>NW_012098211.1:281285-305379 GCF_000951045.1 Mandrillus leucophaeus
AAGATGAATCTGTAGAATCTTCATAGTGTAAGAAGAAAAAAAAAAAAAAAAAAAAAAAAAAAAAAAAAAAGATGTAGGTATATCAAAGGGATATAGGAACCAGCTGAAAGAGCTCTCAGGGACCAAAGCTGAAATAATTTGGGTAATAAAGTAGAATTTATGACCTAAAATATAAAATAAAAATTCATACATCCATCCTGATATAAAGAAGTTATTTAATACATAAATAAATCTGTATGAATAGACCAATCTCCCATGCAGAAAAATTTCAGGTATTTTGATATTTCACCCTTAATAAAGTAGAGTATAGGTGGGTGTGGTGGCTCACGCCTGTAATCCCAGCACTTTGGGAAGCCGAGGTGGATGGATCACCTGAGGTCAGGAGTTCAAGACCAGCCTGGCCAATACGGTAAAACCCTGTCTTTACTAAAAATACAAAAATTAGCCGGGCTTTGTGGTGGGTACCTGTAATTCCAGCTGCTTGAGAGGCTGAGGCAGGAGAATCACTGGAACCCGGGAGGCGGAGGTTGCAGTAAGCCCAGACTGCACCATTGCACTCCAACCTGGGTGGCAAAAGCAAAACTCAGTTTCAAAAAAAAAAAAAAATGTAGAGTATAACTCACTCCTTAAGTCTATGCTGCACATAGTAACTTTCTTCCAAAAAGCACAGCATGGGAAAGGAGGAAAAAAAAGTAACTTAACAGGGCAGAAAACTGACAAACACTACCTCTGCCAAGTGACCAAGGTGACCAACATCAACAGTGATAAGTCATCCTGATGATAGTTTGTACTGTTGATATGATGTGATGAAAACAGCAGTTTACTTTTGTGTCCTTCCTCCCCAAAACACATCACCTCACTTTAATCATGATGAAATAATCAGGCAAATCCCAACTGAAAAACATTCTTTAAAATATCTGACTAATACTCCCCAAAACTATCAAACTCATCAAAACAAGAAAAATCTGAAACATTGTCACAACCAAGAGGAGCCTGAAGGGGCATAACTTCTCAGTGTAGGATCCTGGAACAGAAAAAAAGACATTAGGGGAAAACTGAAGAAATCTGAATAAAGTATTAACCATAGACAATAATAATATATGAATATTGTGCTTCATTAATTTTGACAAATGTATCATACTAATATAAAATGTTAATATGATAAATTAGGTTTAGGTTATACAGAAACTATACTATCCTTGCAATAATTCTGTAAATCTAAAATTGTCCTGAATTTTAAAAAATCAAATATTTATCCTGGCTCATTCACCCTTGCATTCATTTACTCATTGATTTTAATTATTTACTAAACAGCTGCTATGTCCCAGATACTGCTGTAGTCTCTAGAGATACAAACAGCAAACAAAACCCAACATGGTTCTTGCTATCAAGGTGCTTAAGTCCCGCGGAAAAGAAGCAAAGAACACTAAGTGATTGTTAAGTCATAGAAGGAATAAGTCACTGTTTTCAAAATTAAAAATTATTTTCTTGGATCTTCATTATAAAAGACTCAAGACATTAAAGGTCTGGGTTGAATATCACACAATCTGACAATTGAAAATCAAGGAGCAGGTTTTCAAAGAGGAGCAAAAGGCAGCTCTTGAATCAAATAATGAAATTTCTAGAAGCCTGCCCAGCCTCCCAACCCTAACAGGGACAATTACTGAGTCTAGAGTTAGTATCAGAGGGCCAGACTGGCTGTTGACTCTCTGCATGCCAGGTCTGTGCTGGGGGACAAAATGTGGCGAGGAAGCATCATGCCCTACTGGAGTGCTGCATGAATAGTGGTTATGCAGGCAGGACAGGTAGAAGGGCAGCAGTACCAGGACAGGCTCCACTCCAGCTGCACAGGGGTCCAGGTACCTACCCATCCTCCCTTTCCTACATTCCACTCATTCATTCTCGGAAACAAATTAAACACATACTATATGCCACACTAGGGTAGGCCAACCACAAGAAAACTACCTGATGGTGGATACATGGGTGCCAGGTGGCATTGGGAAACGATATTGCAGGCAACAGGAACGACATGGACTAAGATTCAGGAGGTAGAGAATGCATAAAACCTTCATGACATTTCAAGTGGTTCAGTGAGGCTGGGGCACAGAGTATGGGCTGACAAACAGAAGGGGAGGTTACTGAGATGGTGGCAGAGGGCAGATCATGAACAGTTCTGTGGGTCCTCCAAGTTTACACTTTATCCTGAGGACAAAGAAAAGCCAATAAAGAGTTTCAAGCAAAAGATGTGCACAAATGGGGCATATAGTCAGATATGGATTTGTACAGAAACCACTCTGCTAGCTGTTATTGTGTGGAGACTGGACTAGACAGGGCTGTCCCAGAGGCAGGGAGATGGATGTAGGCAGAGTCAGAAAGTAGGAGGAGCGGAATTGGATACATCGCTGGATGTAGGAAGCAAAGGAGTGGGAGGATTCAGGAATGACTTCTGACCTGGGTAAATATGCAGGATGAGTAGTAGAATAACAAAGACAATAAACACAAACACTGTGTGTTCCCAGCATGCATCAGGCATTGCCAGAGGAGAATACTGGTGCCCCAGAGGGACTTGGGTGCTTCAGTGACCTAGTCTAGGTCCCTAACATGTAAATACTGGTATTCCCTTCTATGTGCATTTCTCCAGCCTTCTTCCAAGTCAACAACTTGCTCAACAGGTAATAATCTACAAAAAATTTCAAGCAAACATAATTTTATAGATATAAAATATAAAAATAATCCCAAATTCTGATAAATAGAGCAACTTCTACAAGGAATTTTAAGAACATATGATTCTATATTAAAAAGCAATATTCCGAAGGTTGTTGATATCATTAAGTAAACAGTCCTCATTTTACATAAGCAAACACATTCACCAAGATAAACATCCAGCTGAAGAAAAAATGGAACCAGCATGGGTGTGTTTAGAATTAGTCAGTAATTTCAGAGGAAAAAGCAGGAATGGGTGGCATAGAAGAGCAGAGTGTGATTGGCCAGTTCATCTCCCAATCAAGGGTAACTTTGGGGAGGGGAGGAAAGAGGATTATACAAGCACAGTTGTTGATAGGTAGAGTCTATGAATTATGCGTGCCTCTCCGGAATTCTCTGCCCAGCTAATCATAGCTCTGCTGGAGAATGACTTTTAATATTTTTAAAGTAGAAAACAGGCTGGGCGCCGTGGCTCACGCCTGTAATCCCAACACTTTGGGAGGCCAAGGTGGGTGGATCACCTGAGGTCAGGAGTTTGAGACCAGCCTGACCAATATGGTGAAACCCCATCTCTACTAAAAATACAAAACTTAGCTGGGCATGGTGGCGTGCGCTTGTAGTCCCAGCTACTCCGGGCTGCTTGAACTCGGGAGACGGAGGTTGTAGTGAGCCGAGATCATGCCACTGCACTCTAGCATGGGCGACAGAGTAAAACTCCATCTCAAAAAAAAAAAAAAAAAAAGGAAAAGAAAGAGAAAATATATTGAGCCAAATCCATGAGTCAATTCATAACAATCAACGTATTAATGTATTAAATGTGATATATAGTTTCTACATTATTTCAGAGAATTAGCTATCACCTTGTCTCAATACTAAAAGCTCTTTACATAAGACACTGCTATAATGTACTTAAATTTCTATTCGGTATCTGTCAGCATCTGGAAACACCTACGTGTACACATAAAGCTTCCATTTGAAATAAAAACAAAATGGCCATAAAGTCAGTGTAAATCTTTTATTTTTAAAAACTGGAGATTGTGTCATCTGAAATTTTTAAATGTGTAGAAATTTAAAATATCACCTCCTTCCCGCTAAGTCAACTCACCCTAAACTCAACACCATGGGTGGTAAATCTGGGATATTTACAGGCTCTCAGTCCACACTTTCCTCCATGGGGTTAAATCATTGACTGAAGGTTGCACAATATAGCCAAAGGCCATGGGAGAGACAGAAGCAAGTCACCTTTTTCCCGGAATACAATGTCTTCTCTAAACAAATCCCTATCCCAAACAATGAAAGAGGGAGTTAGAGCATTTAAGGGGAAAATTGTAGGGAAAGAAAATTCAGCCATGAAGTACTCTGGCTTTAGTTTTCTCTTGATATTTTGTCTTTCCCTTATTTGCTCTAAAAAAATATTTTGATATAAATGATTAGTACAGTTTGAGTCTGAGTATTTTAAGTGAAAGGAGAAACTGAAGTAATTACTTAGATAACAGGCCAAACTGATCCTCTCACACAAGCTTTCATTCTGAAAATATACACAATTTGACCACAAGTGTTTCACGTTCGCAAATGTCTACCTAATTATTTCATCTGGGGATTTGAGAGCAGATTTTAAAAACCTTTATATGGAAGGCAGCCTCTCCACCCCTACTCTTTCCCTGAGACCAGTTTTCTATGTTAATAAATAGGGAGAGTCTTGCAGTTTACAAAGCATTCTTACAGGTGTCAGCTCATTCAACTGTCACAATGACTCTGATGTGGGGAGTGGTGACCCAATTTAACAGAGGAGGAAGCTGAGGCCCAAAGACATTAGGTGATTTATTTTGGCTTGTACAACTGGTAAGTGGCACAACACCTAAACTCAGCCCTTCTGACTCCAGGTAGTCCCCTTTTCCTATGCTGAACTGCCTACTAAAGCCATTTTAATTTTTACCAATTCAAGATAAATACCTACAAATTGTGGCTGCTTATTTATCTGCTGCCAGCTACTCTAATGCCTTCTGCTGCCATAGCTTAGAAAAAACCCTTTCACACCCTCATTTGCAAAAAGCTTAACATTGACTGTTCCAAAGCTATACCCAAAGGATCCTTGGACAATGAAGCAAACACACATCTCTAATTCCACTACTCAGTATTATCTGCTCTCACAAGAATCACTTGTAGTGAAGTACTGAGTCCAGTGAATCGTCAGACATCATAAAGCCTTAGAACCTGCAGCATGGGCCAGAGGCATTGTGCCACCACCCACCTCCCCACCCAAAGCAGCCCTCTACTACCTTCCTTAGAACTGCTGCTCTGCCCTAACCTCCTCCAGCAACCCCAGGGCCAATCAAACATGTTTCCTCTCCTCTCCTCTCCTGAGTATACCCCAGGCCCTTGTTATTCAGTGTGGTTCCTTAACTAGCAGCCTCAGCATCACCTGGGAGCTTGTTAGGAATGCAGGCTCTGGGGCCCCACCTTAGGCTCGGAAATTAGAATCTACATTTTAAGAAAATGCCCCAGGAATTTATAAGAAATTACAATATGAGAAGCAATACCCTATAAAAAAGGACAGAGCAACTGAAATCCCTCCTCTCTCATTGTCACACCATCCATCCTTGGCTACTGGTTCTTCAGGCTCTCAGAAGGTATTATGGCCACATTCAAACCCTTCGGCACCAGCCCACCTGCTCATCCATTCCCCTAGTATATCCAAATTCAGCTTGGTTTTATAGTTTAGTAAAATAGCTTGGCTACTTTACACTAAAGTATGAATAGCTAAGTGCCTACGAACACAGTGGGTTCTGATGTAATGTTACTGAGAAATCACAAGAAAGTTTTAAAGTCAGAAAAATTTGCGTTTGTATCTCCATTCGCTCAACGATCAGCTGTGAGAATCTCAGAAGCTTAAATAACTCTCTGAACTTCCACTTTTGCCTCTAAAAATTTAAACTATTATTTATCCTATATAAGAAGGTGAAATAAAGTATCTTGTGTACCAGGACTGGCACATAGTAGGTGTTCTCTTTCTTTTAATGAATGAACCATAACATCAGAGGTAACTGAATTTCAAAATAGTACTGACACAAATAAATATCTACTTGGTGTCCCTCTAGCCAGTGTGGCCACATGGGAGAGACTCTGGGGCATGTAAGCATTTCTTGTGAGTCATAAAATCACATCTGCCAACCACCATCAGCCTTAGCTACACTGGAAGTCACTCACTGCTCACCCTCCACCTGGTAAATTTTCCTCTACTAACTTACAGAGTCCTCTGATTCAAAAGCTGCTTCCCTTTCTCCTTGAAGAGTTTAATCAGCAAATTGAAGAAACAAAAATAACGGCAAGGGTGTAGGTAAGTTGAGATGTTTAAACTGTGACAGGCTCGTTTTTAGCTCTTAAAATTTCATTTCAGCAATAACACCAGTGTACATGCAATAAGCTAGAATGCTTATTATTCAATAAAACTGGTATGAGAGTGCTTGACTCTCTGCTTGAGAGTGGTATGAGATTACTGACTCTACTTGAAGACAATTGAATTGAAAAATCTAAACTAAAATACATGAAATAATTTTTAAAGATAATCTTTAAACTACATAAGTTTTTCAAAACGAATAATAGTTCATTAATTTATTAAACAAAAGACCAAAAAGCACAAAGCATTAAAAAAGAGACATTTAAATAAAACTTACTTTTGCCAAACAATAAAGACCATAAACCAAGTTAAAAGACAACCAACCACCTGAGAGATTTCCCAACACATATAACCAGCAAAGAAATTCAGTAAGATAAACAAATCAATAGCAAATATTAGCAAATAATATGAACATGCAGTTCCCAGAAGAGCAAATCCATTGTCCAATAAACATAAAAACATATTTAACCTCATGAATAATCAGAGAAAATGCTAATTAAACAACAAAAAAAGCTACCACATTGCACTCCTGCCATGGGTAAAAAATTTTGACGTGTAAGATTACCAAGTATCTGAAAGGATTCGACATAACAGGAACTCTATTCTGCAGGTAGGAGTGTAAACTAACATGACCACTTTGGAACACAATCTAGCAATATCTAGTAGCTTGAGAATGGCCACAACCTGTGCCCCGGGAATCGCCCAAGTGTGCCTTGTATACCCACCCGAGAGTAGCATTTCCTAAAGTAAGATTGCCAACCAGCAGTAGCAGCAGCATCTGGGTGCTTGTTAGAAATGCAAATTCTCCAGCCTATCCCAGATTTAAAGACTTACCTAGGAGTGCCTTTTAAGAAGCTCTCCAGCAGATTTAGATACACGCTAAAGTTTCAGAACCAAGAGAGAAACTTCACACATTAGTTCTCCTGTCTTCCAACAGGAGATTGTGTCAGAAGGGTACTAGGAATCTGGTCCTTGACACATTTTTTAAGGAGAGTCTGATAGACCGTCTTTACTAGTACAGTGTCACTTGTGAGTCAAGAGAAAATGTGCAAACAATGGGATTCCCTCAAATACACAGAGATACATACATAGGTATATGTATGAAAGTAAACCATTTAAAACACTCCAAACACCCACCAATAGAAGAACTGGTACAATGGTATGTTACACAATATTAAACGAAGTAGATATACATGCATCAGCAGAAATAAATCTTGAAAATATGCTGAATGAAAAAAGCATTAAGTTAAAATCACACTTGAAAAACTGTCTTATTTATGGATAAATATATATTTGTATTAAGACGTCAAATATGTATAACTGGGAATTACAGCCACTTATTTTAAGATAATGGTTATATGTGGGCCAGGAATAAGAGGAATGGCATGAAGGAGGGATACAAAAACATCAACAGTAAGATTTTGTTTTTTAAAAAAGCTGCCAATATATGGTAAAATGGTAATATTTGTTAAATCTGGGTTGGGATAAAAGACATTGCTTATATTTTTCTGTGTACTCTTCTGCATATTTGGACTATTTTACATTTTAAAATTTAAAAGTTATTCCTTATATTTGCAAATACTAGAAAACCCTATTTCTGTTTAAGAAAAATATATTTCAAAATGACTACCTCAAAAGGCTTTTAAAATTGAATCTTTGTGACATCTAGTGGTAACATAAATAGTTACAATTTAATATACAATTATAAATAAGCTTGATTCAATGCAGTATTGATCTCAGAACAGTTGGTTTAATTTGACTTTCACAAAAATTTAATTCAATTTTCAAAAGCTTGTGCATTTATTTGCTGTTTTCAGTGTTCTATTCCTGAATATATATATATATGGTTTTTTTTTTTTGGTTTTTTTGGTTTTTTTTTTTGAGACGGAGTCTTGCTCTGTCACTCAGGCTGGAGTGCAGTGGCGTGGTCTCAGCTCACTGCAAGCTCCGCCTCCCGGGTTCACACCATTCTCCTGCCTCAGTGCCCCGAGTAGCTGGGACTACAGGCACCAGCCACCACGCCTGTCTAATTTTTTGTATTATCACTACAGACAGGGTTTCACCACGTTAGCCAGGATAGTCTCAATCTCCTGACCTCGTGATCTGCCTGCCTCGGCCTCCCAAAGTGCTGGGATTACAGGCATGAGCCATCGTGCCTGGCCCTATTCCTGAATATTTTTAATGGGGATGAAACTTTGGAGTAAGGTTGTTATTATCTTGTATACATTAATTCTGTGGCTCAGCTGATGGCCTCCTGAAATATGTATCAATTATGTTAATTCTAGTGTCCCCAAAACAGGTGGCACCCCTGCCATTTCCCTCCCTGGCTCAGTGAGAGCCATGGAAGAAGCTCTCAGTGTCTCTTTTATACCATGTTAGACACCAGCCAGCCAAGTGTCCCTCACAGCCAGATCAGCACCTCTGCCTGACCTGAGCACTCAAGGATCCACCATTGTTCAAGATTCAGGTTCTTCCTTGTCCTCCACCCTGATTCAATCAACTCCCAAGCCCACCTATGAAAAGTGTCAAACCCATCACTTGTTTCCTGTACAGTTCCTACAAATTGTGCATGATGTGCGAGCAGAGACCATGTTTTGCGCATATGCTCCCCATGAGAACCCAGTACAATGCTTGATACATAGTAGGCACACAATAAGTGTTCACTAAGTTAATTTCCACTGCTACAACCTAGGTACGACCGTCATTACCTTAAGCCTAGACTATCTTAACAGCATCCTGATCCTAAAAAATCCTAAGTACCACCAATGAAGCATCTTAAAACATCTCTGCAACATAACACCACTTTCTCATCCACCACTCCCCATAGGGGTTTTCACTGTATAATTTCCATCTCTATTCCCATTGTCAGCAGATGGCATCTAAATATCTTAGCTTGGAATTTAATAGGCTTCAAAACTAGTCCAGATCAACTTTATGAACTTCTCCCTTGCTACATCCCTGTACAAATCAGCTAACTTTCAAGCATCCTACAGGCATTCCCAGCATTATTCATTTCTCTGCTCACATTTTTCTTCCTGCCCACCCACAATCGATTATGTGCCTTTGTGTTTCGTTGGGTTTTGTTGGGTTTAGCCTCTTACTTCCATGAAGCTCAATATGACTTCTCTCTATGTAGAGTTAATCACAGTAGCTACCAAAGGGGTCCACTGACCCCTTGATTCACTTGCATCATTATTCATTTTCTTTCCTATGCCCTTGCTCACCATCGGGATGCATGTGTCTCAGTGGTAGGGGACCACCTCTCACACCAGTTTGTGCACTTAGAATCTAGCTAAGTCCTTAGAAGGGAGACAACTAAAAGAGATGTGTCAAAATGAGAAAAACTAGATAAAGAGTGGATGACCATTGATTGCAATTGGTATAACCCCTTTTAAAGCCTTTCATGTGGAAGGTAGCTGTGAAGGCCCCACATGATTCTAAATAATGTATTAACCTGATCTATTTTGACAAGGAACTGAAGACAGTGACAGCAGAAAAATGACTAGTTAAGAAACCGATCACTTGCAGCTTCAGAACATGAGAGAAAGAGGAGTGAGTATTAGGCTCATTATATTGGTCTAGAAGCATGGCAACCACAGAAGAGTTAAGGATGACTCCCACACTATAAATTGGAGCATTTGGACAACAATGAAGCCACTTATTATACTAAAGAAGTGAAGAGGAGGCCAGGCACTGTGGATCACATTTGTAATCCCAGCACTTCAGAAGGATGGCTTGAGCCCAGGAGTTCAAGAGCAGCCTGGGCAACATGGGAAGACTCCATCTGTTAAAAAAAAAAAAAAAAAAAAGTGAAGAGGATTTAAAAAACTTCTAGGAAAAGTGAAATAAACTCTGTTTTAGAGATAGGCACTTTTTAATGCTATTGGAATGTGCAAATGTATTCAGTAGTTGTATGTCAATCATAACTGGGTGACAGGACCAGTTTCAACACTTAGTGGTACAATGCTGAAAGCTACTCTTTGAGACTTCATTTCCCTATACTTTCAAACACAACTCTATAAACTCCCAGGGGAGCTGTCGGCATTAGTAAGTGCTCCATGCTAGTCCCTATTCTCTCTTCTTCACCAACCTCATGCCTGACCCCTTCCCACCGAGGCATAGACCCCACCTGTCTTGCCTCACAGTATGTGTCTAAGCTAGACAATGAGCATCAACCCTGGTTCTAATTTATACACAAGCTTCCTGGTAGGGCCACAGTCCTTCCTCAACACTGACCACTTGGCTGGGCCAAATCCTTGCAAAATCCTTTCCCATGAGCTGTGCCCCTCACTGTCTCCTCTGCTACCTTTACCTCTCCCTTCTCCCACCATTGCTCAGTTCCTGGCCAGGAACCTGCTTTAAGCAAGGTCACCACCTCCTTCCCTTCAGCCACAGTACTGACACCTACCTGAGAGTAAGCATGGGAGCCACGCACTCCAGGGCTACTCCCACCTGACTGTAAACCCCTGTGGTCCTGTGACAGTCTCCCAATCCTCAGTTCCAGGGCGCCTCCATTACCCGCTGATTCTGTTCTACCTCTGTGTTTGTTATGAGCTACTGGAGAATATAATAACTCTAATGAGATCTCTATTTACCTCGCATAGCACCTAGCAGTAGTAACTACTTGTTGAGTGCTTACTAAGTGCTAGGCACTGTTGTAAAAGCTTTCCATGAATTAACTCACTTAATACTTCTCACAATCCTAAAGAGGTCAGCACTATTACTTTACTTAGTATATAAATGAGGAAGTTGAGGCAGAGCAGGCATTCATTTTTTTTTTTAATGGATAAACTTTAAGTGGTCCACAGAGTCATCCATCAATCACTTTATTCGTCCATTGTCCCAGAAGACATTGTCAAATTCATCCTCACTCAAGTACCTGACCAACCTCTGCTTTTCTTTCCTTCCTTACCAAGTGGCTCAGAGGTATATAATGCAAATTCTGCAGTGTACCCCTAACTCCTTCCAAGTATTCATCCCCTGTACCTCAAAATGTCTGCCTCTATATTTGCCCCTCCTGGAGTGGAGGAAAAGGTGATTTCCGAAGTACTTTTCTTCCTCTGATTTGTCCCACCCCCATTTCTTCTGGAACCCTGCTCTAATGCTTTGAGCTACACCTTCAGTCAACTTGCCACTTTCCTGTTACCAAAACACAAGTGAAACTTCATTTCTCCCCACAAGGAGAATCCTTCCCCAGCCCTGCTACATCTTCAAGTCACTCTCTCTTCATCACCAAACTTCTCCAAAAAGTGGCTTCACCAGCCCCTTTCCTGTCTACCAAAATTCACACCCTTAACCACAGGAGCTGAATTTCACCCCCATATCCTTAATAAAAATGGAAAAATCCTCAAAGGCCATTACAGGTCCTTCCGCACATCACTCCCATCTCCTTCCCTCCACAACATTTGCCATTCTCCTGGAAACTCACCCTGGATGGTGAGGATGAGCTTCTGCTTCTGTCCATCCACTTGAGCCTTCTCTGGTCCCACTAACTACTCTTTATCCGGTTGCTGCCTTACCCCGCCCACAATTCAAATAGATATAACCTCCCTCAGAGATCCCTGCCAGTAACTCCCAAACCTTTGCATCCATTCTCAACTTTTCTCCTGGGTTTCATTCTGCCTTTCCAACAGTCTATGAAATAATTTTACACATATATCAGCCTGCTTTATCAAATAGTAAGTCTACAACTGAAGCTTTAGTCCCAAACATGACCTCACTTCCCATTTTTTTACTGACATCCTCAATCTAAAATGAGTCCTTCTGACTGCTCTCTGTCTCAGCACACTGCTTAATTTCCCTCACTGCCCCATTGTAATTTACTTTGTTCACTTGCCTCCTTTGGACTATATGTAGCATATGTTTAGGAACTATGTCTGTCTTGTTCACCATGACAAGCACACTGTCTGGTATGGAGCAACCACTCCATACATTTTTTGTTTACTCAATATGTCTTTGTTCTTCTAGCTCTTTTCAAATTGCTCTTCTTGAAGTCACCATGTTTCCAAGCCTAAACATCAGCAATGATTGCTTTCCTTGGCCTCCTCATTGAATCACCAAATCCCGACTATCCATCCTTCCATCCTTTATAAGACCATGGCATCAGACCATTCCTTTCCATTTGCACTGCCACTTCAAAAGTCCTTTTTCAGGCCAAAAAAAAAAAGACTTTTTAGCCTATTTCTAAGTCTCTGACCCATCTATTCACTTCCTGAGATTGGGTCTTCCTACAAAATCAATTTGATCCCATGGTCAAAAGCCTTCAATGCCACCCAACATGCCTTAACTCAAGTCCAGACTTTTGAAGCTGGTGTCCAGATCTTTCATGATCTGGCTCCTAATAGCCTCTCTACTCCTCTGTTTTGCCAGAATCCTTTACATCTCCATAGATCTCACACGCAAAGAATGTGAAACCATGTCTAAAGAAGTAAAGTATATGAATGATGTTTTCCTTTAAAAAAGTTAATAGATATAAATCATAAAAAGGAAACAAGTAGACAATCTAGAACTGAAAAGTACAACAACTGGAATGAAAATTTTACAAGAGAGACTCAACAGCAGTTCTGAGCTGGCAGAAGAATGTATCAGAGACCAGTGGGACACCAAGTGTACCAACATATGCATAACAAAGTTGTAGGAGAAAGAAAGGAGCAAAAAGAATATTGAGAAAATAAAATATCCTAAATTTGATGAAAAATATTAACCTACACGTCTAAGAAATTTAATTAACTCCAAGCAGGATAAACCCAAAGAGATATACAATGAGACAAATCATAATCAGTCTGTCAAAAGATAAGAACAAAAAGACTGAATTTTCAGAGCAGCAGGAGAAAAGTAGCTCATCACATACAAGGGATCTTCAATAAAATTAATAGCAATTTCTTATCAAAAACCTTGGAGGACAGTGGGAGGACATATTCAAGGTGGTAAGAAAAGTGACAATCAATAATGCTATACCTAGTAAAAATATTCTTCAAAAATGAATGGGAAAATATAATCTTATATTTGAAAAAACTTAAAGACGACACAAAAAACTATTAGAACTCATAAATTCAGTAAACTTGCAGAATACAAAATCAGCATACAAAAATCAGTAGCATCTCTATATGCCAACAGTGGACAAACTGAAAAAGTAATCAAGAAAGTAATGCCATTTACAATAGCTACAAATAAAATAAAATATCTAGGAATTAACCAAAGAAGTAGAAGATCTTTACAACGAAAACTATAAAACACTGATGCAAGAAATTGAAGAGGACATCAAAAAATGGAAAACTATTCCAATTTCATGGATTGAAAAAATCAACATGTTAAAATCTCCATACTACCCAAAGCAATCTACAGAGCCAATGCAATCCCTATCAAAATACCAAGGACATTCTTCACAGAAATAGAAAAACAATCTTAAAATTTACATGGAATCACAAAAGACCCAGCAAAAAAAAATGTGGAGGAATTACATTGCCTGGTTTCAAATTATACTACAGAGCTATAGTAACCAAAATGGCATGGTACTGGAATGAAAGCAGACATGTAGACCAGTGAAACAAAATAGAGAAGCCATAAATAAATCCATATATCTACAGTGAATTCACTTTTGACAAGGTGCCAAGATCATACATACATTCTGTTCAATAAATGGTGCTGGAGAAACTGGATATCCATATGCAGAAGAATGAAACTGGACCCCTATTTCTTGCCATATACAAAAACCAAATCAAAATGGATTAAAGGCTTAAATCTAAAACCTCAAACTACAAAACAACTAAAAGAAAACATTGGGGACACTCTCTAGGACATTGGAGTGGGCAAGATTTCTTGAGTAATAAGCCACAAGCACAGGCACCAAAGCAAAAATGGACAAATGGGATCAAATCAAGTTAAAAAGCTTCTGCATAGCAAAGGAAACAATTAACAAAGTGAAGAGACAACACACAGAATGGGAGAAAATATTTTCAAACTGCTCATCTGACAAAGGATTAATAAGCACAATACATAAAGAGCCCAAACAACTCTACAGGAGAACTAATTATTCAATTAAAAAATGGACAAAGATCTGAATAGTCATTTCTCAAGAGAAGATATACAAATGGCAAACAGGTATATAAAAAAGTGTTCAACATTGTTGATCATCAGAGAAATGCAAATCAAAACTGTAATGAGATATCTCACCCGAGTTCAAATGGCTTTTATCCAAAGACAGGCAATAACAAATGCTATAGAGGATGCAGAGAAAAGGGAACCCCCATATTACATTCCCATTGGTGGGATCTCATGTAACCCACAAATCATGTAACCCATCTCATGTAAAACATCTCATGTAACCCACAAATACATACACCTACTTTGTACCCACAAAAATTAAAAATTCATTTTAAAAAAGATTCAAGGAAAATGTGTGTTTGATGCATATATTTGATGTATTTTAATGGTCTCATTTTTCACGGGGAGAAAACTTAATTACCTCTATTGACAAGCTTCATATATCTCCCATGCTTTTATCCATTCCCTCTTCTGGAATATTTGTCTTCCTCAAGACCAGTTCATCAGTAAAATCTAGAATATGTCAATTGAGCCTAGGAGGTCATCCAGCAACAGAAAGCTTGTCAAAATAGGAACCATTTCCATCCCTACCACTGGGTGGGTCTAAAATGAGTACTGCTGCCATCAGCAAGACCCTCTAAGACTCTGAGATATAGCTCAGGGTAGCAGCTTTATTTGAGTCATCTCCCTGCAAGGACAGGAGCCTCTCTTACTTCCTCCTCCCTCTTGTGCCTAGCTCTGGCTAAGGGTACTTAATAAGACTATACCCTTCCCAGAACCACAGTGTTTCTTGCTGTGACTAGCCGACACACAGAGACTTTTGCTGCCAAATTTGCCTCCAAGCTACACCCTCTGGAAACTGTCACAGCCTGTGCTGAGCCCAAAACTCTTTGAGCCTGTCTTTTACCCACAGGCCTCCATGATGGTGCCCTTTGGGCTGAGCCAGGGTCTGGAAGGACACTCTGCTCCTTGTCTCCCTTGGACACTCTTGCCTGGGTAGATGTGAATGCAGGTCATCCATGCTGGGGGCACAGTGCCTGGCAACTGAATTCACACAGAAATCATCTGTCTCTCCAGTTTTTCCTCAAAACTGTACAGAACTGGTATGACAGGATAACATTTTAGTGAAACATTTTTAAATAAACTATAATTTATCTTTTTATCTCTTCCTATTTGTCTTAATCCATTTTGTATTTCTACAACAGAATATTACAGAATGGTAATCAAGAAAATACATTTATTTCTTACAGTTTTGGAGGTTGGGAAGTCCAGGTCAAGGGGCCTGCAGCTGGTGAGGGCCTTCTTGCTGTGTCATCCCATGGCTGAAGGTGGAAGGACAAGAGAGTGCAAGAGAGCAAGAGGGGGCTGAACTCACTTTTATAACAAGCCCACTCTCACCATAACTAACCCACTTCTGTGACAATGGCATTCATCCATGTAGAAGGGCAGAGCCCTCACGACCTCTTCACCTCTTAAAGGTCTCACCTCTCAACACGGTTGTATTTGGGAAGAGAGGGGGACACATTCAAACCATAGCACCATTTAAGCAAATGGACCATTCTGTACTCATTGCCTCAAGAAAAGTACTTTATAAGCCAAAATAGAATTTTTTTAAAGGAGTTTCTCTTGGCATTTGTGTTTTCACACCTATGTCCTTAAGAATAGAATAGAAATAGAAAGGACTCACATCATAGATTTTGAAGAATTTTGTAAAGGAAGTAAGTATCCTTAGACGCCACAGAGTCTAAGGATAGACTGGAAACTTCAAAGGGGCCAGGAGTGTGTGGCCTGTATCCAGTCAGATCTTCTCACCAACAGTTGCCCCAATATTTGAGCCCACTGATAGAGCCAGAAGACATGAATACTCCTTTGCACCCCAGAACTTTGTTTCATCCCATTCAATTCACTCTATGTGAACACATCCTGCAATATCCCTAGACTTTCTAAACCCCAAAGAGGAACACAGGAATCTAGACACCCAGCTGGGCAGAGAGGTGAGGAAGGGAAAGTCCTCATATCTGTTCTTGGCTGTGGAGGAACAAGCTAAGCTGGAGGAAACTCCCCCACCAGGACAGCGATGAAACACTCCTCCCCCAATCCCAACATATAAGTGTGGCTTAAGTGGTTCTATGAAGCATCAGCTCCCAGCAAACTGGGGAGAGTTCTGCAGTTCACACCCAGGAGGAGATACCACACCTAGACTATGTTGCACACCCTCCTGAGCCCTGCACAATGGCAGCCTCACTCACTTCTCACAGACCAGCAACTTTCTTTTCTTTTCTTTTTTTTTTTTTTGAGACAGAGTCTCACTCTGTTGCCCAGGCTGCAGTGCAGTTGTACGATCTCAGCTCATGCAACCTTCTCCTGCCTCAGCCTCCTAAGTAGCTGGGATTACAGATGCCCACCACCACGCCCGGCTAATTTTCTTTCGTATTTTTAGTAGAGATGGGGTTTCACCATGTTGGCTAGGCTGGTCTCAAACTCCTGACCTCAAATGATCCACCTGCCTCGGCCTCCCAAAGTGCTGGGAGGGATTACAGGTGTGAGCCACCGCTCCTGGCCAGCAGCTTGCCTCTCAGGCAGTCTTGCTCTTGCATAGACACACATATTAGTTCAGCTCACCTCCCATTTGCCTCTTTTGGTTGCTTCAGCAAACTGTCCTATTTTCCCAATGGAAATGTATAAATAACCAGTTGAACTGAAGGATCCAAAATAATACTTTGAGGCTACTCTTGAAGCCCATTCATAAGCTGTCCTTAGAGGAAAAAAAAAAGTAGAGTTCAAGTTTGAAGGCAAAAAAATACAAATTGGGAAACTCATGATTTGAAATTTGAAACAAAAACATTTATTGCTCTTGGGTTGGTCCTACAAATCTTGATCAATGTTTAATGCAACCTAAAAGCAAAACAAAAAGTAAATATGCCTTAATACAATTAGAACTGTGAAAAGGCACAAGCCAAAGAAATAAAGCTTAGGTAACTTCTATGTGACTACATGAATGAAATTTTTGGGAGTTTCAGATGATTTCAAATGATATGCAAATTGAATATAACCATAAATTATGTTCTCAAAGTAGTTATTGTTCCATCCTTTCTTCTACTTCTCTTACTATGTGTTCTCATCCTTCTCGTAGGCTCCTCTTCCTGTGGCCATCCCTTCAGTGTTGGAATTGCTAATGGTTACTCCCTGAGCCCCCAGGCCTTCACACACTGCACACTCTCCTAGGTACCTTACTCACTCCCCTTGCTTCATTCAGTACATATGCCCATGACTGCTGAATTTATATCTCTGGCCTGGGCCCCTTCCTAACGTCAACTGTTCTTGGCTATTTTCACCTGCATATCTCAGAGCCACCTGAGAGTCAACATCTCTGCAACTGAAGCCATCAGTTTTTAAAAACCTGCTTCCTCTTCTTATGTTCATCAACTCATCAGATGGTAACACTCTTAACTCAGTAGCCCAAGGAAGACATTTAGGCTTCATCCTGACCCTGCCCCGCACTGATCCTGTGAGCCTGTCTTAAATCCACTCAGTTCCCTCCATCTCTGCTGTCTAACCCTAGTCATCTTACATCTGGATCAGTGCAATAACTTCCTAAGCGGTCTCCCTTTTTCCACTCCTGTTCCACACCAATCCTCTCTCCACCTTATAAAACACAGATTGAATCTTTAAGTCCTTTCAGTACCACTCCTACCGCACCTAAGTCCAAAATCCCTAAGGCAACATACACGACCCAGTGTGCTCTGCCTTTATCCACCTCTCCAGCTTAAAATCATACCATTTTCCTAGCTCCACGTACCTTAGCCATTAATATTGGACAACTTCAGTCCCTTGAAAGCATCTTGCTGTCTCTATCCTCTGGGCTCATCTCAGGCTAATTCCTTGAACTTCACCTCCTCAGGAAGACTTCTCTAGCCCCGGTCAAGTCTCTCCCTACTCTGTCCCTCAAAGAACCTTCCCCATTGACCCATGTCCCCCAAGGGCAGAAGCCCAATCCATTTTGTTCATTGGCATTTTCTAGCTCCTTGCATAGTGCCAAATCATAGCTGACATTTAATAAAACTTTAAACAATTAACACTGAGTCTGTGCAGCTCCACTTTCTGAACAGCTCTTGAAAATAACATTTACTTCAGGCCATCAACATCTTGTCCCCTAGATTACTACCTCCTAAGCCGTCTCCTGACACCTACTTCTCCATTTTCTTCCCCACACTGTTGCCAGATGGTCTTTGCAAAATGCAGTTCTCATCATATGAGCCTCCACTGCCTTTGGGATAAAATCTAAGCCTCTGAACAGAAATGACAAGTGCTTTCATGGTCTGGCCCCTACTTTCTCCTGGCCTCAGCTCTCACCCCTCCCTGCCTCACTCCCTCTACACTCTCTCCTATCTGGGTCTTCATACCTTCCGTGCTGTCTGCCTGGAGCACTACCCTCAGCCTCCCATGCCACCAGTGAGTAGCAAATCATTAGCTTCCTTCCCTGACTGAGGTTCCTCAACTGTGCTGGCTGTCCCTCCTTGTTAGTGTACATGAATTAAAGTGACCAAAATGTACCCTTCTTCCAGGACAGTCCTGGCTTACATCTGCTGAGCCGGCTCTCATTCTCAAAAGCATACTGGTTTGGACAATAAATTACGTGGTCCCGCTAACCATGACTATTAAATGCTCATCTAATTGTCTGTTTCTTCCCTGACAATAAACTCCACAAGATCAAAGCCATCTGCCTTATTCACCACACCATCAGGCATAGTGCCTGGCATATGGAAGATGTGGTATGTTTGTTAAATAAACAAATGTACTTACATACTGGAGAAGCATGCACTCTCATTAAGGCATTCATTTGGTTCCAGGGTTTGTTACTGAGGACCAAAATCGTGCCCCCTACACCAAATTTAAAGATCGTGTATTTCACAAAATGATTTTAAAACGTATTTTGAAGAGGTTTTGAGGTCACAGATACAGAGATATAGATAAGCCAGTGACACACTTCACAAAAGGGCAGAATGCCAATTAGGAATATAATCGGCAACCAGGGAACTGATTATCTCTGAAGCAAAAGGCCCGTTTGCCAACCAATCCTGGCCTAGCCTCATTTTCCCTAGGCTTTACCTAAGTGAAAAAATCAAAAACAAAAACAAAAAAGAGCTTTTTAAAAAACACGCTGATACTGACATCAGAAAACATTGGTTCATCAAGTTCTTCCACTCTGCTCAAGTTAGGTGCTCCATAACGATTGCTGATTTCAGCTAGTGTTTTGCCTGAGTCTAGTGTTGCTTCCTACAATCAAAAAATTGATGTTTACTTTTAAATTATTTCAAAATTAATACATTACTTTTCTTTCAATTTTGATTAAAAATTTTCTGATTTATAACATCAAAATTCAACATTATTAATTAGTGGAATTAACCAATTTCTGTTAATGACAAGAGAATTCTGGTAATGAATTCAGTATCCTAGAATATAAAGCTAGAATTCCGGCAATAAATGCTAAAACTTTTTTTAAATACCTGCAGAAATTTAAAATAATTGTAAGTAATTATGTGGTAAATAGCTTCAATATCTCAAGAGAGCCTAGTTTTTTAAAATCCAAACACAAACTGAATGTCCAATTTTTACCTACTGTGAGATTTTTCTTCAAAGCACATTATTTGTGACTTGTTATTACCAGAAAATATATATGGACTATCAGTTTTGATAATATACTTGCTAAAAATTTAGCTACTTATGCATCAAAATTAAGCTTAAATTATAGGATACTCAATTCATTTCACATAACATAGAATGACTTTTTCTTCTCACCTCTGAATATAGAGTATCTTCACTCCTAACTAGATTTTCCTTATTCATTCTCATCTCCTATAATATATAAAAATTAAGAAAATACTTTGAATATACTTCATTTTGATTTCATATTTCATTTTTGGCATTTTTATTTTTACACAATGTTATGATCAATTTAAAGCAAAAATGCTGTCACTCTGAAAGAGAATGATCTGATTACACATTACAAAACTGCAGATCACAGTCTTATTTAATACTCTATACTAATAGAAGGCAACCATGTTTTATATATAATTAAATAAAACTTTTTAAAAAGTGAAATGGACTGAAACATTTAAACTGAAGCCAAATTATCTGCCAATATAAAAACTGACAAAATAAAAATTATAATAGAACCTTAGAACAAGAGATTTTAAAGAGAAACTACACTTAAGTAGAGTTTTGCACATCATGAGAAAGAAGTAAACACTTCTACAGGAACTAATCTGGCCCAATGCAGAGGGACCTGAGCGATGCCCTCTTTAATACTCTGAGCACTGCAGTAGGAATGTACTGCCAATATGGGAGACCTCTTTCTGAATGTGAAAATATTCTTCTAGCCAGCCAAACCTTGCTATGCCATCTACCTTTTCATTCTAAAGCAGCACGGTGGCCTAACTGACCCTGAGCTGATTGATTTTGGCTGCTAGAACACCAGTGATTTCTTGATCATACATATGGTTACCCTAATGATAGGAACATAAACAGCAGTGTTTTCCCAAGACCACTCCATTTTCCTGGTAACTTCTTATCCAGCATCCACAAGGCTATATTGGGAACATCCATATTCTTATAGGACCATGTTCCCCCACCACAGAGAAGGATATTTGACACAAACTAAGTCAGTCAGAATCCTTCTCCGAGATTCTTTTCTTAACTGAAACTAAAACAAGGCATCCATTCCTCTTAGATGGTAGAAGCCACAACATTCTAAGACTCAGAAGCCATTAAGGCTCATGTTCCCCACCCATGTGTAGCAAAGCAGCCCATAGTGAAAGAGTGAAACTAACAACCAGGGGAACAGCAGAGGGGAGAGCCCTGGTAGCATCTGATTCTCTTGCTCCCAAAGTCTGAAAGGCCCAGTGATACCAAGTCCTTTACAGTTTATTAAACCCTTCCTTCAACCCAGAATCCTTCCAGCAAATTTTCCTTTGCACATGATAGTTTACACTGCGAGTCTGCAGCCATAAGAAAGCCAGGGGAAAGGACAGGAGTGGACTCATTTCTTAGCAATGTGCGAGGGAGTGGTACTTTGCTGGGGAGTACCTATGCTATGGTGAGGGATGATAAGCCTATAGAAATAGGAATTACTAAAGTTATTGTGGCTCTGATCACACAAGCTGCTGATGCCTAGAGATAGTAAAATAACATGAGTGTGGCTCTCTGGAGCCACAAAATAGAGACCAATCCTTCCTATAGACTTTTAAGCACTTTAATGTAGCTATCAGATCACTTTGATTTAAAAGTATTTTAAATTCCTTTATTTTGATCACTGCCTTCTTGATATGTTCCTGTATTTTCTCTTTCAGTTTAGATCCGTGAATCTCTTTCAAAAATTATTTAATTTTTAATTTTTACTGACATATAATAGCTGTACATATTTACAATGTACATGCGATATTTTGATACAAGCATACAATATGTAATGATCAAATCAGGATATTTGAGATATCCATCACCTTAAACATCATGTCTTTGTGAATCTGTTTTTTTTTTGAGACGGAGTCTCGCTCTGTTGCCCAGGCTGGAGTACAGTAGCGAGATCTCAGCTCACTGCAAGCTCCGCCTCCTGCCTCCTGGGTTCACGCCATTCTCCTGCCTCAGCCTCCTGAGTAGCTGGAACTACAGGTGGCCACCACCACGCCCGGCTAATTTTTTTGTATTTTTAGTAGAGATGGGGTTTCACCATGTCAGCCAGGATAGTCTTGATCTCCTGACCTCGTGATCTGCCCACCTTGGCCTCCCAAAGTGCTGGGATTACAGGCGTAAGCCACGGTGTCCGGCCCTTTTGTGAATCTTAAAGACAAAGGGGATGCTTGTGTATGTGTGCATACAGGCATATCCCTGTGCTCGCACTACGCTCAGACTAAGACAGCATCAGCATCTGTATTTTTTTAAACTATGTATAGGGCTTTTATTCTTTTAAAAAAATCTCACTTTTTGATTTAATTCACCATTCATACTTTTGAAATATTGCTTTAATAAATGATTCTCTCATCTAAGCATCAATAAACATAATGAACATTGTCTATAAAACCTGCTTCTTTTTTCAGTTTTAATTATGGAATAAAAAGGGGGAGCGACATTTGATTAAAAGATAGTAGCTATAAATTCAGTCATCTAGAATATTGGTCTATATGACTCATAGCTTTTGGATGCAGGAAATATGGGTCAAACTCGAGACCTGACATGATACAGACACAACCAATGAAGATGGGCTTTCTTGAAATAAGTTACTTTAGGCCGGGTGCGGTGGCCCACATCTGTAATCCTAGCAATTTGGGAGGACAAGGTGGGCAGATTGCCTGAGCTCAGGAGTTCGAGATCAGCTTGGACAATATGGTGAAACCCTGTCTCTACTAAAAATACAAAAAATTACCCAGGCATGGTTGTGCGTGCCTGTAATCCCAGCTACTCAGGAGGGTGAGGCACGAGAATTGCTTGAACCCAGGACGTAGAGGTTGCAGTGAGCCGAGATCACGCCACTGCACTCCAGCCTGGGTGACACAGTGAGACTCTGTCTCAAAAAAAAAAAAAAAAAAAAAAAAAGTTACTGCATAGTTTATTTTAATGAAAGGCATGAAAGTCCATGTATGAACATATTTTAAAATGTAAATTCTTGCTGTTAATACACTAACATAAAGACATAGACTACTGCCTCTGAGATCGGAATACCCTCAATATTCAACATCAGCTAATATAACTAGGAACAGCTAGCTCTTGACTAAAATGTTGAGGGTATCACTATTAGAGAACCCTACTACTCACAGAGAACTTTCACAAACACTTGTATAAGAATCCAGTGAGACATTGCTAATAGTATTATACTGCTAGCTGTAGTTTTGAAACAGGTAAACTGAGACTGAAACAGGTCATGAGACTTGTTTAGCTTACACAGCTAATATGTGGCATGTCTTCAGACTACAAATCCCATGGTCCTTCTGCCAACAGCTGAAATAAACAGTTTGAAGATTCTAGAGAGTTTTAAATAAAACTGACATTTATAAAACTTCAAATTACCTTGTCTAATTGTTCTTGAGCTCTCTGTAGTTCTTGTATTCTCTGCTTCTCTTTTTCTTGCATTTCCAACTCCAGCTGCAATGCCAGCTGTTGCTGAATATTCAGAAATATGTCATATTACAGTTAGATTAATTGCAAGATAATTAAGTTTACACCCACCTTCCTTTCAGAAACTTACAATAAATGGTCACATCCAACTAATACTTTAGTTTCTACAAAAGTTTCCTGAAGCATAAAATTTTTAAAAAAGATTTTAATCTTCCTTAATTGCAAATTATAGAAAGCACAATTTGTACAAAATCATTTTCTCTTTTCTTCTTAAAGTAACAAATGAGATTGCAATAACTTTCCAGATAAATTTCTTTAAGCATAGATGGGTCTTCCAATAGCCACACATTGGTTGTAGAAGAGTGAGTGAGAAACTCTTCAGAATATCATCTGATGGCTCATGCCTATAATCCCAGCACTTTGGGAGGCCAAGGTGGGCAGATCATTTGAGGTCAGGAATTTGAGAAGAGCCTGGCCAACATGGTGAAACCCTGTCTCTACTAAAAACACAAAAATTAGCTGTAAAAAAGATTACAGGGTGGCACATGCCTGTAATCTCAGCTACTCGGGAGGCTGAGGCAGGAGAATCGCTTGAACCTGGGAGGTGGAGGTTGCAGTGAGCCAAGATTGTGCCATTGCATTCCAGCCTAGGCAACAGAGTAAGACTCCCTCAAAAAAGAAAGAAAAGAAAAGAAAAGAAAAGAAAAGAAAAGAGAAAAGAAAAGAAAAGAAAAGAAAAGAAAAGAAAGAAGGAAGGAAGGAAGGAAGGAAGGAAGGAAGGAAGGAAGGAAGGAAACAAAAGAAAAGAAGAAAAAAGAATATCATCTGAAATCATGACTAACC
>NW_012098211.1:306534-308175 GCF_000951045.1 Mandrillus leucophaeus
GGTGCCTGTAGTCTCAGCCACTTGGGAGGCTGAAGCAAGAGAATCACTTGAACCCGGGAGGCAGAGGTTGCAGTGAGCTGAGATCGCGCCACTGCATTCCAGCTTGAGTGACAGAACGAGACTCTGTCTAAAAAAAAAACAAAAACAGAATTATCACAGCAGAATTTCTTTACAACACTTATAAATGAAAATAAGTCTGCAACAAAAGTAGGGTTCCAAGTAGCTCATTTGTTATGCAAGCAAGGAAACATATTTACCAATGGTGAGTGAATTAAAACATGTTTTATTTCAGTGGCCAGAAAAACGTGTCCAGGAAAAAACAAAACTTGTCTAAGATTTTAGCCTTTTGGTGAGAATAGCTGCTCAGAGTTGACACTGGGAGCAACATCAATAGTCAACTAAAAACAAGGCATATGATTCTGAGTGCCTTTCCTTGGCTCCTGATAAGTAGACAGATGTTCCTGACACTGCTCAGTTGTTCATGGAAAGGGTCAATACTGAGTTTGAAGTGCCTGAAAAACCAAACCTCTATGAATAGTCTTTGATATGGTTTGGCTGTGTCCCCATTCAAATCTCAACTTGAATTTTATCTCCCAGAATTCCCAAGTGTTGTGGGAGGGACCCAGAAGGAATCATGAGAGCTGGTCTTTCCTGTGCTATTCTTGTGATAGTGAATAAGTCTCATGAGATCTGATGGGTTTATCAGGGGTTTCCACTTTTGCTTCTTCCTCATTTTCTCTTGCTGCCACCATGTAAAAAGTGCCTTTCGCCTCCCACCATGATTCTGAGACCTCCCCAGCAACATAGAACTGTTAAGTCCAATTAAACCTCTTTTTCTTCCCAGTATTGGGTATGTCTTTATCGGCTGCTTGAAAACGGACTAATACAGTCTTCATGGAACAATTACAGGCAAGAGTATTTTCAAAGTCGTTCAGAAACACCAATTCAATACAACCTGCAGTGAAATCTGCTAAGATGTGTTACAGCTGACAGTGATAAAAATACGTGTGGAATAGAAAAAGGCTGAGCTGAACAAATTTACAGAGCTCATGAGAAAATAGAGTGTTTAAAGATAGTAAGTGGTCAGCATATTACTCAACAGCAGCTACTCTGTGAAAGTATCTGAATCTATGATGTGTTATTGAGCCAGCGGTGTCAACAGTGACCTTCATTCACTCTTGTAAACTGGACCATCAGTTCCGTGAATTTTTGTCAGAAACAGAAGCTGGATATATCCTGATGTCCTACCACACAGCAATTCCATGGCTTAACAGTTATATTATGAATTTTTGAGCTCAGGGCCAAGATTTAACTTTTTATTGTGTAAATTGAAGGTGCATATAATGTTTTGATATAGATATACATAGTGAATACTTACCACAGGTAAGCAATTTCAATATCCATCATCTTAGACAGTTACTTTTGTATGGTAAGAGCACCTAAAATCTACTCTTAAAAAATTTCCAGGCCGGGCGCGGTGGCTCAAGCCTGTAATCCCAGCACTCTGGGAGGCCGAGACGGGCGGATCACGAGGTCAGGAGATCGAGACCATACTGGCTAACACGGTGAAACCCCGTCTCTACTAAAAAGTACAAAAAACTAGCCGGGCGAGGTGGCGGGCGCCTGTAGTCCCAGCTACTC
>NW_012098211.1:309310-311959 GCF_000951045.1 Mandrillus leucophaeus
TTTTTTGTATTTTTAGTAGAGATGGGGTTTCACCATGTTAGCAAGGATGGTCTCGATCTCCTGACCTTGTGATCCACCTGCCTCAACCTCCCAAAGTGCTGGGATTACAGGTGTGAGCCACTGTGCCCGGCCATGTCTCTTCTCTTTCTGATAACAGTCATCCTAGGTCGGGCACGGTGGCTCATGCCTGAAATCCGAACACTTTGGGAGGCCAAGGTGAGTGGATCACCTGCGGTCAAGAGTTCAAGACCATCCTAGCCAACATGGCGAAACCCCGTCTCTACTAAAAATACAAAAAAAAAATTAACCTGGTGTGGTGGCGGGTGCCTGTAATCCCAGCTACTCAGGAGGCTGAGGCAGGGGAATCGCTTGAACCCAGGGAGTAGAGTTTGGAGTGAGCTGAGATCATGCCACTTCACTCCAGCCTGGGTGAAAGAGCAAGACTTCGTCTCCAAAAAAAAAAAAAAAGAAAGTAGCCATCCTAATAGGGTTGAGGTGGTATCTCATAGTGGTTTTGATTTGATTTGCACTTCCCTGATGACTAGTGGTGTTGAACATTACCTGTCACTTTTAATAATATATCTGTTGGCCATTTTTATATCTTCTTTGGAGAAATGTCTATTTAGGTCCTTTGCCCATTTTTTAATTGGGTTACTTTTTTTTTTTTTTTTTTTGCTATTGAATTTGCATTCCTTATATATTTTGGAGATTAACTCTTTATCAGATATATGGTTCACAAAATTTTCTCCCAATCCATAGGCTGCCTTTTTGTTTTGCTGATTGTTTGCTGTGCAAGAGCATTTTAGTTCGACCTAGTCCCATTTGTTTAGGTTTGCTTTTATTGCCTGTGTTTTTGGTGTCATATCCAAAAAATCATTGCCAAGACCAATGTCAAGGAGCTTTTTCCACAGTATGTTTTCTTCTGGGAGTTTTACAGTTTCAGATCTTCCATTCAGGTCTTTAATCTATTTTGAACTGATTTTTGTGTATGGTAGAAGACAAGGATCCAGTTTCATTCTTTTGCATGTGGATATCCGGTTGTCCCAACACCATTTATTGAAGAGACTATCCTTTTCCCTTTGTGTTTTATTGCAGGGCTTGTCAAAAATTAGTTGACTGTATATACTTCGACTTATTCCTGGGGTTCTCTATTCTGTTCCACTGGTCTGTGTGTCTGTTTTTATGCCAATACCATACTGTTGTAATTACTATGGCTTTATAATATTATTCTGGATCAAGTAATTTGATACTTCCAAGTTCGTTTTTCTTTCTCAGGATTGCTTTGGCTATTCAGGGTCTTTTGTACTTCCATACAAATTTTAGAATTGGGTTTTTCTATTTCTGTGAAGAATGCCATTGGAATTTTGATAGGGATTGAGATGAATCTGCAGATTATTTTAGGGAGTATAGACAGTTTAACAACACTAACTCTTCTGATATATGAACACAAGATATCTTTCCGTTTATTTGTGTCTTCCTCAATTTTTTGCATTAGTGTTTTACAGTTTTCAAGGTATAGATGTTTCACCTCCTTGGTTAAATTTATTCCTAAGTATATTATTCTTTTTGAAGCTATTATAAATAAGATTGTTTTCTTGGTTTCTTTTCCGAGTAAGTTATTGGTAAACAGGATTTAAATATTTCTTAATGAGAAGAAATACTCTCAACCACTGTTATCAAACATTCAATAGATTTGGAAATTAGCTTTGGCTGCAGACTTGATCATGTTTCTTAATTCATTCTAAAATTACACTGCAAAACATCACTCATATGTAAAACTTACACTGCAGTAAACTCACTTCAACAACAACTCATGTTGTTTGAATCACAAGTAATATAAAGCTGCTTTATACACTTCCAGTGCTGTTAAAACTAGAACAAGGTATTAGATCTTCGTTCCCAAACACATTGGCAGTGGATGTATTTTCCAACCTCGAACTACAATTCCAGAGTGTTTGTAAGGCCTCAATATAAGTGCAAAGGAAATTTCCATATTTCAAAATCCATTTATGCAATTAAGAAACTTCCATCAGCCTTCAGTTGGAAGTGGCTATTCTACAAAGTAATGCATGCTAAAAGGCAAACAGCAAGAGAAAAATATAATAGAATTCTAGAAATACCTTCTAAGGAATAAACATGCTCAATTTAAATTATACACACATAGACTGATAGCAATTGTTGACAGTAACTATGTATGTAAAAAGATATTTTCAAGGATGAAACACATAAAACCTCATTACAGGTCAGCATTAGCAGATAAACATTTTTAAATAGATTTTGATGATAGAGCACACTAACGCTGAACTTCAACCAAGTGAGATGTTATCTTTTAAAAATTTTTTAAAATTCTCAATAGTAAACCTGTCTAACAAAAAATTTATATTCAATGATTGTTTGAATTCATCAATAAAACATTTGCGAAAATTCATTTTCTCTCTTGCTATTCCTACATAATATGCCATAATGCCTTCATAATATCCTCAAATTTGCCTCTTGGCCTGCAAAGCATAAAATGTCTACTATCGGGCCGGGCGCGGTGGCTCAAGCCTGTAATCCCAGCACTTTAGGAGGCCGAGATGGGCGGATCACGAGGTCAGGAGATCGAGACCATCCTAGCTAATACGGTGAAACCCCGTCTCTACTAAAAAA
>NW_012098211.1:312044-337917 GCF_000951045.1 Mandrillus leucophaeus
GAGGCAGGAGAATGGCGTGAACCCAGGAGGCGGAGCTTGCAGTGAGCTGAGATCCGGCCACTGCACTCCAGCCTGGGTGACAGAGTGAGACTCCGTCTTAAAAAAAAAAAATGTCTATTATCTGACAGTGTATTCTAAAATAATAATTTTTTGCAAGTAAAGACATAATAAAGTGATTAATATCTCATTTGCAAAAGGCTTTTAAAGGTAATTCTTGGTATTCCTATATTATCCCCACTAAGAAAAAAGTGATGGGGTAGGTAGCTGAAATGCAGAAACAGTTTCAATCAGCTTTCAGACACTGATAGAGGAAGTTAAATAACTCCAATCTCTCAGCAATAATGCAAAGTGTACTTGTTAAATAACAATCAGATTGATCAAAATAACCAGTTTCTTGACATTTTCAAGAAACTTCCAAAACCTAATCTTTCTTCACACATGAGCAAAACCACTCAAAGCCATTCAAAACAAATAAAAAACAAAAATGCTCTCACTTCAAAATTAAGTTCTTACATAGAAAATGGCAATAAAAATACTTCCCTGTTCACAAAAAACTAGGCTTGCTGGAGAGTGCCTAAAATGTCAAGGAATTTCAAGTCAGCAGTACTGACTATGAGGACAACTGCTTTTGCAACCAGCAAGGAAATAACCAGAGTTCCCAACCTCCAGCTCACATGACTCAGAAGGTATCCAGAGGCCTCTCTGTTTTTCTTCATCTCAACCACACTCTCTCTTAAGCCTTTCTCTGTTGATTGATCTCTCCTATCTATTTCTGCACACCAATCCACTCCGTTAACTGGCCATAACATCTCCTGCATAATATTATTTTATCTTCCACCCTAATACAATACTTAGGATTCAGTACACAGTAGATTAGTTCATACTGGTCAACATAATATGGCTAGAGAAACTTTTTATTGCTAGCATTGCCAAATTATACACAAGTAAGATAAAGTAGGTGAGCCAAAGAGAGTTAAGTATCTTCCACTTATGATGTAATTGCCTTGGGGAAGGAGAACCACTGGGAATTCTCTGATTTTTGATAGAAAGGGACAGATACCAGCTATAGAAGCTGTAAGAGGAAAGATGGCTCCTAATCCACAGTCGTGGCTGCTGCTGGAAGCACCTGGCCTGTTTGGATGACAGTTTGACACCCAATTCAACACTTTTTAACCTCCCCTCAAGAATAAGCCAATGACTGAAAATGAAGACTCAGAAGTAGTAGAGTTTTCAACAGCCCTATCCTTCTAAGGGGCCTGCAGTTTTCTACCTCAATATCAGGGATAGGAAGTCAGTCAGAGAAGCTATTTGCCAGGTCTATATTCTTCTTTTTATCTGCATACCCAAATAATAGACTTCTTTCCCCATTTTAAATATGTAAACTTGAGTCAAGACTCTGGAGTTAAGTATTATCTGGTAGAACTATAGAAGTGGCTTAAATTTAGCTTAGAAGCTCTCTATAAATTAAATCAGTCCAGAAGCCACTCTGGAACTTTCCTCTCTCCAGCTTGTACTCCATGACTCATCCCTTCAACAATTCCCTTACCAATATCTTCAGCTCCCTAATCATGCTACCCCAATCCTGCTTCAGTTAAAAGGTCCGCCTGCTCCACTTCTTCCTCAGACATCTGGGCCCAAGTGAAGAGAATCACATAATCACATAACCAAACCAAATGGCACAATTGATCTCCAACTGCTACCAAGTAATGCTAAATTATATCCCTCAACTCTTCTCTTCCATCCTCCAAAGCTGCCATTTCTAACCTTCACCACTCTGCCCATACCTCCTACCTTACACCCTTGTTCTTAGCAGATGATCATGGTGCCTACTTCATAAAGAAGATAGAAACTGTTGCACACAGAAGGTGCTTCCACCAACACCATTCTCTCCTCTTTCCGTCGATTATAATCAAAGAAGTGCCTTCTGCCTGCCTAACCTATGATCTGGGCCCATTTCCTCCCATCTCCATGGCAAGCTGACCCTACGAATCATCCACTTTATTTCCTGATGTCATCCACTCACTCCTCCACTACTGTGCTCTTAAACACAAAAGCATCTCTCCTTGCTCTCAAAATCTTGAAAGCACTGCCTACATTTTCCATCTCCCCTGCCTAACTCCACCCACCCCCACCACTCCATCCACACTATTCCCACCAAATTACGGTGGCCTCTGATGAACACTTTTCCATTCAGCAATAGATATGGTTGACCACTCAGATCTCACCAAAACACTCGTTCCCTCTGCCTTCTGTGACAGCACACTCTCTGCATTTTCCTCTTACCTGGAGGTATGGCATCTTTTGTATCAGCAACAGCAGTGTAGAAAGGAATGTGTATGTATGTATACAAGAATGCAGTCAGGAAAACTCATGGCTGCTGCTTCTCCAGCAAAGAAGACACACACATCCATAAAGATGAAGATATTAGGAAGCCATATCTAAGTAACTGGAGATGAGAAGTTTATCAACATTTGGGCTGTGCCACGCTGAGGTTGGCATCGTTAATTCCAGTCCCCTCTGAACTATCCTACTTGCCTCACCTGCTGAAGTAAGAGCTCCTCTGCTTTGCGTCTCTCCATCGTTTCCTGCTCCATCAGAGCTAATTCTCTTTCATGCTCCAGCTCGGCCATTTCCTTTTGTCTCTAGCATTGTTTAAAAACAACAGCACATGACTTCTTAGAGAGAAAGCAATTTGTAAAAGCAATCTTGAAAGCATTTAATAGAGACAATTAGGGAAAGGGTTAAGCAAATTATAGCCCATCCCTTTAGAAACAATATAATAATTTGGGAAGATATTTTATCTGAATAATGAGCACAATATTAAAGTTATACATTGTGTATGATCACAAATGCATAAACAAATCTATAAATCTATAGAAAAAATACTTCCCATGAAAGGAATTACCTAAAAATCTAAATAGAAGTCTTCTTTGGGTACTGTTTTCTCCTTCCTACTTTCCATGTTGTTCAAGTTTTTGTATAATAAACATTATTTTTATAACAGAAAAATAATAATATTAAAGTTTTTAAAAAGCAGGCAAGTTCGACCAATTTTTTTTCTTCTAATTTTCTAGAAGGAGATTCCTACTTACCAGTTGTTCCATGGTCACATTTTCCTTAAACTTGTAAATCCACAATGCTAAATATTCTATTGGATCCGCTGGGCGAACTCTTGCCACTTCTGCAAGACCTTGAGTTAAACATGCCCCAAGGTGCTTTTGAAGATATATTGACTCCATTTCTAACTCCTAAATAAAAACTCCTAAAAAGTAAGTGTTTTTGCATTACTGCAGGATATCGTCAATAAAGTCACTATAAGACTAAAGTGCAGTGGGTTGAACAAAGCCTTACATACACCCTGCCCTCAGCCATGTACACGTCCTGTTGGGGGTATCACAAGCAAGCTGGCCCCAGGAAACTTCTAATAGTTTCCAAAAGGACTCCACAGAAGTCACTACAACTAACGTGGTTTCAAAAGTCCTGAAGGACCTCAAGTCCAAGAGTCAGAAAAGAGATATTATCATTATTGATTTCAAGTTTACTTGATGCCAAGTAATGTGGGTCTCATTTAATTCTCACAACATACCTGAAAAATAGGTATCATGATCCCATTGGGAACATGAGCAAGCCCAGGCACAGAGCGCGTAAGTGTATAGTTCAGGATCACACAGCTGGCAGATGAAGGAGGCAGGGTTTGTACCCACCTCTTGATTCAGGATAACACAGCTGGCAGATGAAGGAGACAGAGTTTGTACCCACCTCCTGATTCCAAAACCCTAACCCTAAAGACTACACTAAAATGTCCCTCCTAAGCCATGAGAGCCATTTTTACAAAGCATCACAATAGTCCACCTTTTGAAAAAAAAAAATCCATAAATTTCCAAGGCCAAAGAATGAAAACTCAGCCTCCAAATAATAACATATGAAGCTCCTCACAATCTGGCCCCAATTTTCTTTTCAGGTTCACCTCCAGACATCTCTCTTGGCCCCAGCACACCCTGGGCTCTAACTCCATGGACATCCTGCCATTCCGATGACCACCCCTTGCACATTTCCATCTCCATGACTCTTGTACATGATGATCCCTCACTCTCCTCTCTCTCTCTCAAAAGATCTCCTCCCCTGCAAGGTAGAGAATCATTTCTTATTCCCTGAGCTTTCCCAGGCAACCCAAAGAAGTTCCTCTTGCTCCAAGCAGCTTACATAGCATTTACCACACTATCATAGAGAATTACACTATCCCTGTGTGTGTGTGTCTGTCTTCCCACTAGAAGACAAACTCCTCTAGCTGCTTGAAGAGTGTTTTAATCACAGGGCTGACACAGTTGTCTCTCCATGGTGGCAAGGGAATGAATTTCTCCACTCTCCCAGTTATGTCCTACTCCTTCCAGTTATGAAGATAAACAGGAATAATCATAGACCAGATTGTTTTTAAAACAGAAAAGGAAAAACACAGCAACCAATCTCTTTCAGGTGCTTTGGAAAAATTGATCACCCTCAGATTACCCTTAATATTTTAAGAAATCCAGACTCTCCTGATAATCTGATGAAATGTAATCAATTGTTCAACAAATGTATAATGAATATTTGCTGGGTGCAATGGCTCACACCTGTAATCCTAGCACTTTGGGAGGCTGAGGTGGGTGGATCACCTGAGGTCAGGAGTTCAAGACCAGCCTGGTCATAGTGGTGAAATGCTGTCTCTACTAAAAATACAAAATTATCCAGGTATGGTGGCACATGCCTGTAATCCCAGCTACTAGGAAGGCTGAGGCAGGAGAATCACTTGAACCCAGGAGGCAGAGGTTGCAGTGAGCTGAGATTGTGCCATTGCACTCCAGCCTGGGCAACAAGAGTGAAACTTCGGCTCAAACAAACAAACAAACAAACAAATACCTGTTATATAGGTCAGGCACCATGATAGGTACTGGGAATACAAAACTATTGTGGCTTAAATGTCTGTGTCCCCAAAAATCCATATGTTGAAATCCTAACTCCCAATGTGATAGTATTAGGAGCCTTTGGGAAGTGATTAGATCATTAGTGTGGCGCCCTCACGCATGGGATTAATGCCCTTATAAAAAGAGACGGGAGAGCTAGCTCTCACTCTCTGCCATCTGAGAATAAAACTAGAAGACAGCCACCTGCACACCAGGCAGAGGGTCCTCACCAGACACCAGAAATGCCAATGCCTTGATTTTGGACTTTCCAGCCTCCAGAATGATGAGAAATAAATGTGTACTGTTTTTAAGCCACCCAGTGTTGGTAATTTGCTACAGCAGTCCAGACTAAAACAAAAACAGTCTCTGCCTTCATGGAGCTTACAGATGAGAAGGGAAGATAAATATTTAAATCAATAAATATGAAATTGAAGTTAAAATAAGTACTATGAGACCAGAGGAGAGGAGGAGCTGATCAAGTCAGGAAAGTTAAAAAAAAAAAAAAAATAGTAAAATTAACATGACAAAGAAGAGAAGGAAGAGCCTTCTAGGTATAAGGAAAGGCCCTGATATAGGAATGAGCATGGCAATTATAGGGGATAGAATGCCACTGTGTCTAAACCTGTCCCTGGACAAATGCACCTAGCATTTTGCATAAAAGTTCAGAGACACTGACATCTGGGGGTCCGTCCATAACCCCCAATTTTTATTCTATGGAAAAATTCAGTGTCTCTGAAATTTTATGCATAACCATGCGCATATGCCATATGACAGTGCTGGGAAGACAAAATGGTGTAACTCCTATGGAGGAGAATTTGACAACATCTAGAAAATCACATATGCATTCACCCTTTGACTCATCAATCTTGCTTCTTGGATCCTATCTCAAAGATATAGTTGCAAAAATATGAAATGGCATATGCACACAGGTATTTGCAGCATTATTTACAATAGTCAAACTGAAGCACCATCTAAATGTTCATCAAATTGGGGATTAATAAAAGCAACACAATGGATTATTATGCAGATGCACAAGAGAATGAAGAAACTAAAGAGTGATCTCTAAGACACAAAATAAAGAAAACAAGGTGCTGAAATTGTATATGGTCCGTCATCTTTTGCATTAGCAACAGCAGTGGGGAAAGGAATATGTGTATATATAAACATAGTCATAAAAACTCTAAAAACTGAAAACAAACTGGCACTAATGAACCTAATTCCAAATCAGGTTGATATTGGTGTCTTAACCACACAGAGAAAAGAATTATTACAAATGACTTTGGAACACAGTATCTTCACTGTATTTCTTCAGTAGGATGTATCTGAAAGACCAAAACGCTATAAAGACATGTCAAAGTCATCTGAAGTAAAAAAAAAAAAAAAGGGAACAGACTCCTATTACTGCTCCAGAAAGATAAAATGTGGGAAGGTAGGAAGGGGGCCATTATCCCCAAAGAGAAAACTTCTGGCCTACCAGTGGGGCCAAGTCAGGGGAGGCTCTGTCTCGGATTTCTGGGCATATCAGTGGGACCCAGGCAAGGCCTGCCAACTCCCTTAGCATATTCCTGTCCGTGAAACGAGGATAATACCCATCTCTCCTGTGGTAACCAATGTTATTTTTCATATACACCAATAGGCATCTTGGCTCAACATAAGAAAGCCGTTTCCCACAGAAACAGCTGCCTACAGCCTGAAGAAGGTGCCACAGAGATGGAAGGAGGTTCCTTACCCACACCTGGGAGACAGCCAGCCGACTGGGCAGGGGCACCCGGGCAGGGGTGCCAGACTTCTCAACTAAAAACCCAGCTCGCCCAGGTGACTCTGAATTTCAGATAAACAACGAATAACTGCATGATACTATATTTGTACTGAAAAGTAACTCGTTTTTCTGAAATTCAGTTACCTGCGCATGCAGTACAGTATTGCATCTGGCAACCTCCCGGGGCGCTCGATGTGGTTTTCCCACCCGGGAGTCTGGAAGAGTCTCCCGCAGCCCGCAGGAGACAGAGACGCAGCGCTCCCCGCTCAGGACGAGCAGGAGAAGGAGAGCCGGCTGCTCTCGGGAGCCCCAGGCGCGAAGCGGCCTCCTTCCGCCTCAGGTGAGTCCTGCTCGACGCCCAAGGCCCAACGGTCGGAACCGCCTTTGCCCGCCGGACCCAGCGAAGCTAGAGGAACTAATCTCAAAAACAGTTCCGGCCTTCCCTGTGCGCACACTCGACACACGCGCCCGCTAGCCACCCGGGAGCCGCGTCCCGTTGCCAGGCAACGAGAGCGCGCGCCTCTGGAGCGCGTGTAGGTGAGCAGAGGGCGCGCAGTGGGCGGTGGAGGGGGAACGCGCAGCAGAAAGGGGGGGCCGTGGGGGGTCGCGCTGCAGGGAGGAGGGGGCGTGCAGGAGCAGTAGCGCACCGCTGAGTAGAGGGGCCGCGGCCGAATGGAGGGGGCGTGCAGGGATAGGAGCGCGCGGCAGAGTAGAGGGGGCGCGGCAGAGTGGAGCGGACACGGTAGAGAGGAGGAGGCGTGCAGGAGCGGGGTGTGCGACATAGAGAAGGGGTCGTGCAGTAGGGGGCGCGCGCAAGGGGAGAGGGCCAGAGAGGAGCGGGCGTTCAGGGGGCGGGCGTGCGGCAGAGAGGAGGTGGTGTGCAGGAGGGAGAGCGCGCACGAGGTGGCAACGGGCAGAGAGGAGAGGGAATGCGAGAAGGGGAGCGCGGCAGAGAGAAGTGGGCGCGCTCCAAGGGGCGGGGGCCGGGGAGGAGGGGGCGCGTAGGAGCGGGGCGCCAAGCAGAGAGGAGCGGGCACGCTGGAGCGGGGTGTGCGCACGAAGGGTCGAGGAAAGGCATATGTGGCGGCGCGCAGGTGGGTGAGCTGAGGAGACTTGCTGCACAGAAACCTGGAGGAGTGGGGGGACCGAAAAGAGCAAGGGACCCTGGCTGGCAGGCAGGCACGCTCTGGGAGAGATGAGGGGGTGGCGCGCTTTGAGGAGGAACCTGGAAGGGCAGCCAATCGGAGAAGGGCGGAAGACCTAGAGTCGTTGGAAGACCGTCACTGCAAGCTGCTAATAGCCTGGCAGTTTCACAACTCCGCACCTTTGCTCTTGCTGGTGACCTCTGCTTGGTTCCTTTCAGAACCAACTCGGGTGCCTTACCTCCAGGAAGCCGTCCGGTCTCCACCAGGCCCAAGCCCTTGCAGTCCTCCTCGGCCTAGTCGTCTGTGCATGTACTAGCCTTTCCCGTATTCTCTTTCAGCTTATGGGCGGGCAGTGCCGGGCAAGAGAGGCCTTAGTAGATGTTAGTTGAGATAGTAAGTGCCAGAGTGGGCAGGGAAAAATCAAAGGGAAGCATGAGCACAGGCGTCAGAGCTCTCAATGAATAAATCAAGAAATATTTACTGAGCTCCTAGTGTGCCAGGCATGGGCGGTATACAGCAAACAAAGACAACCCCTATTCTTATTTTGCCTATTGAGTGCAAGGCCAGGAACAATGTAAGCAGACCGTCAGGCGAGTTCTGGGAAACACCGAAAAATAGCCTCTCCCCCAATTGGTGAGTGTACCCTAAATTGGTCTGAGTGGGCCTTAAAAGGCATCTCCTTGGCCAGGCGCGGTGGCTCACGCCTGTAATCCTAGCACTTTGGGAGGCCGAGGTGGGTGGATCACCTGAGGTCAGGAATTGGAGAGCAGCCTGGCCAACATGGAGAAACCCCGTCTCTACTAAAAATACAAAAATTAGCCGGGCGTAATCCCAGCTCCTCGGGAGGCTGAGACAGCGGAATCGCTTGAACCAAGGAGGCAGAGATTGCAGAGAGTCGAGATTGCGCCTCTGCACTCCAGCCTGGGTGACAGAGCGAGGCTCTGTCTCAAAAATAAAAAATAAAAGGCATCCCCTTGACTTCTTCCCCTCCAGGCCTCACGCTGTGACTCTATGCTGGCTCTACTGTCTTTGTACCACATGTCAGTGACTGTTGCGGAAACACATTTCATTCAGATCATTGTTGAAAATGGGCAATTTAGAGTAGGTGGAGGTATGCCAATATGGCTTGCCACATGTAAGGAGTGTGGCAGCCACCCAATGACCAGAGAATGCAGAATTGGTGATTCTGCCTTCTGGGAAGGACAGTTCTACAGTGATCCAGGCAAAGTAGATTGGTAACTACAAGTTGCTTGGAGATTTTATTAACATACAGGTTCTGAATCTGTGGGGTGGGGTAGGACCTGAGATTCTGCGTCTCGACAAGTCCCCAGGTGATGAAATGCTGCTGGTCATCTGTCATCAAACCAGCTTTGAGTAAGAAGGGTGTAGAAGGTTGTTTATCCAAATGCATTGGTTCAAGTGGGCCACACAGATTGGCAGGAGACACCGATTGGCAGGAGACACCACCCACCTCTGTCCCTACCCTATCACTACCCCACTAAAATTTTTTTTTTTTAATTCCCTTGCAGGTCTTGGGGTCAGAAGTTCAAAATGAATTTAGTAGAGCTAAAAGCAAAGTGTCAGCAGCACAGGTTCCTCAAGAGGCTCTGGGGAGTATCCATTTTCTTGCCTTTTCCAGCTTCTAGAGGATACCCTTGGCTCAAGGACCTGGATCACATTGCTTTTTCTCCCTCGGCTCTGGCATCACCTTCCCTGTCTGACCGTACTGTGTCCCTCTTACAGTGACATCTGTGATTACATTTTTCCTACTCAGATAATCCAGGATAATCTCCCTATCTCAAGATCCTTAATTTAATCACAGTTACAAAGTCCCTTTTGCCATTTAAGGTGACATATTCATAGGTTCCAGGTATTCAGACATGGACACATTTGGGAGCCATTATTCAGCCCTAGAACAAGGACATTCTCTTACTCATACTTCCAGTATTCAAAATCAAGAAATTTAACTTGGATAAATTATATCACATAATCTACATTTCACATTCAATTCATCCAATTTTCCCAACGATGTCCTTTATAGAACTCTTTTTTCTTCTCTCTTCTTGGTTTAGACAGGGTCTCACTCTGTCACCCAGGTTGGAGTGCAGTGGTGAGATCTCAACTCATTGCAGCCACAACCTCCTGGGCTCAAGTGATCCTCCCACCGTAAGACCCCGTGCACCTCCCCACCCCCTGCCGCCAAGTAGCTGGGACTACAGGTGTGTGCCATCCCACCTGGCTAATTTTTGTATTTTTTGTGGAATACAAAAGCATGGGCAACATGGTTTTGCCATGTTGCCCAGGCTGGTCTCAAACCCCTGAGCTCAAGTGATCCTCCTGCCTCAGCCTCCCAAAGTGCTGGGTTTACAGGCATGCACCACCATGCCCAGCTGAATTATTTTTTCCTGCCCAGGCCCAATCTAGGATCATGTGTTACATGTAGTTATTATAGCTGTTCAGTCTCCTTTGATCTATAACAATTACTCTTTTTTTTTTCATAACCTCAACATTTTTAAGAGTACAGAGTAGTTGCTTTGGATTTATTTGCTGTTTCTTCAATTACATTCAAATACTGCATTTTAGACAGGAATCCATGGAAATGTTTTATGTACCATAAGAAGTACATCCCATCAGGAGGCACTTGATGTCACTTTGTTCCTTTATTGGTGATATTTACTGTGATTACTTGGTTAAGGTTTTGTTGGCCAGGTTTTGCCACTGTAAAATTTCTGTATTTCCTTTGGAATTAATACTTAATTTGTGAGAAGAAACTTTGAGACTATGCATATATCTTATTCCTTGTCAAATGTTCACCCAGGTTTAGCACTCATTGACTCATTGATGATTCTGCTTTGATTCAGTTATATGGTGGTGAGGAAATGGCAGTTTTTTAAAACTCCATTATTTTCCCCACATTTATTAGTTGGCATTCTACTTTAACAAGAACTTTGCCTTCTCCCTTCTTAATCTATGTATATATTCTCATACGGACTCATGGAGTCTTATTTTATTCTGTAATTTATAATCCATTACAGTCACTATTTATTTTAATGGTCAAACTGCCCCAGATTTGACTAGCAGGAGCCCCTTCAAGCTGGCTTCTCTGTCCCCACCCGTTGTATTTTTTAGAATTTTCTTACTTTCTGGCAAAACCAAATGTTCCAGGCCCATTAGACTTGTCCTGCCCCAGCCTTGGAATCAGCCATTTCTCCAAGGGGCCCTGATTCCTCTTAAGTGACGAAGGCTATTTACAAGCAAGGTTTATATGCTCAGTGTGCTCATGAAGTGTTTTGGTTTCAAGGCCCTTGTAGTGGAGAGAGCTAGGAAATATTTTTTTCTCTATCTATAAGATAGATATGCATAAGATAGATATGGATATCTGTCTATCTGTTTTTCCTTCCTTAAGCTAGAAAATGGGGAGTAGGGGGGAAAATTGAAAAATGCCTCCAGAAAATGTTAAGGCTAGATCTAAGCTTTTATTATTCACCAGGCTCTTTTGGAATTCAAATGTGTCAACTTCAAGAATGTGGAATCCGTCAGGAGGAGGCCAGGTCCTAGGTCATTTCATGGCACAATCCTCCACTGAATAGTGTAATAAGCAGTTACTCTGTGCCTGGCTAAGTGCCTGGTGTGTGTTTATTATCACCTCTAATCTAATTATTGTGAGCTACATACTTTTGTTACTTTTATTTTACAGATGAGAAAACTGAGGCTGAGAGAGACTGAGTGACTTGCTAAAGATCACACAGCTAATAAGTGGCAGAATCAGGACTGGAACTTGGTCTGTCTTATTCCAGAATGTGCATTCCTACTGCTACAATTCCCTGCTGCTCCTAAGTTTGGGCTACATTGCCTCCAGCTCTTGAAATATGATGAATAGTAAATCCTTAAGTAATACAGAATGGAGTATTATATCAGGTGCTGGCAGAGCTCCTGACAAGCAGTAGCTGTAGCACCAACATTTTCCCTCTCTCTTCTCCCCAGTGCATTTCCGTGGTCCCTTGTGAAATAAATGAGCCTATCTTATCTATGTCATAGATGACTGTAGCCTCCTACCTCACAATAGCACAGCCTGCTGGGTGCTCAGAGCCCCTCCCCAGGACCTCCTGCCTGCTCCTTTATTTTCTCTCTACTCAAGAGCAAAAATGTGTGGGTAAGGGGAGGCCTTAGCCACCCTTACCACCAAAGTACCAACCTCCTCGCAAGCCTGGTAAACCCTAGGACCCACACTGTCTGACCTAGTGCAGCTGGAGAACTTTAGAAAAAGTCCATTTGAATATAAGAGCAAGTAAGTGTTCATTGGTTCTTTTGGGAAGGGTGTGATCCAGAAACATCTCATATTTATCCTGAAAGAAATCTGAATTGGTTAGAATGTGTCTATTTTTAATATCAGACTAAGTTAATAAAATAACGCGACTTTGTTTTCCAGGCTGCCAGGATGGAAACTAACTACCTAAAGAGGTGCTTTGGAAATTGCCTGGCCCAGGCACTGGCAGAGGTGGCGAAGGTTCGGCCCAGTGACCCAATAGAATACCTGGCTCACTGGCTTTATCATTATGAGAAAACAGCGAAAGCAAAAGAAAAGGTGTGTATGGGCACTGCGAGTTAGGGAGGGCCCAGCTTTCCTAGAGTAATTTGAAAGCCAAGACACAAGGCAGGATTCTGGAGCTGGCCTGGGGAATTTCTTGGTTTATTTGACTTGCTCTTAGATCTAGATATCCCTGAAGCATGGGGATCCTGGGGGCTGAGAGGAGTGGGGCTTCAACTCAGAGGAGCTGTGGAGTTGAAGGGTTTGTAACTACTAGCAGGCTAAAGCTAGTTACAGGAGGAAACTCAACAGGCCCAAAAGGCCCACAGCCCAGATCAGTCTCCAGTAAGGGGGCCCCATTTATAAGGCTTCCCTGGGTGCTGACCTGATTCGACTCTGTCACCTCACCCCAGAATAGGGAAGAGAAGATCCAGCTGCAGGAGGAATATGACAGTAGCCTCAAGGAAATGGAAATGACAGAAATGCTGAAACAGGAAGAGTATCAGATTCAACAGAACTGTCAAAAGTGTCACAAGGTAGGGAGAAGGACTCAGCTTTGGGTGGCCGCACACGTCCCAACATGGAATCCAGGAAAGCCACAAGTCAGCCCAGTCCCCACCCAAGGCACATTAAGGATCCCTTTAGCCTGATTTTCACTCTGTATTCACATATTTGCATATAAACCAATGTTATTGACAATCTTTGTTAATGAAAAAAGGAGATGTTAAAAGACAGATATGTCTTAGATTTCAGGAAATACTCTGGTGTTACTGGTTTTTAAAAAATCTGATTTTTTTTTTTTTTTTTTGAGATGGAGTCTCGCTTTGTTGCCCAGGCTGGAGCATGGTGGCGCGATCTCGGCTCACTACAGCCTCTGCCTCCTGGGTTCAAGCGATTCTCCTGCCTTAGCCTCCCGATTATCTGGGACTACAGGCACATGCCACCACGCTCAGGTAATTTTTTTTTTTTTTTTTTTTTTTTTTAGTAGAGACAGGGTTTCACTGTGTTAATCAGGATGATCTCAATCTCCTGACCTCGTGATCCACCCACCTCAGCCTCCCAAAGTGCTGGGATTACAGGTGTGAGCCACTGCGCCTAGCCAAAAAATCTGATTTTTTTAAAAAACTGATTCTTTAAAAATCTATTCAGTTGGAACAAATATTTTTTCATATAAGATCCTCTGAGCCCTTTTCAAGTAGTAGTCAATATTTTTCAGAAACCAAATATGGTTGTTACCAGTGCATATCTCAGATATTTAACTTAGTATTTAGTATTTGGTTTATTATATTCTATTTGCTTTTATGTGAAACTTCAGATGCCTCCTCTATGATGCTATAATATTAGGTGTAAGTTATTAAGCTGGAATAGCTGAAGACAACTCTGCATTTGTCAGTCTAAAAGGATATCTTTTACCTCCCACAGTTTTTTTCACAATCTCCTGAAGAACACCTTATGCCATTCTATGCTTTCTATAAAGCGATAGATACCTAGATAGAGAGTCATCTCAATTGCAATGTTGGGTTTGATATCTGACATCTTTTTAACTATCACTATACTCTGTGCATTAAAGTCTTTAATGCAGTCCATTACAATTCACTAGCATTTGCTAGCTTCCAAGCCAATTTGAAGACATGAAAATATTAAGCTTATTTACATTTATACTAATATACTCAACGTCCTTATAAAGAATATATTTGCTTCTTTAAGCCTAGATATCTTGTAAATAAATTAAATCGAAAGATAATTTCATTCTATTGTTTGACAATAGTCTAAAGGAACTCTCCCTCAGGAAGGATTCCTTCTTTAAGCAATTGTTTGGAGATGGGAGAAGTGAGGATCATTCAGCAGAATTTGTCATCACCTTGTTGCCCACCTCTAATCCATTTATCTAACACCGTGTTTTACTGTTAATAGAAATATAAATATATAAGGCAATAAGAAATATATAAAGAAGACTCCCAAAACTCCACCCTAGTTTTATGGTAGCTTTATTAAGGAAAATTTCTCAGCTCACATCAATATTTTGAATTGTCTTTTTGTGTTTCACTGAGGAGGTTTTGCATCCTGTAGCAATATTCCTTAACAAGATTTAGGTAAGTAAATGGTATGTCATTCTTTTGCCAAGTGTGTGATGTAGACAGTTGTAAGGGAAGATGGGAAACGAAAACTAGCACAAAGTCTAGACTGTGTGCAAGTTCTCAGTTTTAGGAAAGAGTTCATGTGTAGGTTGTGATTATGGAAATTGATTCCCTATGTTAGAAGGAAATAAAGAGAACCCAAGAGTGATCTAAAATGAAGCCAAATTTATAGTTTACCTGGCAAGAGAGAGCCACAACATTAAGATGTGAGTTACTCTCCAAGCAAACTTTGACAAGGCTAAATAAAGGACAAAGAGGCAGAGGTGTGTCAAAAAGACAAGATTCCAAGTTCTGGTTTCTGATTGATTCAAGGTGGATTACAAACTCTTCCTTGCTATTGGTCACCTTCACATTTTGTGTGACTAGTGCTGGGAAAACCAATTTCAAACTGGCCCAGGATGGGTTGCATAAAATTTCAGCAGGGCTGCTAGTTTACCTGATGAACCGATATGCATATACTCAAAGCTTTGCAGTTTTTTCCTTAATCTCTTTAAAAACAAAACAAAACATCGTGACTTGGATACAGGTTAGCAAGTCTTTGAGTACCCCAGATTGAATACTGCTTATCTAGTGGATGTATCAAAAGACGAATAGAAACAGAATGCTCTGTATGGTAGGGTTCATATCCAATCATCCCAACCAAAAAGTATTCATAGAGGAGGTAGAATTTGAGTCAGGCAGAGGTTATCCTTGGTATTAATATCTCTTCATTAAGTAGATGCAGCTTTAAGTAAACGATAATTTTGTTTCTGAGTCAGAAGAAAACTCCTATTGTTGATGAAGATCTAAACTATACAAAGGTTTTAGAAATACATGTTGATAGAATCAATATATATTTGCTGCATAGACCCAATAGTTTGAAGTTTAGAAGGGTCTCAGAGACCATGTGGACAAGGATGAGCCCCATAGGGCTCATTGTAGAATGGACCTGTACGACTTCCAGGCAAACACTGGAGTGGAGGGGGTCAGTAGAGCCTAAGCTCCGAGGATTCCTACCTCAGCCAGGGACATGGATGTTAGACTGCTCAATATTGTCTCATAGGTCACTGAAGCTCTGTTTGTTTTTTTCCCGTGTGGTTCAGTTTGCATAATTTCTACTGATCTACCTTCATGTTTACTGACCATTTCTTCTGCAATGCCCTATATCCTATCTGGAGATTATGTGAATTTTTTCACTTCAGATATTGTACTTTTCAGTTCTAGAATTTCTATTTAGTTTTTTAAATATAATTTCCATTTTCTCTGCTGATACATCTTAACTTTCACATTATGTCCATTTTCCACCTTGGATTTTTAAAAATATTTGTAATAGCTGTTCTTGTCTGTTAATTCCATCATCTGTGTCATTTTGGGACCTTTTTCTTTCTTTCTTTTTTTTTTTTTGAGATGGAGTCTTACTCTGTCACCCAGACTGCAGTGCAGTGGCGAGATCTCAGCTCACTGCAACCTCCGCCTTCTGGGTTCAAGTGATTCTCCTGCCTCAGCCTCCTGAGTAGCTGGGATTACAGGCACCCACCACTACACCCAGCTAATTTTTGGTATTTTTAGTAGAGAAGGGTTTCACCATGTTGGCCAGGCTGGTCTCGAACTCCTGACCTCATGATCTGCCCACCTCAGCCTCCCAAAGTGCTGGGATTACAGGCGTGAGCCACCATGCCCAGCCCATTTTGGGGCCTTTTTCTATTTAATACTTTTCCTCTAGATTATGGTTCACATTTTCGTACTTTTTTACATGTCTAATAATTATTACTTGTGTTCCGGACATTGTAGAGGACATTTTATAGGGAGTCTAGATTGTGTTGTTTTCCATTAAAAGATATTGGGTTTTGTTCTGGCAGGGAGTTAAATTATTGGTGAATCAACTTCATTCCTATAGATTTGGTTTTATGCTTTGTTAAAGCAGGGCTTTTTCAGTTTGTTTCTTAGTCTCTGGCATGAAAATAGCAATACCGTGTTTTTGCCATACATCTTGTGTGCTTTAGTCTCTAATAATAACTTCTCTGCTGTTTTGTTTTCTATTTAGGAACTGAATTCTGAAACTGTTTCCACGAAGAAGACCATATTCATGCAGGAGGACACAAACCCCCTTGAGAAGGAGGCCTTGAAGCAGGAATTCCTGCCAGGTACTTCCAGTATGATTCCAGGAATGCCTCAACAGGTTCCTCCTTCAGAGTCTGCTGGCCAGATTGACTGGAACTTCAAAATGCCAAAAGAAATAAATTACAAGGAGGCTTTTCAGCATGAAGTTGCTCATGAAATGCCTCCTGGCTCCAAATCTCCTTCTTAGGTTACCAGAAGGTAGATGCTTCTGATTTACTTCTCTCAAAGCTGGAAGCCAAGTAAATGCCAGCTAGAACCAAGATTTAAGGGGCTGTAAAAGGAGAGTTCAGGGACTCTCCAGCCTACTCCTGTTCTGAAAAACCTTTAATCATGTGAATATTTGAACTAGTTATAGGATAAAATAAACTCAGAATACGGATTTTAAATAAGTAAACAAATGGCTGTGACTTTTTCCTCTTGTTTTATCAATGTTTTGGAGACTACACGGTGAAAATACATCTGTTGGGGTGATCGGACCCAACACCAGGCCATGGGGGCTACGAAGTCTGGCGGAGTCGAAGGAATGAGAAAAGACAAGTTAAGAAAGAAAGTGGGACCAGGGGGCCAACGCTAGTATGGAGGCTGCAAAGGCCCCAAGCTCTGGGAGCCCACGCTATTTATTGGTGATCAAACAAAGAAACAGGTGGTGAGGATGTGGGGGGTTGAAAGGAAGTGGTGTATCAAGTGAACAAGCTACAGCTGTGATGGTTTAGCATTTTCTTTGAAATATATGGCTACTTGAGATAATGAGAGTGCTAGAAGCAAGGAGCCAGCAAGTCTAGACACATTCCAAAGGCCCCAAGGAGTTTTACCCTGGACCCCGGACATGTTCCAAGCCCTGCCTCAGCTCCTCGCTCAACACTCAGCTTTCCTCCCAACATACATCCATCTCGTGTGTTCATGTCTTAACTTTTGCTTCACTTCACAGTCAGGCCTCTCAGAGTATTATTTACACATATCCTGTAGTCTGCCTTTGTCACTGATAGCAGATATTTTTCTTCAACATATATTACCAGTTTTTTAATACTTTTTTTCAATTTTTGTAATTGTGGTAAAATACATGTAAGACGTACCATCTTAACCATTTTTAAGTGTGCAGATCGGTGGTGTTAAGTAGATTCATATTCTTGTGCAACCATCACCACCATCCAGCTCCAAAACTCATCTTGCAAAACTGAAACTCTACACCCATTAAATAATAACTGACCATTTCTCCCTCTCCGCAGCCCCTGGCAACCACCATTCTACTTTGTCTCTGTGATTTAGATTACTCTGTAAGTATGTTGTACAAATAGACTCATACAATATTTGTCTTTTTTGTGACTGGCTTATTTCATTTAGCATAATGTCCTCAAGGTTCATTCATGTTGTAGCATGTGTCAGAATTTCCTTCCTTTTTAAGGTGGAATAATATTCTGTTGTATGTTTATACCACATTTTGCATATCCATTTATTTCATTGTCCATCAGTGGGCATTCATCCATCAATGGATACGTTCACATTTTAGTGATTGTGAATAATGCTGCTGTGAACATGACTCTACATATACCTCTTCAAGACCCTGCTTTCAGGTCTTTTGAGTATATGCCCAGAAGTAGAATTGCTGGATCATATGATAATTCTGTTTTTAATTTTTTGGGAAGCCACCATTCCATTTTCCACAGCAGCTGTACCATTTTATATTCCCACCAACAGTGCACAGGGTCCCAATTTCTCCACATCCTTACCAACACTTGTTATTTTGTTATTGTTGTTCTTTTGATTGTAACCATCCTAATAGATGTGAGGTGGTATCTCATTGTAGTTTTGATTTGCATTTCCCTTATAATGAGTGATGTTGAGTCTGTACTTATTGGCCATTTGTATATCATTTTTGGAAAAATGTCTATTCAAGTCCTTTGCCCATTTTTTTATTTTTATTTATTTATTAATTTTTTTGCTGTTGAGTTTTAGGAGTTCTACATATATTCTAGATGTTAATCCCTTATCAAATATATAATTTGCAAATATTTTATCCCATGCTGTGAACAAATGAAATGTTGACTTTTCACTGTGTTGATAATAATGACAGGTATTTTGAACCAGCTTAAATGGCAGTAAACTTTAAAGGTTTGAAAAAAATGTTTTTAATTACTTTCTATCTACATTCATTCAAATGTCATCTATATGCTAAGGACTTTAGATTTATATCCTTAATCAAAATTCCCTGAACTTGACTGCTTGACGTCTCTACTTGGATGACCAATGGACACCTCGAACTTAACTCGTCTCAGTGGACTTTCCCTGATAGTTTCTCTGAAGCAGTTTCTCTCCATCCTTCCACTTGCTCAGGCCAAAACTCTTGGTGTCCCCTTTGACTCCACCTTTTTTGTCACCCTACATCTGGTTTGTTGGCTTTCCATTTAAATAAAGTCAGAATTCTCAACAACTTGAATGCCCAAACCACACTCATCTTTCTCTAGGTGGTCACAGTAGCCTGTTAACTAGACCCATTCTTTTTTATTTTTTTTTGAGACGGAGTCGCGCTCTGTCGCCCAGGCTGGAGTGCAGTGGCACCTTGGCTCACTGCAAGCTCCGTCTCCTGGGTTCATGCTGTTCTCCTGCCTCAGTGTCCTGAGTAGCTGGGACTACAGGTGGCCGCCACCACGCCTGGCTAATTTTTTGTATTTTTAGTAGAGATGGGTTTTTACCATGTTAGCCAGGATGGTCTTGATCTGACTTCATGATCCGCCTGCCTCGGCCTCCCAAAGTGCTGGGATTACAGGCGTGAGCCACCACGCCCAGCAACTAGACCCATTCTTGATCTTCTCTAGTCTGTCCTCAATACTAGTTACAGAACACACATAGCAGTAGTCAATTTTCTAAAATAATAAAAATATTAATACTAAATACTTTTGTAATGTATTAGTATAACCTATGAAAAGTACCTGGGGGAGTAAACACCAGATTGTTAATAGTGTTGTTTCCAACAAAAGTAACTATCAACAGAGTAAACGGACAACGTACAGAATGGGGAGAAAATTTTTGCAAACTATGCATCTGACAAAGGTCTAATCTCCAGTGTCTATAAGGAACTTAAACAAATTTACAAGAAAAAAACTCAAACAACCCCATTAAAAAGTGGACAAAGGATGTTAACAGACACTTCTCAAAAGAAGCTATACATGCGGCCAACAATCATGAAAAAAGCTTGTCACTGATCATTAGAGAAATGCAAATATAAACCACAGTGAGATACCATCTCACACTAGTCAAAATGGCTATTATTAAATAGTCAAAAAATAACATGCTGGTGAAACTATGGAGAAAAAGGAACACTTATACACTGTTGATGAGATTTTAAATTAGTTCAACCATTGTGGAAGACAATGTGGCAATTCCTCAAAGACCTAAAGACAGAAATTAAACTATTCTACCCAGCAATCCCATTGCTGGGTATATATCAAAAGGAATATAAATTTTTCTGCCATAAAGACGCATGCATATGTTCAATGCAGCACTATTACAATAGCAAGGTCATGAGATGAACCTAAATACCCATCAATGATAGACTGGATAAAGAAAATGCGGTACATATACACATGGAATACTATGCAGCCATAAAAAATAATGAGATCATGTCCTTTACAGGGACATGGATGGAGCTGGAGGCCATTATCCTTAGCAGACTGATGCAGGAACGGAAAACCAAATACCACATATTCTCATTTACATGTTTTCACTTATAAGTGAGAGCTAAATGATGAGAACACATGGACACATGGTGGAGAACAACACACACAGGGGCCTTTTGGAGAGTGGAGGGTGGGAGGGGGGAGAGGATCAGGAAAAATAATTAATTGATACTAGGCTTAATACATGGGTGATGAAATAATCCGTATGGTAAATCCCATGACACATGTTTACCTATGTAACAAACCTGCACATCCTGCACATGTACCCCTGAGCTTAAAAGTTTAAAAAAAAAAAAAAAGTGATGTCTCAGTAGCAGGAATTATGGAAGACAATGACTTTCAGTTATATATTTTTCTGATAATTCAATCTTTCCAATGAGTATGAGTTACTTCTGTAAGAAAAACAGAACACATACCTTCAGTAAAGACTGAATTTTAGAATGTTCCCACTTAGAGACATCAAAAGGTTGAGTCTTGTGGCTGCCTCAATGTCTTTCAACTAAAGGCCAGAAGCCGAGTATTTATGTTCCTTAGTTTCTTAGTCAGTACCTCCTATGGTTCTCTTTTTTGAAATGGAGTCTCACTCTGTCACCCAGGCTGGAGTACTGTGGCACGATCTCAGCTCACTGCAACCTCCACCTCCCAGGTTCAAGTGATTCTCCTGTCTCAGCCTTCCGAGTAGCTGGGATTACAGGTGTGCACAACCACGCCCAGCTAATTTTTGTATTTTTAGTAGAGATGGCTTCACCATGTTGGCCAGGCTGGTCTTGAACTGCTGACCTCAGGGAATCCGCCTGCCTCAGCTTCCCAAAGTGCTGGGATTACAGGTGTGAGTCACTGCGCCCGGCCCTTCCTTCAGTTCTATTGGACATACTCTCTCATTTTTGTTAGCAACCATTTTTTAAGCATTTGTGTGTCCTGAGAAGGACAGCTGCATAATTTGTAGGGCCCAATGCAGTATGGAAATACAGAACCTATAAAGAATTTCAAGATGGTAAAAACAGAGCTCTACTGAGGGATAGTGTTCCCAAGGGACTGAAAATTGCAAAGAAAAATGGCCCAGTTCCCCTATCCCCTCAGGGAAATGCGTAGAGGTCACTGGCAATGTTTGTGCTGCCCCTTTCTGAAGGACACATTCTTTCTAAAGGGAGATGAATGCCTTCATTCAGGATATAGCCTTTCTCCCCTCTCTTGGTAAGGTGCCATTATGAGTCTCAGCTCTGGTCAAGCTTACCCTGCTCTCCCAGGTAAACTGAAGGGACACTGTCTTATTTTCCTCACTTCCTAATTCCTGTGGTTGGCAAGTCTCTTCACCAATCCTGTCTACCTTTCAGGGCAGCTATGATGGGCAGGAGAAGTAAGAGACCCAATGCTGAGCATGTGGGAGACTCTCAGTGGCCACACACGAGCCCTGTGCAGGGAGAGATGATGACCTAAAAGAAGGCAGGTGACACACCACAGGGAACGTTTCAGAGGGGGAGGAGGGCATGTGCAGAGGCATAGAGGCAGGAGCAAGTCCCACTGCGGGGTAAGCAGGATGTGTGTGGAGAAACTGCCCTGGAGGTGCTGGGTGCAGGGGGAGAGCTGAATCTGAGAGGTGCTAGAGACACAGAATCCACAGTGAGGGGAGGGAGAAGTCTAGAATGGCTCCCAGCTTTCACTTGTTTAGGGGCAAAGTGAAGAACCAAGTAAATTTAGCCCCCAAATAACGGCTGCTTTTAAAGTGAGTTTAACATCAAGGCCATTCTCAAAGAGGTAGGGTCTTGGTTGGAATGCATCTTCCCCCAAAGGGCACATGTTCATCAGACGTTTCACACTTTTCTAAAGGGATTATGAAAATTCTCCTTCTTACCACTCAAGTTGATTCCTCTGCATATGTTTTAGAAAAGAGACACACATTAGCCAGGCATGGTGGCTCATCCCTGTAATCCCAGCACTTTGGGAGGCCAAGCTGGACAGGTCACCCAAGGTCAAGAGTTCAAGACCAGCCTGGCCAACATGGTGAAACCCCGTCTCTGCCAAAAATACAAAAATTAGCCACGCGTGGTGGCAGACACCTGTAGTCCCAGCTACACGGGAGACTGAGACAGGAGAATCTCTTGAACCACGGAGGTTATGCCACTGCACTCCAGACGGAGCAACAGAGTAAGACTCTGTCTCAAAAAAAAAAAAAAAAAAAAGAAAGAAAGAAAAAAGAAAGAAACACATTATTAAAGAGTATTCTCTTAAGCCAGGAGGTGGCTCACGCCTGTAATCCCAGCACTCTGAGAGGCCAAGGCGAGAGGATCACTTGAGGCCAGGAGTTCAAGACCAGCCTTGGCAACATAGTGAAACACTGTCTCTATTAAAAATTTAAAAATTAGCTGGACATGGTGACATGCACCTGTGGTCCCAGTTATAGGAGGCTGAAGAGGGAGGATGGCTTGAGCCCAGGAGGTAGAAGCTGCAGTGAGCCATGATTGCATCACTGCTCCACTCTGGGCAACAGAGGAAGACCCTGTCTCTCAAAAGAAAAAAAGAAAAAGTTTATGTTAGTTTTCAATAATGGTAGCTGACATATATGGCTGTTTAATGTGTACCAAGCACTGTGCTAAGTGCTTAATTGCATTATCTCATTTAATTCTCACAGCACCCCATGAATTGGACACTTTTATAATCTCCATGTTATGGATGAGGAAACAGTTAAGGCTCAGAGAGATTAATGGCTGGGCCAAGGGCAGACACCAGGAGGTGGCACTGACATCTCCCTGTTAGGGGCCCACACACTTGGCTGCTGGGCTGTCCTGATTAATACAATCTAACAAAGAAAGTCTTTGTTGCCTGTTCAGGGACATTTTGCTGCAAGCTGATTACAGTCTTTTTCTTACCTCTTAGATGATATGAAATATTCACAGAGCTTTCAAATAACCGTTGTTATCCAGAAGCATTTAAGCTTACTCATGCATATTTTATTTGCCTTGATTACCAGCCAGAATTAACAATTTTCTAAGCATTTACGGCCCCAAACAAGATATTTCAAAAATTCGTATTAGATACTTTAGACACATTGTTATAGCAATATAAGTGATAAAATTTATAAAGTTCTTTCCAGTGACAGAATACTATCTCCCAGCGAAAACATTCTTTTGACCAATTAGTACTGAGTGTTATCATTCTTATATTTTTGTGCAGATTACAAGTCTATTTTCAAATGATGGAATAATATCCTATGGGAAAAATAAATACCCCTTTCTACCTTTAGAAAAGGAGTTAAAAAGAACAACTTTATGGGAACAAATATAAAAGCTATGGTATTACAAACATATTTTCAGAATGTAAGAGAGAATGAAATAGCTTAAATCAACTAAAAATGTGTCTATAAGAAGATGCTTGTCAGCAAAGAAAAACTGATGATGATTTTTTCCTGGAAGGATTAAAATTTGTGATTTGTATGAAGACAGCTGGATGCTCAGCTGACAGTTTTTCAAGGGTGGCTTACTGCTGAGGCATACTGCATGTCACATTGGCAAAGGTAAGGCTTTCTGGGTCTTTCTGCTTTCGTGTTTGAGTTCCGTTTGTCAAGAAGAAACTAACTCAATGTCTTTCAACAAAAGGCAAGTCCAAATGTCACAGAGGGAAGAGAGCTCCAGTAAGGTCCCCAGAAAGCAGAACTTTGGGAGCTGTGGTCAGAAGTCGGGCTGGCACTGCATAGATTTCTTGGGTCTGCTGTCCTCTAGACTCACGGTCAAAAGATACTGATTCCAAAGTATCATTAGAAAGGAAAACATTTCTCAGTTACCACTGTCAAAAAAGAATTTCCAGAAATGAAATGACAGGATGCAGAGGTAGCATTGTCTAAAAAAGGCTCACTTGTAGATAAGTTTATCCGAAGTGAAATGAAACAATCAAAAATACCAGCGGAAATATAGTTCACAGGCAAAGGTTGTTGAGTTAAAACAAAAAAAAAAAAAATTGTTCCACAAGAGGCACCAGAAAAGAAAGAGTTCACCTATAATGCCAGGAAGGGATAAATTGATGAGGAATCATTGCCATCCATGATGCAACCCATGACTATTATCAGCCAGACTGCAATCAACAACAAGTCACCATTAGGGACATATTCCAAGGCCTCAATGGGCCAGGATGAAACACTTTCAGATCATATGTCTGAAGAAACTAACTACATGGATGCAAATAGCTGAAGAGAGACTTTGCAAAAGTTATCTCCAGGAGACATAAATTCCATAGGTGAGCCTGGCCAAGATAAAAACCTCATAATGATTGCTATCTTAGTCCAATCAGAGCACTATAACAGAATACCTTAGACTGGGTAATCTTTAAACAAATTTATTTCTCACAGTTCTGGAGACTGAGAGGCCTAAGATCAAGGTGCTAGCAGATTCAGTGTCTGATGAAGGCCTTCCTCACAGATGCCCTCACAGGTGCCTTCAGTGTGTTCTCACATGGTGAAAGGGGCAAACAGTCTCCCTCAAACCTCTTTAATAGGGGCACTAATCCCATTCATGAGGGCAGAGGCCTCCTAATCCCCTCCCAAAGACCCCACCTCTTAATACTATTGCATTGGGGATTTAGTTTCAACATATGAATTTTTAGGGGACCATAGCAATGGCCAATAGAAATTAAGTTCTTTGGCCAGTCATGGTGGCTCACACCTGTAATCCAGCACTTTGGGAGGCTGAGGCGGGTGGATCACTTGAGGTCAAGAGACCAACCTGGCCGACACGGTGAAACCCTGTCTGTACAAAAAAATGCAAAAATTAGCCGGGCGTCATAGCATGCCCCTGTAGTTCCAGCTACTTGGGAGGCTGAGGCAGAGAATCGCTTGAACCCGTGAGGTGGAGGTTGCAGTGAAGTGAGATTGCGCCACTGCACTCCAGCCTGGGCGACAGAGCAAGACCCTGTCTCAAAAAAAAAAAAAAGAAAAGAAATTAAGGGTTTTTTTTGTTTGTTTGTTTGTTTTTAATTTGGCAAGTTGCTTCTTACTAGAGAATATAAATCAATTTCATAAGAAATGTTAGCTAGGGAAAAATTCCTCTATGTTAATGAGTGTCACAATCAGTGCATAAAATCAGTGTTTATAAAATCCCTCAAAAATAAATTGTTGGCAGGGCATGGTGGCTCATGCCTGTAATCCTGGCACTTTGGGAAGCCAAGATGGGCAGATTGCCTGAGCTCAGAAGACCAGCCTGAGCAACAAGGTGAAACTCCGTCTCTACTAAAATACAAAAAATTAGCTGGGCATGGTAGTGCACACCTGTAATCCCAGCTACTCAGGAAGCTGCGGCACAAGAATCGCTTGAACCCAGGAGGCGGAGGTTGCCATGAGCCAAGATCGCACCCAACAGAGCCAGACTCTGTCTCCAAATATAAATAAAGAAATTGCTGAAGAACGATTCCATGAATAAAATTGGCCACAAAATAATTAGCCCAGGAGGGTCTCTTGGAAGTCTGAGATCCTTGGATAAAGGTATTAAAGACAAGGCTCTTCAAAAAGAAATGCTTTTTAAAATATAGCTCATTTTTATTTTATTTTATTTATTTATTTTGAGATGGAGTCTCGCTCTGTTGCCCAGGCTGGAGTGCAGTGGC
>NW_012098211.1:337967-346538 GCF_000951045.1 Mandrillus leucophaeus
TGATCTCAGCTCACTGCAACCTCCGCCTCCTGGGTTCAAGCGATTCTCCTGCCTCAGCCTCCTGAGTAGGTTGGACTACAGGCATCCGCCACCATGCCCAGCTAATTTTTTTTGTATTTTTAGTAGAGACAGGGTGTCACTATGTTAGTCAGTCTGGTCTCGAACTCCTCTCCTCAAATGATCTGCCCACCTAGGCCTCTTAAAGTGCTGGGATTACAGGCGTGAGCCACCGCGCCAGGCCTTAAAGCTCATTTTAAAAAAGATGATTGGGTGGCTGGGCTCGGTGGCTCACACCTGTAATCCCAGCACTTTGGGAGGCCGAGGTGGATGGATCATGTGGTCAAGAGATCGAGACTATCCTAACGAACATGGTGAAATCCTATCTTTACTAAAAATACAAAAATCAGCTGGGCGTGGTGGCGCGAACCTGTAGTCCCAGCTACTTGGGAGACTGGGGCAGGAGAATCACTGAACCCAGGAGGCGAAGGTTGAAGTGAGCCGAGATCACGCCACTGCACTCCAGCCTGGCGACAGAGCGAGACTGTCTCAAAAAAATAAATAAAATGATTGGGGCACATTTCCCTAGGGTGACATCAGTGCATTTTCTATCAATAGGCAAATGTGACTAGGACCCAATTTCCCAAGCAGCCCTTTCAGGGCGTTACTGTGTAGAAAGGAGGGGTTGAACAGGACATGGTTCCCTACTAGTCTCTTCAGGAGCATTTGAGTCAAATTGACAGAGAAATCCAGAGAGAAAATTCGTAAAAACTCTGGTCTGGAAGAGATATGTCCAGTGCCACATTTAGAACGTAATTACTGAGAAAATGGCCTTAGAAAGAGAAACTTCCACCAATTGGATTGGTCAGAGCAGATGTTCATACAGAAAATAATACCCAAATATCAAGATGTTCAGAAAAAAACCTCAAATGAAGCAAATTCTGAAGGATGTTGACTCAATGAGAAATGATAAAACTAAGCAAATCTTGAAATCAGGAGGAATTAAACCAATGTATAAGGGCAAGCCCTAGGACATAATGTCTTAGGATTACTCTTCAGGAATAGCCAAGCCTACCAGAGTGATTCCATAGGATAATATTCCAAAGAACATGTCTTCAGTCATGTTGTATCCATTGCCAGATCCCTTCAAAATAAAATGTCAAAAGAATCCTCATTGCCATGAGTAAAGCTCCTAAATAAAGAACAAAGTTCCCAGCATATGTCACCAAAAATAATAGTATGTATATCTAGTCAAATAATGCCATCTGGAGATTAAAAGTTTCAAGTATAAGATTCATCAGGAAAAAAATCTTCCAAGCAATTATTTAGGACAGGAATAAGTAATGAATACTTTGAGCCAGGGCAATTCTCCCCAGCAAATGCTGTCAGAAAATCTATGGAGAGGATGCAACTCTTTGAAGTTCCCTGGCAGACGCTATCCAAAGGAAGAAAATCTTTAGAGAAAGACAGCCAAGACAAAATGTCTTTGGAATCAGGAGCAGTTTGGAGCAAGCCTGAGTGGACACTGAGTTCATAATGCCATATGCCTGCAGCCCATCAGGAAGAAGTGTGCTGTGTTTTCTCTCAGGCAGAAGTGACCTCTCTGGAGTTGAAGCCAGTGAGTGAACAGGTATCACGGAGAAGGAATAAAATTATCTAGCCACACTTCACAAGTTTCATCACAAGAGATAAGTTCCCTAGAGGCTCTTAGTAAAAATTGAGTTGCTCTGCCTGGAATTTAAACCAAATTCCTTTCCGAAAGTGGTTATTCTATGTTTAACTATAATTTTTCCACTATAGGGAAGTGATATTCTTAATTGATTTAATTTTTTTAGAGGCAGGCTGGAGTGCAGTAGGTGATCGAGGCTTACTGCAGCCTCAGCCTCCTGGGCTTAAGTGATCTTCCCCCCTCAGACCCCCCAAGTAGCTGAGGACGGCAGGTGCACACCACCACACCCAACTAATAATATTCTTTAGACATGAAGAATGATGGCAAAACTATCTAAGGAGCTACTCTTCAACATGTTGTCATTCAAAAATTTAACAATGACATGTTATGTTGACATATAACAAAATATCAGGTGTAAATATGCATCAAATGCTTTAGAAACTCCAGACAAAAAAGTAGATGGCAACAAGGCTATCTAAAGGATAATTGAGAGGGTGTAGCCCCTTCACTCAATGAAGAATGGAGACAAAACAAGAATAAAAAACTGATGGGCCGGGTGCAGTGGCTCACGCCTGTAATCCCAGCACTTTGGGAGGCCAAGGCAGGAGTTTGAAAACAGACTGGCCAACATGGTGAAACCCCATCTCTACAAAAAATACAAAAATTAGCTGGGCATGGTGGCACACACCTGTAGTTCCAGCTACTTAGGAGGCCGAAGCAGGAGAATTGCTTGAATCCCAGAGGTGGAGGTTGCAGTGAGCCAAGATCATGCCACTGCACTGCAGCCTAGGCGACAGAACAAGACTCTGTCTCAAAAAATAAAAAAATTTTTGAAAAGTAAAAAATCAAAACTTTTATTAGACTCAGTACCTACATGACTAGAAAGCAAGCTTCTCTTTTTAAAGGTATCCTTTTCTCCTGCCTAAACAGTGTCCTTTAAGTACCTAAGAGAGAAGAAAAACATTGACATACCAGAAGGTTGCTGGGACCAACCTCGACCATCCACGCTCACCGCCAGGGAGCAGTATCAGAGAGATGAAGAACAGATATGCGGGGGAGGAGCTCCAGGTTGGGTGAACTTTAGTAAGCCCTGCCTGCTGACATTGCCTCTAAGGGTTTCCTTTTATATTACTGGCAGAATGAGTTTCAGAATCTTGTGGTTTTCTACCCTAGGTTTCAATCTGCTTAGCATCTGACCTTTTCTTAAAACAAAGATCTGAACATTTCCTAAAACATCCGCCCAGAACAAAAGCAAAAACACACAAACATGGACTGACAATTTTGAGGGCTGATTACAAAAAGAGTACTTTGATTTGATATAGTCATACCTCGGAGATACTGCAAGTTCACTGCAATGAAGCTAATACGGCAATAAAGCCAGTCACACACAATTTTTGGTTTCCCAGTGCATGTAAAAAGTATGTTTATACTATATGATAGTCTATTAAGTGTGTAATAGCATTATGTCTTTAAAAAGTATGCATATGTAATTTAAAAATACTTTTTAGCTAAAAAATGCTAACGATATGTGAACCTTCTCTGAATTGTAAATCTTTTTGCTGGCGGTGGGTCTTGCCTTAATTACGCTGACGGTTGCTGACTGATCAGGGTGGTAGTTGCTGAAGGCTGGGGTGGCTGTGGCAATTTCTTAAAATAAGACAATAGTGAAGTTTGCCACATTTCATCCATAGTAGAACTTCTTTCAAAATTGGAGTCAATCCTGTCAAACACTGCCACTGCTTTATCAACTAAGTTTGGGGAATAGCATAAATCTTTGTTGTCATTTCAACAAAGCTCACAATATTCATGAATCGTGAATGTTCTGGATGGCATGTAGAATGGTCAAAACTTTCCAGAGGTTTTTAATTTACTTTGCTTGGATCTATCAGAGGAATCACTATCCATGAAAGCTATAGCCTTACAAAATGTATTTCTTAAATAATAAGACTTGAAAGTCAAAATTACTCCTTGATCCATGGGCTACAGAATGGATGTTGTGTCAGCAGGCATAAAAACAACATTTACCTCCTTATACATTTTCACCAGAGCTCTCAGGTGACGAGAGGCATTGTCAATGAGCAGTAATATTTTGAAAGAAATATTTTTGGCTAGGCACAGTGGCTCATGCCTGTAATACCAGCACTTTGAGAGGCTGAAGTGGGTGGATCACTTGAGGTCAGGAGTTCGAGACCAGCCTGACCAGGAATTCGAGACCATGATGAAACCCTGTCTCTAGGAAAAATACAAAAATATTAGCTGTGCATGGTGGCACATGCCTATAATCCCAGCTACTCAGGAGACTGAGACAGGAGAATTATTTGAACCCGGGAGGCAGAGGTTGCAGTGAGCCAAGATGGTGCCATTGCACCCCAGCCTGGGCAATAAAAAATAAGATAAGAATAAAAGAATAAAAAGAAAGAAATCTTTTTGTCTGAGCGGTATATCTCAAGAGTGGGCTTAAAATGTTCAGCAAACCATGGTATAAACAGATGTGCTATCATCCGGGCTTTGCTGTTCCATTGATAGCACATAGGCAGAGTAAATCTAGCATAATTCTTAAGGCCCCTAGGGTTTTCAGAAGGATAAATGAGTGTTGGCTTCAACTTAAAGTCATCAGATGCATTAGACCCTAACGAGAGAGTCAGCCTGTCCTTTGAAGCTTTGAAGCCAGGCATTGACTTCTCACTAGCTAGAAAGTCTTGGATGTGGTATCTTCTTCCTATAGAAGACTATTTCATCCACATTGAAAATATGTTGTTTAGTGTAGCCACCATCATCAATTATCCCAGGATAATTATTTTCAATTACTTTCTGGATAACTTGCTGCAGCTTCAACTCAGCACTTGCTGCTTCACCCTGCACTTTTATGTTATGGAGATGGCCTCTTTCCATAAACCAGCCTTTGCTAGCTTCAAACTTTTCTTCTGCAGCTTATTCATCTCTCTCAGCCTTTACAGAATTGAAGAGAGGTAGAGCCTTGCTCTGGATTAGGCTCTGGCTTAAGGGAATGTTGTGGTTAGTTTGATCTTCCATCCAGACCACTAAAGCTTTCTCCATATCAGCAATAAAGCTATTTCGCTTTCTTATCATTTGTGTGTTTATGGAGCAGCACCTTTACTTTCCTTCAAGAACCTTTCCTTTGCATTCACAACTTGGCTGTTTGACACAAGAGGCTTAGCTTTCAGCCTGTCTTGGCTTTCGACATGCCTTCCTCACTAAGCCTAACTCTTCCTACTTTTCTCTTTTTTTTTTTTTTTTTTTTTTTTTTGAGACAGGGTCTTGCTCTGTGGCCCAGACTAGAGTGCAGTGGGGGCAATCTCAGCTCACTGCAACCTCCACTTCCCAGGTTCAAGCAAGCAATTCCTGTGCCTCAGTCTCCTGGGTAGCTGGGACTATAGACACCACCACGACCAGCTAATTTTTGTATGTTTAGTAGCGACAGGATTTCACCATGTTGGTCAGGCTAGTCTCAAACTCCTGGCCTCAAGTGATCTGCCCGCCTTGGCCTCCCAAAGTGCTGGGATTACAAGCGTGAGCCACCATGCCCAGCCCATAACTAACTCCTGACTTAAAGTGAGAGACATGTGACTCTTCTTTTCACTTGAACATTTAGAGACCATTGTACGGTTATTAATTGGCCTAATTTCAATATTGTTGTGTCTTGGGGAATAGGAAGGCATGAGGAGAGGGAAAGAGATGAAGGAATGGTGTGTTGGTGGAGCAGTCAGAACACACACAGTATTTGTTGATTGAGTTCACCATCACACACATAGTATTTATTGGTTGAGTTCACCATCTTATATGGGTGTAATTGTAGATAATTACAAAGTAACATCAGAGATCACTGATTGTAGATCCCTATAACAGATATAATAATAATGAAGGAGTCTGAAATATTGTGGGAATTACCAAAATATGACACAGAGACACAAAGGGAGCACATGCTGTTGGAAAAAAAATGGCACCGATAGACTTGCATAACATAGGGTTGCCACAAACCTTAATATTTATTTTTATTTTATTTTATTTTATTGAGGTGGAGTCTCACTCTGTCATCCAGGCTGGAATGCAGTGGTGCGATCTCAGCTCACTGCAAACTCTGCCTCCTATGTTCAAGCGATTCTGTTGCCTCAGCCTCCCTAGTAGCTGGGATTACAGGCATGCACTACCACACTCTGCTAATTTTTTTTTTTTTTTTTTTTTTGAACAGAGTCTTGCTGTGTCGCCCAGGCTGGAGTACAGTGGCACGATCTCGGCTCACTGCAACCTCCACCTCCCGGTTCAAGTGATTCTCATGCCTCGGCCTCCCGAGTAGCTAGGTTTACAGGCGTGCACCACCACTCTTGGCTAATTTTTTGTATTTTTAGTAGAGACAGGGTTTCATCATGTTGGCCAGGCTGGTCTTGAACTCCTGAACTCAGGCAATCCGCCCGCCTGTCTCCCAAATTGCTAGGATTACGGGCGTGAGCCACTGTGCCCAGCCAGACCTTTAATATTTAAACAAAATGCAATATCTGCAAAACAGAGCAAAGCAAAACACAATACAATGAAGTATGTCTGTGCTTAATTTCTTAGATAAATCAGATAGTTAGGTAGATAGAACAAAAGACATTACTGGGATTCATCATGGAAATGTTCTGCTATGGCCATTATGTATCCATTAAAAGTAATAATGTAGAAAGATACAAATTTATAATATCAGGGTAAGTATGTGTTTGTATGTACTCTTGTGTCTATCCACAGAGAACTATCTGGAAAGATGGTCATTTGAGTGATAGGATTACTATTGAAATTGTATTTTGTCATGCTTCTCTGTATCATAGAGTTTTTTATAAAGATCATGAACCCCAAATAAAATAAAAAGAAATAAAAATATTTTCTCATTTGGGAAAAAATGTTTAAGCAAAACTTATCAATATGAATCTGGGCAGCTCAACTTCTTCATTTTCAAAAGTAGGAAACGTACATTTGTCACTCTGGCTTTCATCATGACTTTTACGTGGCGTGCTAGATTCCCACCTAATAGTTTTTGTGTTTCAACAGGATTCTTCCTTGCCAGCCTCCAGGATGGAAGAGTAATGGAGGGAACTCTGGTTATTTTCTCCACCTATCCTCCCTCTAGGAGGAAAATTGACCTCTCCGGTTGTTGAGATTGTTAGGTGACTGCTAGCCTTGCAGTTGCATTCATACGCTGGGGAGAGTAAATGTATTAAATGTAACAGGTTTGGGGTTTTTTTTGTTTTGTTTTGTCTTGTTTTTTTTTCTCTCCTTGGTCTCTTAAAGCTGCTGGTATTTGTGAGGCTTACATTTGCACCTTCTCTATCTACAATTTGGTGGGAATGTCAGTCTCCTGGAGGGAAATGAGAGACACTACCACATTCTTCAGTTTATCTGATTATCTATCTGAATATAATTCTAGATAAACTATTACTCTACTGAAACTGTTCTCTTGTCATAAAATTGCCCTCGGGATCATTATTGTAATTGCCATTACCATTGCTCATGGCTATGTTATGATCACTAATATAACAGTCATTAGCTAAATGCTTCTGACTTTCCTTCCAGGCATAGACCTTCATGCATCTCAAACTCAAGAAGGCAGTCTCTGGTTATCCCACCCATGAACATCCACCCCCAACTTCCACTACTCCCTGTGACACTTAAATGAGATAATTCCCACTGAGCACATAGAATTAGCGTGCCTGGAACACAGGGACCCCCGATGGCATCAGCGTTGGCTGCTGCTGCTGTCGTGATTGTTGTTGCTGTGCTAGAACTGTGTGATTTTAAAGTTGTAGTTGTCGCTGCTAAGGGACAATTTCCTGTCACCTCTACTGTTTTCTTCTCTGCATTAACAAAAGTCTCAGCTGGTTTTCCTCCCACAGCCATGTGGTGGCACCAGCACTTCACAAATTTTCATCTGAAATAGGCAGGTTTTTAATTTTTTTTGGTTTTTGTTTGTTTGTTTGTTTGTTTTGAGGCAGATTCTCACTCTGTTGCCCAGGCTGGAGTGCCATGGCATGATCTTGGCTCACTGGAACCTCTGCCTCCTGGATTCAAGCGATTCTCTTGCCTCGGCCTCCTGAGTAGCTGAGATTACAGGCACCCGCCACCACGCCTGGCTAATTTTTGTATTTTCAGTAGAGAAGGGGTTTCACCATGCTAGTCAGACTGGTGTTGAACTCCTAACCTCAGGTGATCCACCCACCTCGGCCTCCCAAACTGCTGGGATTACACGTGTGAGCCACCGCACCTGGCCTTTTGCCTGTTTTTTAAATTGACAAATAAAAACTATATATATATATACACACACACACACACACACACACACACACATATATAGTACATGTTTAACTTGTGCATTACCTAACATACTTATCATTTTTTATGGCATGCACACTAAAAATGGTAACCATTTTCAAGTGTACAATACATTGTTTTTAACTATAGTCACCATTTTGTACAACAAATCTCTGAACTTGCTCCTCCAATCTAACTGAAATTTTATATCCATTGACCAACATCTTCCCAACCTCCACTCCCATCCCAGCCCCTGGTAACTACCATTTGAAATGGATGGTTATTAATTGCAGCAGAACTTTCAGCCGGGATCCTGAGGTCAGGTCCATGTTTCTGCTTATCCAAAGAGTCAGCCTAGACAATCGGATCTTCCATAACCTGCAGAAATGTTTCCTTTTTGTGTTGACCATATTTTTGTGACCTATATATCTATTTAACCAATACCACACTGTCTTGATTACTATTATTTCATAGTAAGTCTTGAAATTGGTGGTATTATGGAGGGGTGAGGCAGGAGAATGGCGTGAACCCAGGAGGCGGAGCTAGCAGTGAGCAGAGATTGTGCCACTGCACTCCAGCCTGGGTAACAGAGCAAGACTCTGTCT
>NW_012098211.1:347828-353668 GCF_000951045.1 Mandrillus leucophaeus
TCAAAAAATAAAAACAAAAATAAAAATAAAGACAATTTTGTCTCTTCAATTTAAATATGTATTTATTTTATTTTCTTTTTCTTTCTTATTGCAGTAGCTAGGACTTCAGTATAATGTCGAATAGGAGTGATGAGAAGGACATCCTTGCCTCGATCCAGATACTAGAGGGAAAGCATTTATTCTATTTGCTACTTTTTTGTTGAGGATGTTTGTGTCTATGTTCATAAAAGATATTGGGCTATTGTTAGCTATATTGGCTATAGTTTTCCTTTCTTGTAAAGTCTCTATTTAGTCTTTATTGAGTTTGGGTAGTAAGATAATTCTGGCATGACTTTCTCAAGTGTTTCTCCGTACTCCCTTCCCTGGCTGCAACACTTCTAGCTTATTTTCCTGAAGGCTTGATTCCTGTTGACTATGTTTTTCCCCCTTAAGTGAGACAGAAAGGTTAGAGGAAACTAGAATGGAATGAATGTTCTTTTCCCAACTGAGATCAGCCTCTGCCAGAGTCTTTTCCTCTGAAGATTAGATCTCTGTTATGTAAAATATTCTAGGCATATTTCACAGGGATTACTCTTCTTCTCCACTTCAAGAACCACTAAACCATAAGGGAAACTTCCTCAAGTCTTCATCAGGGGTACCCTGTGTGTTTCTTGAAAATAAAGTCCATGAAAGTATGGGGGCCACCACTAAGACTGCAGCTGTAGACGTTTGTCCTTCTCACACTAATCCACACACTACCTGCAGTAATTCATCAGAATTACTACAGATGCTCCTGGACTCACGATGCCATTATGTCCCAATAAACTCATCATCAGTTGAAAATATCATAAGTTGAAAACACCTAATCTATCAAACATCACAACTTAGCCTACACTACTTTAAGTATGTTCAGAACACTTACATTAGCCCAGCACTGCAAGAGCATTGTGCCACATATCACTAGCCCTGGAAAAGATTAAAATTCAAAGTATGGTTTCTACTGAATGTGTGTCATTTTCACACCATTATAAAATCAAAAAATTGTAAGTTGAGCCATTGTAAGTTGGGACCATCCGTTTTGAGGCGTCACTGATCTGGCTTCTGCTCCAGGTAAGGAGATCTCAGCTGGATTTCTTGGAAGAGCCTTTCTCTCCAGAACCCAGATAAAGATTTGCCCCCAAACTCAGTTTGCTGATAGATCCAGAAGAAGTCATTGATTTTCCAGTTTCCCCTGTTTTTCTTTTAAGGATGAGAGTGCTTCTAACCTCTTTACATGTCAGAATTGAAATCAGAAGTCCTCTAGAGAGACCACTTTAGATAGAAGGTCAGGGAACACTGAAAGTGACATTAGAATTGAGCTCCAAAAATAAGCAGGAATGCAACAGCCCTGCCCGGCAGGTAATGGTCCCATTTTACAGACCACAGTCCTGGGGCTAGAGAGATAAAGTGATTTTGCCAAGAGTCAAAGCCCAAGGCTTTGAAAGGGCCCAGCTGGCTTCAAAGTCAAACCTTTCTTCATTCCACCAAGCAGCCTCAAACTGGTAATGCAAAGGGAGAGGCTGGAGGAGCCATCTGTCTATGGAAATGCTCAAATATATTCAGAGACTTTGAAATTGTGCCTTCTGGCCGGGTGGGCGCAGTGGCTCACACCTGTAATCCCAGCACTTTGAGAGGCCAAGGTGGGCGGATCACCTGAGGTCAGGAGCTCAAGACCAGTCTGACCAACATGGCAAAACCTCATCTCTATTTAAAAAAATACAAATACTAGCTGGGTGTGGCGGCGCATGCCTGTAACTCCAGCTACTCGAGGGGATGAGACAGGAGAATTGCTTGAACCCAGGAGACAGAGATTGCAGTAAGCCAAGATCATGCCACTACACTCCAGCCTGGGCAACAGAGCAAGACTGTGTCTCAAACACAACAACAATAAAAAGAAATTGTGTCTTCTTTTAGCTTTGCCTCAAATAAGCAAATTGAGTTTAAAGCTAAGCAACTGTGTTATGGTGGCTAGAGCTCTGGGCAGGGAGCCAGGAGACCTCAGCAGTAGCCTGGCTCTAGCAGGAGATTGCTGGTGACTTTGGGAAAGTTGCTTACTCTCCCTGGGTCTTATTTTTTTCATCCTTAAAATGAGAAATCATAGACAAAAGACAGGATTTTTTTTTTTTTTTTTGCAGTTTTTTTCTTTTTAAACAGGAAGTTTTGAGTAGCCTGAAAACATTAAATTTTTCCATTGAATGTCATTCTCCTTAGCTGTCTGCAGGCTGAAGAGAGTTAACCCTGCCTCAAGGGAGAGATTATCCATGTGGACCTCAGCTCTGGTTGAGGTTCTGATGAAGGGTTTACAGCAAGTCAGGATGAAATAGGGTGCAGACAAGGACAAGTTCTCCACCCTGCTGGCACCCTAAAGGTACCAATTTTCTGGACAAAGCCTGGCCTCTGGCCCCAGGCAAAGCCTCAGCATAGGTGATGCTGACTATTCTCATTTTGATGTGCTAATGGCCTTACTTAATTCTTCCTCACGGCTTATCTCTCTGAGGACAGCTATAAAGATAAAGCCAGGGAAAGAACAGAAGCCACTGTGCAGATCGTCTTGGATAGTCTAGGGGCTCATTAATTTGGCACCCCCAGACTGGGTCTAACTGATGGCAGCCCACATTATGATGCTGGGCTAGGCTCTCTGGGGGAAGCCACCTGTCTTCAGGCTTGCATGACCGGGTTCAGATATAAGGTGGAAATTTTGCAAATGCAGTGATGCTCCATATGGGTTTCACACAGCCACCTGCATATCTCTCCATTCAGATGGAGACTGAATTACAACTCCAACTCTACCTTTTTCTTGCTCTACAACCTTGACCAAGTCACTTAATCTCTCTAAGCCTCCAGTCTTCCTCTTTAAGAGGATAGCAATGCTTTCCTCACAGAACTGATGTAAGGATGGCAGATAATGTATGCAAAGCACTTAGAATGGTACGAGGCAGATCATGAGCATGTGGTCATTGGTAGTTACAGTCTTAACTATTACAACAATTAAGTTAATAGTTATAACCATTTAGTACCTAGCCACTGAGTACTAAGCATGATCTGGGTCTTATGCTTGGTTCCTCACAGGAAAGAGAAATTAGTCCAATATAATCCCTGCCCTAAAGATGCCTCTAATCCAATAAAAGAGCACATCGTATACTAAATAATTACACAAGGCTGATTGGCATCATGCTCCAGGAGAGGAACCACAGTCCTAAAATAATTCAAGGCAGGAGCATTTGCTGTGGATGTAGGAAAGGAGAATTAGGCTGGACTTTTGGGTCTTATACAGGCAGGAGATGGAGGGGCAGAGGTCAAGGCCATGGACTCAGGATGGTGCAAAGGGAAGAGGACCCTACCACCCACAATTCCATTTACTAGTAAATTGAAGCACAGCCTACAGCCCAGTAGGAAGGTCCATGCAATATCCTTATGCCTTTTGTAAGGGTATGTCCATCTTCAAGACTTGCAGTGGCCAATAATGGGTCACGAAGGTACCTCCCTGAGGTCTCAGACTTCCTGTGAAGACAGAATCTGTGGAAACTTCTCAGAGAACTTTCCAGGATGCCCAGAGGAAGCCAAAGCAACTATATCAGGTCCTGTGGCCTCCTGCCTTTCATGACCACCCACGAGGGCACATTCAACAAAACCCATCCTTAGCAGTTTCCTCACAATTACATTATTACCCAGACATGTACAAATCAATCTCCACCACAGATACTTTCTAGCAGAGGTCAGTGAAGCGTTTAGAAAGAGGTTGGCATTGAGCTGGGTCTCAGTAGGATTTGGGGAAGATTCTCCAGGAAAGGGGAAGAGCAAAGCAAGGCAGAGATGGAGGTTGGAACAACAGACCGCCTCTAGATCTGGTAAGTGAACCTTTTCTGCTGGAGCAGAGGGCATCTCTGCCAATGACAATGGCTCAAGTTTCCAAGTGCTTTAAAAGACAGTGCGTACAGTGTATCAGGTTCTAGACTAAGATCTGGAAGGTATTATCTCATCAAACCCTCACATACTAGATACTGTTATCTCCCCGTTTTTCTTAAAAGAAAGCTGAGGCTCAGTGAGATCAATGATTACCTAAGGTTACAGAGATAAAGCCTAAAGCAGAATTCAACCCTGACCCGAGTCCAAGCTTTCACCACTAAGTAATGTTTGTTTCCAATGAGAAACGATAGGAAAAGGAGATTAGGGACAGGGCAGGGCACCTTGAATACCTAGCAAAGAGTTTTGCGTTCAGTGACACTAAAGCTCTGCATCAAGTGTGTTTTAGAGGCCTCCAAGCTTGTAGTAGAGTCTCCTTAAGCCTGAGCAGAAAGTTGCATGCAGACCCAGGCCAACAAACAACCCAACCTGGAGGCCAGAAAAACTCTAATCTGAGATAAGGTTGTGTCCACTGGGAATGTGACTGCAGACCCCAGGCTTAGAAAGGTCTCCCCAGGTGCTGGGTGTGCTCATTTTACCATTCTTTGCCAACACTCCGGGCTTCTGTCATCTTCAAGACCCAAGATGCCTGTCTCTGATCCAGGAGAAAAGTTCAAAAACAGACCCAAGGTGGCACTTGACTTGTTCTCATGGATATATATATATATATATATATTTGTGTCCAGGCTGAGCACGGTGGCTCACGCCTGTAATCCCAACACTTTGGGAGGCCGAGGCGGGTGGATCACCTGAGCCCAGGAGTTTGAGACCAGCCTGGCCAACAAGGTGAAACTTCATCTCTACCAAAAATACAAAAAAAAAAAAAAAATTAGCTGGGTATGGTGGTGGACGTCTGTAGCCTCAGCTACTCCAGAGACTGAAGCAGGAGAATCACTTGAGCCTGGGAGGCAGAGGTTGCCGTAATCCCAGATCACACCACTGCACTCTAGCCTGGGCAGCAAAGCGAGACTCTGTCTCAAAATAAAATAAAATTTAAAAATCTGTGTCCAGTAAAAATCAGCAACCCAGCAGGCAGATGAGGGTATGGAAAAGAAGACAGAGAGAATGATGAGAATCTACAGCCTCGCAGAGCCTCTCCCCACTGACCTGGCTTTGTTTGACAGCACCATAGGGCCTTGGGCACCTCCTTTCCCCAGCAGAAGAGGAGAGGTAGTTCACCACAGCTGCTGGAGTACGATGAGCATCTGGCTGTAAACCAGGTCACCTTGAGGAAGTAAATGGTGACCTTGGACAAGTCTTTGTCCTATCTATAAAAGGATGGACCAGGTGATCCTGAAGACCCATCAGTGTTTCGTTTGTTTGTTTAGATTTTTTTTGTGGTTAAAAAAAAACACATAATGGCTGGGCACAGTGGCTCATGTCTGTAATCCCCACATTTTGGGAGGCCAAGGCAGAAGGATTGCTTGAGCCCAGAAGTTTGAGACCAGCCCGAGAATCATAGTAAGACCCCGTCTCTGCAAAAAATTTAAAAAGTAGCCAGGCATAGTGGCACATGCCTGAAGTCCCAGCTACTCAGAGAGGCAGAGGTGAGAGGATAGCTTGAGCCTGGGAGGTCGAGGTGGCAGTGAGCTATGATCATGTCACTGCCCTTCATTCAGCCTGGGCAACAGAGTGAGACCCTGTCTCAAACAAACAAACAAAAACACATAAAATTGTTCCTAATCATATTTAAATGGTTACAGTTCAGTAATATTAGGTATGTTCTCATTGTTGTGCAACAGATCTCCAAGTTTTTCATGTTGCAAAACCGAAACTCTGTACTCATTAGACAACAATTTCCCATTTCTCTCCTCCTCCCAGCCCTGGTAACTACCATCTATTTTCTGTCTCTATGATTTTCTCTTTTTTTGAGACAAGGTCTCGCTGTGTTGCTCAGGCTAGAGTGCAGTGGCGCGATC
>NW_012098211.1:355298-357878 GCF_000951045.1 Mandrillus leucophaeus
ATAAAAACAACAACATCACTCTTCTTGAAGAATGAACAAATTAAAATTAACACTTCAGATGCTGCAAGGAGACATTCATTTTAGGAAGTTTAGACACTCAAAGCTAAGATTTTTGGCACTCAATAAAGTCCTAAAGCTGTACCACCAGAAGGCGCTAGAACAGTGCTAAACTTGGGCCCTGCACAGAGAGGTCTGGCATTCTGCAGTATAATTATAAACTTCAGTCACAGCATTATCTAGGAAATCTTTTCAGTAGAGATAATGGGTGTCTATTAATGTAAGTAATTTGCTGGATAAGCCATGCATTGACTTGTTGGAAAATATCAGAGATTACATGCCAGGTGTGCAGAAAACATCCTTCAAATTCAGTCCTGCATACTGTCCCCCTGGGGAAAATCCATAATTCTCCTTTGAAAGAAAAGTTTGGTTTTCTCTCCTGAGTAGCATTGTTGAAAGGTCTGGCTGAGGATCAGACTTGCAGACATGTTTGGAATCATTGCCACGTGCCCCTCCCAGCATAGTGACTCAGTGGGCCATGGGTGATAGTTAAATGATTAATATTTTAGGATAGGTGTGCCTGCTAATTGGGGTGCAGTTAATCACAGAATCCTTGTTAAAGAAAAATGTAGTGAAAACTTGGGCTGATTCATCAAAACTTTCCTCTCTGGGTTCATTTCCACAATCTGAATGTCCACCCCAGAGCAGTATGAGGACATCCGAGCCATTCTTCTCAATACCAATCACCAAACCTCTGCCTGAGAGTGTAGATATGAAGGGCACAGCCTCTACACTTGAGATCCTTGTGTAGGCAGGAGGCAGAGAGAGGTAGGGAGTGTGCTAATAGACACAGGACCAAACTGTGGGAGCCCAGAAGTGAACTAACTCAGGCAGAAAGTGAAGAAAGGCTTTACAAAGATAATATTTGACATGGCACTGACGGATGAGGATTTTTTTTGTTTTGTTTGTTTTGTTTTGTTTTTGAGATGAGTCTCGCTCTGTTCCCCAGGCTGGAATGCAGTGGCGCCATGTTTTGTTTTTGAAACAAGTCTCACTCCGTTCCCCAGGCTGGAGTGCAGTGGCGCCATCTTGGCTCACTGCAACCTCTGCCTCCAGGGTTCAACTAATTCTCCTGCCTCAGCCTCCAGAGTAGCTGGGACTACAGGCGCCTGCCACCACGTCCGGCTAATTTTTGTACTTTCAGTATAGACAGAGTTTCACCATGTTGGTCAGGCTGGTCTTGATCTCCTGACCTCAGGCGATCTGCCGGCCTAGGCCTCCCAAAGTGCAGGGATTACAGAAATGAGCCACCGCGCAAAAGCACAAGCAAGGGCAGTCTAGGCTGGAGGAACAGCATGTGTGCAAGGGTATCCAGGTGTTTGGAAACATGTAAGAAGGACAATGTGGCTGAATACCAGAGGGTATGTGAGATTGAGACTTGTGAAGGCCTCTTAATGAAATGTGAGTGCTCTAGGAAAGGGCCACAGTACCCCCAGTACCCCCCAAGAATCCCCACTAGGAGCCCTGGGTGGATCCATCTCCATTCCCAGCCACCCTGAGTATGCACAGTGTCTGACCAGAGAGAAGCCACAGGTCCAAGGGTAGAGAATAGACGTTGCTTTGCAGGCTACACCAGGGCCACTTTCACGGCAACTATCAGGGGTACGGGGACTCTAAATCACAAAAATGGAGACCCTGCCAGGCAAAAGCTTGGAGCTGATATTCCCTCTGCTGAGGCTGAGGTAAGTATGGAGAATGTCCACTTCTCACCTCCTTCCTGCAGGAGTCCTGGCCAGTCCAGCCACCCGAGGCTCACCAACATGCCTGGGATGCAGAAACAGCATCTTCTGGCTTCACATAGCTCTCTAGGTGTCCTGACAATGTGCCTATGAGGGGATGCTGTTGATCATTTATGACATCAGCAAGAGAACAGCAGGTAAGGTGCCTGGAGGCAGGTCAGAGCCTTTTGTCTTCTCTCAGAAGAACTGGCTGGTGGCAGCAGGGTGTTATCCAAAACAAGTTATTGATGGTTTGGGAAACAACGCTTTTTATTGTCCCAACCAACTCTTCTATCTGGGACACATGCTGTCCTGAATGAGACACCAGGAAAAGAGACAAAAATTTGAACTGTGTTAGACAAACCTAGACTCTCTCTACAATGCCGTTTTCCTCTAAACACTTTTAGACTGAAACTGAGAGTCTCTTGGGAGACCCTCTAGTGAACGGAGCAGGCTGTCTCACCAGACAGGCTTCTGTTTGGGAGCTCCGAGTGTCTTTCCAGCCTCATTGAAAGTGCAGATGGTTTTTAATAGTAATTAAAAATTAAATGAGAGATAGGCCCATCTAGGTAGTACTATACAGAGCAGGGGCACACAAGACGTGGGCTATGAGAACTTTTATTTATTAATATTGTAGCTATTTTTGACTGGGTGTGGCGGCTCACACCTGTAATCCCAGCACTTTGGGAGGCCGAGGCCAGCCGATCACAAGGTCAGGAGATCGAGACCATCCTGGCTAACACGGTGAAACCCCATCTCTACTAAAAAATACAAAAAATTAGCCGGGCGTGGTGGCGGGCGCCTG
>NW_012098211.1:359788-360416 GCF_000951045.1 Mandrillus leucophaeus
GGTCTCACTATGTTGCCCAGGCTGGTCTCAACTTCCTGGCCTCTAGCAATTCTCCTGCCTTGGCCTCCCAAAGGACTGGGATTGTAAGTGTGAGCCACCAATACCTGGCCTGATTTTGACTACTCTAGGTGCCTCATAAGATTCCGCTCTAGGTGGAATCATATAGTATTTGTCTTTCTGTGATGGGCTTATTTCATTTAGCATAATGTTCTCATGATTCATCTATGTTGTAGTGTGTGTCAGAATTTCTTCCCTTTTTAAGGCTGAATAATGTTCCATTGTATGTGTGTGTGTATGTGTGTGCGTGTGTAACATTTTGTTTATCCATTCATCTGTTGATAGACACTTGAGTTGCTTCCACCTCTTGGCTACTATGAATAATGCTGCTATGAACATGGGTATGCAAATATCTCTTCGAGATCTGACTTGGCCCTTCAGGTTTAAAATGTAATGAATTTGGTTGCATATTTTATTATTACTTACATATATATATATTTGAGACAGAGTCTCACTCTGTTGCCCAGGCTGGAGAGCAGTGGCACGATCTCGGCTCACTGCAAGCTGCACCTCCCGGGTTCACACCATTCTCCTGGCTTAGCCTCCTGAGTAGCTGGGACTACAGGCGCCC
>NW_012098211.1:366482-377412 GCF_000951045.1 Mandrillus leucophaeus
GCGCCTGTAGTCCCAGCTACACGGGAGGTTGAGATGGGAGAATGGCGTGAACCCAGAAGGTGGAGCTTGCAGTAAGCTGAGATCGCACCACTGCACTCCAGCCTGGACGATAGAGACTCCGTCGCAAAAAATAAAATAAAATAAAATAAAACTGTAGCTATTTTTAAATTTATTTTTCTTAAAAAATGACAACACGCAAGTCTATAAACTGAAAAGCGAACCTTCCCCTCTCCAGAATGTACCCACTGTTACTGATTTGCAGTTTCCTTCTAGAGCTTGTTCTATGCACATACAATGTCAAGCACGTGGTCAGACACAGAAACAGTCAGAAGAAAGACAGGCCAGAACTGGGATAGAGGCACATTTGATGTCAGCTGCTCCTTCCTATTCAGATTCCCTGAACAGGGAATCTGAGGAGCCGAGAGTGAAGCTCTTGGGAATAGGGAGTGAGGAGTAAAAGTTTCCTATTCCCGTATAACTATGGGGTGTCACAGTGGAGCATCCCCACGGGGAAGGAGAAACTATGCAATGCTTGGAAACCAGGAGAGGCTGGAGAAGCTGGGTTCACGGAGATGTTGAGATTTCTAAGACTAAGAGAAGAGATGGGATCAGAGGTACCCAACATGATGTAGAGTCTGAGCCCTAATTGTCCTTGGATCGCTGCAGCATTTTTACAGGAACTGGACAATATACACTAAAGCATTGAGAATGGCTTCAAGGGTCTAGTAGCTAGGATGCTGTCGGTGGAGGAAACACAGGGACAATTGACAACACTTAGTATCAGCAAGGATGTACTGGAACTCTTTTTTTCTGTTGTTTGTTTTTTGAGATGAAGTCTTGCTCTGTCACCCAAACTGGAGTGCAGTGGCACGATCTCGGTTCACTGCAACCTCCACCTCCTAGGTTCAAGCGATTCTCCTGCCTCAGACTCCCAAGTAGCTGGGATTACAGGTGCACACCACCACGCCCGGCTAGTAGAGACTGAGTTTCATCATGTTGGCCAGGCTGGTCTCAAACCCCTGACCTCAGGTGATCCACCTGCCTCGACCTCCCAAAGTGCTAGGATTACAGGTGTGAGCCACCGTGCCTGGCCTGGAACTACTTTTTTCTGTTTTCTCCTCCCACCCCCAAAAACCATCTGCAAGTAGCAACTTGCATGTGTTGCTGGTGGGAATGAAAATAATACAGTCACTTTGGAAGAGTTCGACTATATTTTACAAAGTTAAACATACACTTACCACATGACCACTCATAAATATTGATCCAAGGGAAATGACAGTGTATGTCCAAACAAAGGTAATACTCAGATGTTCCCAGCTGCTTTATTCATAACTGCCAAAACCTGGAAACAACCTGATTATATCAAATATATCCATTAACAGGTGAATGGATAAACAAATTTAAGCACATCTATACAATGGAATATCTACGAGCAATTAAAAAGGAATGGAGTTCTAATGCACATGACAAATGAAGGAATCTCAAAAGCATTATTTTAAGTAAGAAAAGCCAAATATACCAGGTGCGGTGGCTCACGCCTGTTATCCTAGCACTTTGAGAGGCTGAGATGGGCAGATCACTTGAGGTCAGGAGTTCGAGGCCAGCCTGGTCAACATGGCAAAACCCCATCTCTACTAAAAATACACACACACACACACAAAAATTAGCTGGGCACGGTGGTGTGCGCCTGTAATCCCAGTTACTCAGGAAACTGAGGCAGGAGAATCCCTTGAACCTGGGAGGCAGAGGTTGCAGTGAGCCGAGATTACATCACTGCACTCCAGTCTGGGCAACAGAGTGGGACTCTCTCTCAAAAGAAAAGAAAAGAAAAGAAAAGAAAAAAGGCAAATACAAAATACTACATACTGGGCCAGGCACGGTGGCTCCCGCCTGTAATCCCAGCACTTTGGGAAACCAAGGCGGGTGGATCACCTGAGGTCAGAAGTTCGAGACCAGCCTGGCCAACGTGGTGAAACCCCATCTCTACTAAAAATACAAATATTAGCCAGGCATGGTGGCGGACACCTGTAATCCCAGCTACTCGAGAGGCTGAGAGGCAGGAGAATCGCTTGAACCCAGGAGGCAGGGGTTGCAGTGAGCCGAGATCGTTCCATTGCACGCCAGCCTGGGCAACAAGAGTGAAATTCCATCTCAAAAAACACAAAACAAAAAACAAAAACAAAAAGAAAACTACATACTGCATGATGCCATTTGTATGAAATTCTACAAAAAGCAAGACTAGGAAACAGATAGGAAACAGATCAGCAGTTTCCTGGAGCCAGGAGCCTGAGGGAAGGGATTGACCACAAAGGGGTGTGAGAGAACTATTGAGTGTAAAAGAAACATTCTATGTGATGATGATGGTGGTGATGGTACATGACTGTGTACATCTGTCACCAGTCTTCAAATCATACACTTATTGGCAAATTTTACCTCAACTATACTGAAACTTAAAAATTATACTTTACTAAAGCGGACAAAAAGTTTTAAATTCAAGTCAAAAAAGTGACAAGGAAATTGATCTCAGGATAAGAAATGGGAGATAACCACAGGTAGATTTTTTTAATTTTTAAAATAAATTTTAGCTTGTATATTTAAGGTACACAACACAATGTTATGGGATACATATAGTGAAATGGTTACTATAGTCAAGCAAATTAACATATTCATCATCTCACGGGTACCTATTTTTATCTGTTTGCTTTTGAGGCAAGAATAGCTCAAATGAGGCCTGGTACACTGGCTCACGCCTGTAATCCCAGCACATGTGGGAGGCCGAGGCAGGCAGATCACTTGAGGCCAGGAGTTCCAGACCAGCCTGGGCAACATGGCGAATACTCATCTCTACTAAAAATACAAAAATTAGCCAGGCATAGTAGCATGCACCTGTAATCCCAGCTACTCAGGAAGCTGAGGCACGAGAATCGCTTGAACCTGGGAGGTGGAGGTTGCAGTGAGCTGAGGTCATGCCGCACTCCAGCCTGGGTGATAAAGCGAGACTCTGTCTCAAAAAAAAAAAAAAAAAAAGATGAACTAAAATTCACTCACTTATCAGGAACCCTAAATATAGTACAATTTTATTTCCTATAATCCTCATGCTGTACATCAGACCTGGAGTCTTGCTTATCCCACATATCCACTACTTTGTATCCTACGACCTACATCTCCCTATTTCCTATCCTGGTTCCCCCCACCACCCCTGGTGAATACTGTTTTATTCTCTAACTCTGTATATTTGGCTCCTTTTTTCTTAGATTCCACATGAAAGGGAGTAATGCAATATTTTCCTGAGTCTGGTTTCCATCACTTAACATAATGTCCTCCAGGTCCACATGTGGTGCAGCAAATGGCAGGGGAAGTAGCTTTTAGAAAATCATTAGGGAACAACTTTAAATAAATATATTTGAAACTTAATGGAAATGGACCATGTTTCAGAAAAATACAATCTAATAAACTGAATCTATAGAAAAGTTCTTAACTAGTTTTACTATGCTAGCATAACCCAGATGCCCCCAAACTGATCAAAAACATCAATGAGTTAGAAGCAGCACAGTCCATGCTACCCTCACTTCCAACACCAAATGTGAGTTTGGGGGTCCTTAAGATCCGTGGGTTTGATAATGCACCAGAGGAACTCAGAACTCACTGACAGCTGTTATGTTCATGGTTATAGTTTATTACAGGAAAAGGATACAGACTGAAATCATTCGGAAGAAGCATACAGGGCAGATTCTAGCAAAGTTCCAAACATGAAACTTCCAGTGTTCTCTCTGGAGAGTCCTGGACCATGTCGCTTTCCTGGCATCAGTGTGTGGCAATACACATAGCACTGGCACCCAGAGAAGCCCACCCCAGCCTTGGGGTCCAGAGTCTTTACTCTGGTGGTGGGAGGATTGCTTGAGCCCAGGAGTTCAAGGGGCTCAATCACGTAGCCCTCATTGGCTGCCATGTGGCCCACCTCAGTCTCTGGCCTCTCTAGGGGTCAAGTTAATACTGCTTGGTCTCCACCCACGGTTACTCCACTCACACGGTTACTATCTGACTGTACCAATACCATAGTGATTTGAATTGCAATGACTTTATGGTATTTTGAGATGTGATAAGGAAAACTGACTAACACTGATTTAAGCAACACAAACTTTTACTATTCACCTAACAAGATGCTTAGAGGGAGACTGGACGGCATCAGACCAATCCTGCAACAGTGTCAGCCATAAAACTCACTCTGCCTCCTTCTGCTTCACCAACCTCAGCTTGTTGATCGTATGTTCTGCTTTGTGCCTCATGGTTATGACACAACTGCACAGAACTGAGCACAGCAGCCACATCCAAAGGCAGGAAGCAGGAACTCTATGCTTATGAGACTGTTTTTTTTCTGGGAATAAAAAAGAATAAAAAAGCCTCAATAGACTACTTGTATCTCATTGGTCAGAACTGGGTCATACGCTCATCCTGGGACCAATCACTGGCAAAAGAGGATGGAAATTAATTACAGTTATTGGTTGAGACCAATTCATAAGTCTGAGGTAGGGACCAACTGAGGCCTATTCTCAGAGAAAGTTGGTCCCATACCTAAACCCAATGGCAGGTCTGTTTGAAAGAAGTAAGTGGGGAATAACTGTTGGGCAGGCAACTGGGTCTGCCACACCTTAACATTAAAAATACTGCATCAGGGTTTTTTTTTTCAAAATGAATACTTTGAGAGTTCTAGTTTGAATGTAATTAAATTTATATATTGCCTGTAATCCCACCTATTCAGGAAGCTGAGGCAGGAGAATCACTTGAACCCAGGAGGCGGAGGTTGCAGTGAGCCGAGATTGCACCACTGCACTCCAGCCTGGACGACACAATGAGACTCTGTCTCAAAAAAATATATATATGTATATAAAAAATATATATATATATAAAAAATATATATATAAAATATATATAATATATATATAAAATATATATTATACATATATATTATACATATGTCATATATATATTTAGATACCTGATATCTTTATGATAATCAAGGTTTTTTAATCAAGAACATGGTATTTTTTTCAATTTGTTTTCATCTTATTTTAAGAGAACTTTAATAATATTTTTAGTTTCCTTCACATAAGTCCTGCAATTCTGGTTCACCAAAGGCCCAAATATTTTAGAGTATTTGTCACAATTGTGAATTGAACATTTTTCCACTGTACATTTATAGGTGCTTATTGGTATTTGCATGTATCCCTTGCATCCTGCCATCTTTCTAAATAATCTCACGAGACACAATACAGCATGGTATTTGATGTTATAGAGCCAAACTGCAAGAGACTTAATCCCATCTCCACTATGTTCTAGCTGTATGACCTGTGCAAGTTATTCTCTGTGCTCAGTTTCCTCATCCATAAAATGGCTAATAATAACCCTTGTAAAGGTTGTTACAAGGATTAAATAAAGTAACATATATGAAGATTTAGAACAGTCCCTGGCATATAATACATTATATATTAGAATTTTCTATTATTAGAAAATAATATTGTATTAATTCCAGTCACTTTTAATAGAATGTCTGAGGTTAGTTAGCCAGAAGGTGGCTTATGCCTGTAATCCCCAAAACATTGGGAGGCTAAGGTGGGCGGATCGCTTGAGCCCAGGAGTTCAAGAATAGCCTGGTCAACATAGCAAGACCCCATCTCTGCCAAAAAAAAATAAAGCCAGGTTAAGTGACTTATGCCTGTAATCTCAACACTTTGGCAGGCTGAGGCAGGAAGATGGTTTAAGCCTAGCAGTTTGAGACCAGCCTGAGCAACATAGTTAGACCCTGTCTCTATAAGATAATAAAATACAAATTAGCGGGGCACAGTCACATATCCCTACTCCCAACTACTCAGGAGGATGAGGTGGGAGGATTACTTGAGCCCAGGAGTTCAAGGCTGCAGTAACTATGAGCTATGATTGTGCCACTGCACTCCACCCTGGGCGACAGAGTAAGACACTGTCTCAAAAAATAAAAATAAAGATAAATCATATGATTAGCAAAAAGTGATAGTCTTCTTTACCAATGTTTACATTATTTCATTTTTATTGCATTTTTAATACTCCAATACTATGGAGATAAAGGGCTAGTTCCTTATTTAATTGAAATCAACATTTTGCCATGTAAGAAATTTGCTTTCAGTGTTCAATAAAGAATTTTTATTACATTTAAGTGATTTGCTTTTATTCCTATTTTACTTAGGGCTATTATTAGGAAAGTCTATAGTTTTTACTGGATTTCTTTTCAGCATCTATTAATATGATAAGCAGTTTTGTTTCTGTTTTCTATTCATATGGACTAATAGATCTACTAATGTTGACACTCACTTACACTCCTGGACTAAACCCTACTTGATTATAGAATAGCAAAGCTTATAATATCTAAGTTGCACATTTGTTCACATTTTAACATGTCTGAAATTGGGTCACGCATTACACTTAGTGGTGTCCTATGACTGCTATTGTAGTAACAGATGTGGCAGTTGTCATTGCCTGCACACATGTCAACGTAGTCATAGCTGCTTAGATTGTTGACCCTTCAGTTGAGTTATGGTCATTGCTTGTACTCCATGAGTTGACTTTAAATGACTTTAAATAAAATCTTCTAGGGCCAGGTGCAGTGGCTCACGCCTGTAATCCCAACACATTGGGAGGCTAAGAGTGGAGGGTCGCCTGAGTCCAGAATTTTGAGACCTGTCTGGGCAACATCGTGAGACTCCATTTCTATTTTTTTAAAAAGTAAAATCTTCTAAAATGTTACTCCATGATTTGACACTGAAATGAAAAAGTTTTTGCAAATGCAAAAATTCATAAAATCAGAGCAGTGGATCATAAATTTAATACTAGTAAAACAACTTTTGTTATCAGAGGAATTACTTCATTTTCCTATGTTCTTGCAAAGCAACAACTGAGACATGGAACCTAAGAAAGTTATATGTACACATACAAATGTAGTCTATTATGTTTTGCTGTTGAGAAACACACAAAATAATTGCAAGGCACTGGAAAAGTTGCCAAATCTCTTGAAATGGATAAAAGAAATTACAAAGCAATGAAAGGTTGGTGTCATCAATTCATTTGTTTTGAAGGACTATCATTAAGATGTCAAATTCTTTTTCGTCAAAAACTTCTGCTGATGTTGAGCAGAAGACTGTATGGAGCACCCTTTAAGAAATGCTGTGTCACCAATGTTTCTGATGTCAAAGGATAACATTGTGTGACAAATCCAGAAATCAGCAACTCTAAGTCTAAAAATAGTTTAAAAAAAAAAATAAAAACAGAGTTGGGCTTTGAATGTGAAGATATCTAAGGAATGCCTTATCCTGTTCATTTAACTTATATTTTTCTTATTAAGTGTGCACACAGTGATAGATGAGATGGGAATGAACCCAGACTTATACCAGGGTGCAGTAGTACCCTGGCCACAATGACTGACCAATCAGTATGAGGCTCTGGGTTTTGTTCACTCCTTAGTCTACCTGCCCCCTCCCCATGCTGGATCCTAGGAGTCATCCTGTGACCATAGGGAGAACCATCTTGAAGCCAACACATGGATAATGGCAGAGAAGCAAGAGAAGAGAACCTCGACTGTTGATGACATCATGAAACCACAGGATCACCTCAAGGCAATTTGAATTGGATTTTCTGTTAACTTGCAAATCAAAGCTTCATGACTGAATAAAGACTCAGTTAATGTTAGTTGGTAGTGCATACAATGATGGTTGAGGACACTTGAGACAATCCTGGTTTCTCAACCTGAGAATTCTCAACCTGGGGGCAGAATAATCCCACCATCTAGCCCTCAGCCAGCCATTGGTTCACCTGGTAAACCATTGGCCACATCTATGGAAGGTTTTAGAAAGAGGTCCCTATAGATTTTGCTTTGCTTTGAGACACACTGTGGGAGTATAGGATTTTTGTATGCTTAAAAAAATAAGAAAGAGCTGAATTCAGGGACATTGGCATGTAGAGAAAATATTTGAAGCTGATCTATACACATCTATTTTTGTGATTCACATACAAGTCTTGTTCTTGATTTCGCTTTTACACATCCACAGAATGGTAACCTGGGCTTGACAAATTGAAGTCGAGCACCAATTTTTGCTTTATTTTCATCTTGATGCTAGCTGCTTCCTGAACTGTTCCCAGCGAGCCCAGAAACCAGCTTAAAAAGATGATGTTATGCTGCTGACTCTTCAGTCACTGTTGAATAGCAGATGAAGCTGAAGCCAGCTGAATCTAGAAGTGCTATGATGAAAGAGTTAGAAGTCTTTACCCAGATCTGCCTCCTGCCAGCAGTGTTTTCTGCCTGCCCTATGGGACTTGTGAGGGACAGAAAAGTTTCCCAGCCCCTGTCAAGATGGTAATATTATCTAAAGTTATCACAAAGCTTCTAGTCAACCTTAACTTCTACCACCTGAAATTCAAAATCTAAGGCTACTTTACAATCTTCACAAATTTAAATTATTTTGCTCTTACAAACTGGGCAGGTTGGTGGGTTTTTTGGTTTATTTTTTAGGTTTTTTGTTTTGTTTTGGTTTTTGGTTTTAGTCCTTGAGCTTTGTAACTAAGTTTTCTTGTGTCTGCTTGCCCATAACTTATTTTTCTGGTCTAATGACTGTTTTTTAATGACTTCAGCCTGTACTTTCTTGTACAAAAAGAAACATGGGAATGTGAGGAACATATTAATTAGCTATAAGATGTAGCCTGGTTTTTGAAGTCCAGAGCTTCAGAATGTTACGGAAGTGTAAATATAATCATGACTTTGCATGTGATTGGTAATTACATCACAGTTAAAGCCTCAGGGACTTTCCTCCTCAGAATTTTACTATCTATCCCCAACCCCTGAATGGCTCTGTCATTAATGGTCGGTCTCTGAGAACTCATTTCCCAAGGAGATGACTTCCTGTTTTGTTCTAAGTGGCCTTCCCTGCAAACCCTCCTCACCTTTGAACTTCCTGTTTCGGGATGGAAAGAGTGACCCTTCTCCCGCTCCTCTTCACAAGGTAAGGAGAAATAAGGGAGACGAAAGAAAGGTCCTCTGGAGGTATATATATATAAAATATATATATAATATATATAAGTATTAAAATATGTATAAATTATATACATACATAAAATATGTATATATACACACCAGGCTACATCTGATAGCTAATAAAATATGCGTATATATATACACAAATGTGTGTGTGTGTGTGTGTGCATATATATATACACATTTTTTTTTTTCTAAACTACACCCACATTGCACCAAAGTATATGAAATGTTTTCTGGCCTTCAAATCATATGCCTAACTCCTGCAGGAAAACTGCATGGGCACTCAGGCTGATCTCCCTTACCTCACAACTTAGATCCACCTCTAACATGTTCTAAGTACATTTCCGCGCTGTCCCTGGGCCGGGCTGTGGGGTCCCAGAGGTGAAGTGGAGGAACTCACAGTCTGGTTGAAGAGAGACCCCCTTAAATAGATCAAGCTCCCCAAGTGTTGCTGTAAGTTTACATGGAACATGGAGTCTGAGTGGGAAGTCAGGGAGGTGAATCACGGAAGCCTTTGGACTTTGTACACCTGTGGGCAGTTCCCAGATGAAGGGGGGAAGGTGTTGCAGGCAAATGGCCACCTTTAAAGGGTGGGCATTGGCCTGCTTTGTCACTTCACCCTATGCTGCCCTGTGACTGGTCTTTGCATTGTGTCACTGATATGGTTTTTTTTTGAGACGGAATCTCACTCTCTCACCCAGGCTGGAGTGCAGTGGCACCGTCTTGGCTCACTGCAACCTCCACCTCCCGGGTTCAAGTGATTCTCCTGCCTCAGCCTCTTGAGTAGTTGAGACTACAGGTGCGTGCCACCACACCCGGCTAATTTTTGTATTTTTAGTAGAGACGAGGTTTCGCCATGTTGGTCAGGCTGGTCTCGAACTCCTGCCCTCAAGTGATCTGCCCGCCTTGGCTTCCCAAAGTGTTGGGATTACAGGCATGAGCCACCGAGCCCGGCCAACCACTGATATGTCTTGTGAATCAGCTCTACTGTCTCTGAAAGTATGTTCTCCCAACCTCCTACTTTTTGTTTTGTGTTTTTAAGACAGGGTCTCTTTTTTTTTTTTCTTTTTTTTTGAGACAGGCTGGAGTGCAGTGGCGCGATCTGGGCTCACTGCAACCTCTGCCTCCAGGGTTCAAGCAATCCTCCCACCTCAGCTCCGGAGTAGCTGGAAATACAGGCACGCGCCACTATACCTGGCTGGTTTTTGTTTTTTACGTAGAGATGGAGTCTTATTATGGTGCCCAGGCTGGTCTTGAACTCCTGGGCTCAAGCGATCCTCCCAAAGCCCTGAGATTACAGGCGTGAGCCAGCGCGCCGGACACAACCCCCTACTTTCATGAAAGTGTGGGCACTTCCAACACGAGGAGTAAGTGGATGGGCGGTGTGTGACAACCCGTCTCAGCGTCCCCCGGAGTCCGCAGGCTGCGGCTCACCGTTCTCTGCCCCATAGTCAGCATTGCGGATGAAAGGGAACGTGGGTGGAGGATAGAGGTTGGCAATTCTGAATCTGTACATAGAACTAGAAGGGGCTCATCGCAATGTGTCGGTCCTTAAGAATCCCCCTCCCCATGGAGGTTAAAAACACAAGGCGAAACAAAACTATCAAAAGAGGTATTCTAAACCAGGCTGAAGATTGGAAGAAAGTTGGCCGGCCTCGGCTGCAGGACAGGTGCTTCCAGACTCCATTAGGGGTGTCCAGCGCCTTCTTTTGCCCCAGGCAGCGCCCTGAAGAACGCATCGGGGCCTCGGTTCGCGGACACGAGGAGTGGACCGACCGAGCGCTGTGCGTAAAAGGACCGGTTAGGCACACGCCCGAGCGCCACTGAGGCTAAGAGACCGCGGCCCGGAGGTCGGCGAGGCGGGGGCGGGCCCGG
>NW_012098211.1:377957-402377 GCF_000951045.1 Mandrillus leucophaeus
ACGGGAACCCGGCGCTGCTGCGGCGGGCTAGGGGCCCCTCTGTCCCCGCCCCCGAGCCTTGAGTGACGCCGACCTTCGTGAATTGTTGGGACAAGGAACAGAGGAGAGGGCTCTGCCCTGGAGCGTGGGCCTGGGGGTGGCCCGGCTGGACCAGCCCTAGGTGTGGACCTGGCAGTCCTCGTCCTTGTCTCTGTGCCCACTTAGGGTCGTGTCTTTTAAGAGGGCACGGTTTCTAGTGTCGTTCAGCGTTTCAGAGGCACCTGTTCCCCCTCTTTCCCAAGAGTCACAAACACCTGACTTTAAATTGGGTAGCGCCCAGTTGTAAACTTAACAACCCTGCTGAGGTCTAGGAATGAAAAGGTAGATATACAACCTGCTCCCAGGGTTGTTGCTGGGGCGGGAGGTGAAGGCGCAGGTGGAGATGGTTAGAGGCAAAGGAAGGGAAATTAAGGCCCAGCCGGACCAGGGCTGTGGGAAGGAGGCGCACCCGGAGTCCACTGTCGGACCTGGGTTCACAGCTGCTCCTGCGCCTCTTTTTCTTGCCACACCATGCTGTCTCCACAGCCCAGCAACCCAGAACTCAGCTTTTTTGTTTGTTTTATTTTAATGTATTTTCCTTTGAACCTGGCAGGTGGTTTTTTAAAAAGAAAATAATCAGGATTTGTTTTGAAAAGCATTGTGAAGGAGTCAGCTTGAATAGTCTTGAATGCTCTTGCTTGGGCCCAGCTTTAGAGAATGAGGGTTGGGATTTCGGCTGCAAACCCCAACTCCTTACCATACTCATTCATCAGAAAACTTCATTTTGGGTACAAATAACGTTTTGAGGGTGATCATTGCTCTAGAAATAAAGAAGAATTATACATCGTATTTATTGCACTTTTTGTGAGGTACTTCACAAGGCACCTCCTATACATTTAATCCTTTGATTCTTGCAACTCTGTAGAAGGTAATTAAGGAAGCATTCCCATTTTACTGATGCAGAACAGTTCCTTGTCCAGGTTTATACAGCTTGCAAGAATTAAAGTTAGATATTGTTGTTGGTGTGGACCTTTCCTATATTCCCCTCTTTTATAAGAGCATGTCGTTTAGTTGAGACCTTCTGCATTACTCCTGAAGGGTACAAAAGACATTTCTGATGATTGTCTAATCTCGTATCATTTAAATGGTGCTCAGAAAGTTTGGATAGGACTGGAACTCTAGGGCTCAAGCCCCAGGCTCTATCCCTATCTAAGAAATAAGGCTGCCGGGAGCGGTGGCTCATGCCTGTAATCCCAGAACTTTGGGAGGCCGAGGCAGGGAGATCACAAGGTCAGGAGATTGAGACCATCCTGGCTAACACAGTGAAACCCCGTCTCTACTAAAAAATACAAAAAATTAGCCAGGCATGGTGGCAGACACCTGTAGTCCCAGCTACTTGGGAGGCTGAGGCAGGAGATTGACATGCACCCTGGAGGCGGAGCTTGCAGTGAGCCGAGATGAAGCCACTGCACTCCAGACTGGGAGAGCGAGATTCCGTCTCAAAAAAAAAGAAGGCAGCTGTTCTGCCAGTTGGATTCTTGCCTTTTTGTGAAATGTTGAGCTGAAGCTCCAAGTTTTCCGCTGCGGCTTGTGTGGTAAGAACCATCCCGAGGTGCTGTGCAGGGAGCCAGCCTCACCTCTGAGCTCAGTGGCCTCTGGCACAGGGAAATTACAACTGAACAGTGCCCTTTGCCTTCTCTGGCGCTGCTAGTGCAGGAGGCAGTTTTGGCTACTATAGGAATAGCATGGAGCAGGCCTACAGGCCAGAGGGGCTGAGACAAGTCAGTGTTTCCATCAGACCAAGTTCAGTATTTTGTGTCTGTCCTGCTTCAGATATCCTGTCTTTATAGGGGCATGAGTGAATCTGAGCCCTGCAAAGGAGAGAAAGATAATGCTGCTTTGCAGTACTCTAGTGCATTGCCGCATTGCAAATTGCCCTTCTTATATAATCTTTATGACAACTCTTTAAAGTGCCCTTGTTTTTAAGAAGACACTGAGGTTCAGAGAGATAAAATAACTCTCAAAGAGAGAAAACCCAGGATTTTTGGCTTTTAGCACAGTGTCTTCTGTGGTATTGCCTTGCCTTCCTATCCACACCCATGTAACTTGATGGAGCCCAGACAGGAGGTTGTGCAAGTGAGATTAGAATGGCTTGCTCTTTGCGGGGCCGCTACAGCTTGAGGAAACAAGAGGACATAATCAGCTACTGGGAAACCCTGAGATACGCCCAAGAGTGAGGAATGTGAGGGCTGGTGCTGCTTTCAGCATCTATTCAGAGGTTTCTGAATCTGGCATTTGAGAGTAGGGCTGGGCCAAAACCAGGCAGATACACACCCCAAGGAGCAGGGCTGAGAGTTGGAGACTGAGGCAGGTAGGTGAGAGCTCATTGCAAGTGACTAGTTTTGTGGTGTTTGAAGACAAGGGTGGGTGGAAGGGCATCTGTTGCTCATAAGGCTCTGTGTGCCTGCATCATCAGTCTGCTAGACAAGGATGGACAGAGTCTTGTTACTCTGGGGAGGAGAGGTGCAGAATGACTTCTCAGCGGAGACTAGGCAATGAGACCCTTAAGAAGACATTTGGCTTCAGATTATAAGCTGCTTACCAAAGATTGGGCTAGGGAGAGGCTGATGTTCTCTCCAGGCAGCAGATTTCCCAGGCCCTGTTTAGGGGCAGTCTTGCTCTTAGCTTGCCTGAGGCCAGTGAACAGGTTTCAAGACCTGCAGGGCCCCACTTCCTGAGCCCGAACTCCCATGCTCTTCCAGCCTTAGAGGCCACTGGCCTGTGGTTGGCTGCCCAGGACTCATCGTGTCCAATGCAGGGTAAACAGTTATGGACTGGAAGTTGGGAGACCCAGACCTGACTCCCAGCGCAGGCCACTGACAACCTGTCCTTCCCATGTGACCTTGGACTAGCCAGCTCCTTCTCTGAGCTTTAGTTTCTTCATTTGCTCAGTAAAATGAAGCTGATTGAGAGCTTTGAGGGAAGGAGAGGGGAACAGAGGAGATCAGAGAAGGAAGATGAAGCATCCTTTCAAGTCTTGTTCACTGAGGGCCTGAGGCAAGGAGGCATGTGCACTCTCAGTTTTTTTGTCTCCCTCAGCACCCTTTCTTGCTTCTCCCTTGTCTCTGCCTCAGGCCCGCTCATTCTGAAGAGGGAGGATTCCCTGGGTGGGGCTGGGCTGGGCAGGTGTACCCTTGATGTTTAGAATATGATGCTGTCTCTACTTGTTTCAGACATGAATTAACTCACCCAGTGCTGATACTTTGTTTCATTAAGACTTTATCAGTTCCTGCCCAGAGGCAGCTCCTGGAACAGTCAGGAGTTAGGCCCCAGGAAGGAGGCAATGTGAATGTGCACACCCAGCAGGAGAACAGTGGTGGCAGGGCTTCCCATGGCTTTCTGGACATCAGATCCCTGTAGTTACAGTCCCATGGTACTTTAGAGTCTTTGGATGTCAGAGCTAAGACAGCTTCTTAGAATTTTGAGTTCCTTCCTCTGTCTATACAGATGATGAGATCCAGGCCCCGAGTTGTCTTCATAGCTTAAGTCAGATCGCCCTGCTAGTGAGCAGTAGAGCAAGGACCCGGCCTAAGGTTACCTAAGTCCCAAGCTAGAGTGTTTTCTTTAATGTCAAGCTAGCCCTGTCCAAAATTACCTTTCATACTGAGCTGAAATTGGAATTGAGTAGCTATAAGTTCCAAGTCTGCCACACTGTGGAATTCTAAGAGTAGAATTCAGATCATTTCATTAACATTTAATGCCTGGTAATTACCAGGATCTGTGTTGAGTGCTGGGGATGCAGAAATGAAGGCGACAACACATTGTGCCACCATCTTGTGGAGACAGACATGTAAATAAATAAAATTTACAAAATCTTCATTTGTGCATTGTGCAGGGTTATGGGTGTGTGTGCACACACATGCATGCTATAGAAGAGATGAGTGAGCAGTCAGTTGTCGGGGCTTTCAGGAAAGGCTTTGGAGAGGAAGTGTTATGTGCGCTGGGCCTTATGAATAAGTAGGCATTTACGTGGTTGGCATGGGTGGGGGGGGCATCCTGGGCAAAGGAAACAACATGAGCAACACTTGCACAGGGAGTGGTCTGAAAAGGGTGCTGCAGGGGCAGGGGTGAGGCCCGAAGGGTGAGCTGAAGCCAAGCTGTGGAGGGCCCCATCAGCTGGCATACTGAGGAGTTAGTGAGAGCCTGAACGCAAGGCAAGGATGTAATCAGGTTGGGGTGTGCTGGGATCGCCGTGACTACGGCATGGAAAATAAACTGTAGAGGACCAGACTAGAACCAGCCAGGTTCAGTTCTGTGGTTCTTGAAATAGGCTAGGGACAGAGTTATAGGGTCCTGGGTTTGGACAGCAGCAGTGAGGTCAAGAAGAGGATGAGTAGCAGATACATTTTACAAGATGGACAGAACTTCCTGAGTTGATGTGGGCAGTGAAGGCAAATGAACAGTAAAATGTGAATCCCCGCCCCCCCCACCCCGAATCTACTGAGCCATGGAACTCCAGCAGAGAAGTAGACTTTAGTTTTGGATGTGGTACAACAGAGATACCTACAAAATCCCCGAGTGGAAACTTTGGGTCAGAACAGCAATAGGAACTTGGAAGTCAATAACAAAGTGGTGGGTGAAGTGCTGGAAGAAGTCACCCAGGAAGGGAGTGTGGGTTGAGGGAAGCCACCGATGTGGCAGAAAAGGAAGGGAAAGCAAAGGGAGGTAAAGAATAGACAGCAGGTGAGGGACCTCAGAGGTGCCAGCTGACTTTCCAGGCCTGGGGTGAGAAATGGGGCAAGGGAACAGGCTGCATAAGGAGCCACAGAGAAAGGGACATCTTTTATTTGCACAAGTGTGACATGTGGGCTCTGTGCGTGCGTTGCTTCTTTAGTCTGCACCGGATAGCAGAGAAGGAGTCTGGTGGCACTTGGGAAATGTTATAATCTGCATGACTGCAAATGACTGAAAGCTTTGCTCAACTTTTTGAAGGTCTAGGGGGCCTTGGCAGCTTTCCACTTAGATGTTTTCTGGAGACTGGCTGTTGGCAGCTGAAGGAGCCCCAGGGTTTCTGGGTGGCCTGGTCCTGCCTGTGGAGTGACTGAGCCTAGGGACCTAGTCCCGCCTCCAGCCCTCCCCTTGCTGCCTGCCCAGGCCCGCCTGCTCACCCCTGGGTATGCTTCTTTGTCAGGAGAAGCAGAGGTGTGGACGCTGTGGATGGTGAGTACCTTGTTCCCAAGTTTGAAGTGTCCGAGGTTGGGGGTAGGACACCATGTGAGGAGGGGAGTTGCCTTATATAGGGAAAAGACAGGGTCTCAAAGCTGGAAACTGAAATTGGGGGTGGGGATGGTGGTGAGGAACCTAGAATGTTCTGACTCCAAAGTGACCTGTTTTTGTTAGACTCATGGGGTGTCACTGGGGATCATTAGGAACCTCCTCATGGAGTTGAAAAAAAAAATGGGACCTGGGGAGGAATTGACTCAGCTTAGCCTAGGGAGCCCCACTGGGTCTCCTCCTCTTGCCCCCATGTTCAGACCAGAGCTGCCACTCTGAGCTGCCACAGCTGTTGTTTGTTTGTGGCTTTATCCTGCTTCATCTTCTGTGGGAGAGGGTGGATGAGATAAGCCCAGCAGTGGGGAAATGAATGCTATAGCTGTGTCAGGTGGGGGCTGGCTCTTCTGTAAACAACCCTACTATTCTGTTCCAGAGAAACTGACCCTTTCCTTAATAGATAGGGGATAGAAAGGGGGAGGAAAGAGAAGGAACATCTGGTATATGGTAAATTTCCTTTAGAGTAAACAGGGTTTGACTGTACATGATGACTGAAAAAATAAGGTGATTAAAAAAAGTTCTCTTTAAGACAAAGGGAATCATACTCCTGGATCTCCAGGACCCACTTCTTTCTTTTTTTCTTTGTTAATCAACAATTATAGCAGATGTAAACCCACTTCTGAATGTGTGGGGAGGAAAGGTAGTCTTTCAAGCTTTGGAGTCCGATTCCTGTTGACTTGGGTCCAGGTTATAGTACCGCTGCCTGCTGGCTCTGTGACACAGGGGAAGTTACTGAACTCTGAACCTCAGCGTTAGCTGCTAAACAGGATACTCTTTCCATCACAAGACTGTTGAGTGAATGAAATTAGGCCATTACTGACTGGCTTCTAAGACCACTGACTGCAGAGGTACGAAGGATTGCTGGCCTGCCTATCTCTGCAATCTTAGAGGACCATGTGAAAATGCATCGTTTCTGTTTAGAAATTAAAGTTCCTTTGATTGTCCTTTTTTGTGCCTAGGAATAATTGTGATTTCAGAATTCGGGGTCTGCTCACTGTGCAGCAAGTCACAGTAGTACATGCTTCAAGACTTGCCAGGATGGGAGCTGCTTTGTAGCCCAGGGCCTTGGGTAAGAGGCTAGGCCTGAGTGCTCGCCAGGTATTCCTGAAAGTGAATTTTCTGTGCTGCTCTCTAGCACAAGACTGGGCTGCTAGAGGCCCGCTGGGTGCGTTCAGTCCATGGAGAGGCCTGACGCTCACCACTGGTCCTAATAACACTCTCAGCATGGTGCTGCAGTGCCTGAGGATGGGGTCCACCGCCCCAGAGGGCTGATTCTCTGCTCACACTTCCAGGATCACAGTGAGAGGTTGGAAGACAGCACTTCTGGGGGTTTTGCGGTCTGGATCGTGTACCCAGCCCTTGAACTTGAGGCATGGAGATGGGGGTCTTTGGAACATAGAAGTTTGAGTTCTCAGGGCTCCTTCAGCACTGACACCTGCCCCAGTCAGCCTGCTGTCTCCCAGCTTAGCTGGCCCCATCCCGACGTAGCCTGTCCATGCTGCCTCCTGTGTCCTATACCGGCTCCAAAGCCACTTCCTTCTGGGTGCTTCTGTGGCTACCCAGACTGGCTGTCATTCCTGCACCACCATAGCCTCATGCCCATACCTTGCCCAAGCTGCCTCACCTTCCCACTTGATTTTTTTGTTATTTGTGTGCCAGGTCTATATTTTCTTGCAGATTGTGTATCATTTTATGTCCTCCCAAATCATCATTTATTGAACAGGTCAGTGCTGAATAAGTGTTTGGAAATAAACGTTGAGTCTAGTTGAGTTGAATTCCCTTGTGCCTGGGAGCAAACATGCCAAACGCCCATCACTGGGCAGTGGGAAGGTGGAGGCTGTTTGCCTCTGAGTGCAGCAGGAGTGTGTTGGAAGAATGTGGAGCTGACTGTGAGGGGCCCTGGACTATCTGAATGCACCGATGTGTCCTAGGAGTCAGAGAGAGTCCATTTGTGGGGTGGATGTAAGCTCGTCTTTGTATACTGACATACAAATGCCCATCAAATCTGTGATCAGAGACCATTCCATGTGCTCCTGAGTCATACACACAAGTCAGAAATCCAGAAACATTTTGGAAATGCATAAAGGTACAGAAGTTGTTCCAGGCTCTGGGAAATTTCTTATTTACAGCAAGAGATAAGAGCTGTGGTTTTCCTCCTAATTGTTCTGTGAACTATAATCCAGTAATGCGTAACTTGCCAAATTAAAGAATTGGAAACAGGCCTGTGTCAGGTTCTTTCCTGTTTGTCCCAAGAACTTTGGTTGTCCATAAGCCATTGTCTTTATCATTCAATTCTGTTGAATACCTTTCAGCATGCACTTGTGGTGAGCCTGCTTTGTACCAGATGTGTGCTGTGCTAGGCATGAGAGATTCAGAGATAAACTGCAGAATGTCCCCAAAGGAGAGAAATCTGACAGGTCCAAACCGGTGTGTCAAGCACATCAGGAGAAATGTGGGTGATGTTTGGACACAGAACTGAGGAGGGGGTGAATCAACACCTCTTGGGGGTAGAAGTGGGAGGCTGAAAGTAGGGAGCTGGCAGAACATCAGGGAAGCCTTCTTAAAGAGGCCTTTGAGTCGTGAAGCACAGAATGAAATAGGATATTCCAGGCAGAGGGGTAGAGATGTGTGCATGTCTGTAATGTTCTGTTCTCAGGGTCTTGGCGGAGGGCCCAGCTCTCCAAGGCCAGACCGCCCTCGTGACTTGACTTTATTCTGGCGGCTGATGGCCAACCAAGCACGAAGTCCTGAATTCTTTGCTCTAACACAATGCTGCTCAAACTTTAATGTGCTTATGAATTAATTGTCTGCCAGTCCGACTAAAAGGCAATGTAAGATTCCTTAGTTCGAAGGTGGGGGTTGAGATTCTATGTTTGTAGATGGTGCCATTTATGGGTTACATTTTGAATAGTGGGTAGTAAGAAACTCTTCTTTCTTAGCACAGGTCCCTCATGTCAGACACACCATAACAGCACCCCCTTCCCCAACACACACATGCACTGATTTTCCCCTTCTTTTTCCTCTTCCCAAGTATATAGATGCCAAATTCCTCTTTCTTAGATGTTGTTTTTGTTTGGTTACCCGCCTTACCTGGAACTTCTTTTCTTCTTTTTTTTTTTCTTTTTTAAAGACAAGGTCTTGCTCTGTCACCTAGGCTGGAGTTCTGGGCTAAAGTGATCCTCCCACCTCAGCCTCCCAAGTAGTGGAGACCACAGGCATGTGCCACCATGCCCAGCTAATTTTTTATAGACAAGGTCCTCCCGTGTTGTCCAAGCTTGTTCCAAACTCCTGGGCTCAAGTAACCCCCTTGCCTCAGCCTCCCAAAATGCTGGGATTACAGGCATGAGCCACTGTTCTCAGCCAAGGTTCTCTCTCATTCCTTTTAAAAAAAAATTATTTTAGATTCATGGGGTACATATGCATATTTGTTACATGGGTATATTGTGTAGTGATGGAGACTGGGCTTCTAGTGTACCCGTTATCCAAATAGTGACCCTTATACCCGATAGGTAATTTTCACCCCACCCTGCCCCCCACACTCCCCTCTTCAGCAGTCCCCAGTGTCTGTTATTTCCATCTTTATATCCATGTGTACTATTGATTAGCTCCCACTTATAAATGAGAACATGTGGTATTTGATTTTCTGTTTCTGGGTTAGTTCACTTAGCCTGATGGTCTCCATCTCCACCCATGTTGTTGCAAAGGACATTATTTCGTTCTTTTTTATGGCTGCCTCTTTTATTTCTTAAATCTGAATTTCCAGGTGGCTTCAGTGCTAGTCTGGCCTACCCTTTCCTTCCCAAAGTCACCACCAACTCACTCCCACCCCCACCTCATGCAGTGCACCCCTCACAGCCCCCACCCTTGGCAGTGACATTCAGATTTCCAGGGCCTTTCTTGATCCTTTGGAGACATCCTCTCCTGGCCAAGTCCTGCAGGGAGACTTGAGCTGGAGGTTCGATGGGCTGGGGTCAGGTGGGCCACACAATTACCCACTCCCAGGCCTATCCCCGGTGATCTAAGCACACGGAAGCAGGCTGGTACTTAGGGAGGAAGGCACCAGGGTATGCCAGAGCTTAGGATGGCGTGAGGACCAAGTGGAAAGATAGATATTGTAAGTGGTTGTTGGGAGAAGGAAGACTGGAGGTGGGGGTACCTTGTGGACTGCTTCCAGGAGCTCCCACCCACAGGCACAAGTCTTCCTAGCTGGAGAGAGCCTTAGGCACCCAGGCAGAAGTCGGGAACAAGGCTGAATTCTGACAGAACCTGCCTGGAGCTCCATTTCAGTTGCAGAGACCCTTACCTTATGCAGCTGTCTTTTGCCCAGCCTCCTCTGCAGATGCCATAGGACCTCCTCTTTTCTTTTCTTTTTCTTTTTTTTCTTTTTTCTTTTTTTTTTGAGGCTGAGACTTGCTCTGTCACCAGACTGAAGTGCAGTGGCACCATCTCAGCTCACTGCAACCTCTGCCTCCCGGTTTCAGGCGATTCTCCTGCCTCAGCCTCCCGAATAGCTGGGATTACAGGCATGTGCCACCATGCCCAGCTAATTTTTGTATTTTTAGGAGAGACAGGGTTTTCACTATGTTGGCCAGGATGGTCTTGATCTCACGACCTCGTGATCCACCCGCCTCGGCCTCCCAAAGTTCTCGGTTTACAGGCATGAGCCACCGTGCCCTGTCAGGACCTCCTCTTTCTGGTATAACACCTGCATTTGTTTGGCAGACATCTGTGTAGTTCTGTTCACAGGAGAAAAAAGTCAGATTACTAAACAGCAGTGTTTAACAGTGGCCATCAGTAGGTGGTAGCTTCAGAGAGTATTTGCTTTCTTATCAACTATGGTTTCATGTATTCTCTTCATTTTGTTTTTTACTGTAAGCCTATTTTGTTTATATAATGAGGCAGAAATAAAGCTCTTCTCAATTGGGAGAAATTACTACCTGCCTATAATGAATGAGGCCCTGCTGGGCACTGGCTGGGGGCTTAATGACCAGGGTATGGTCCCTGTTTCTGGAGGGTCCTCAAACTAAAGAGGAAAGAAGATAGGGGAACAAAACAGTGTGGTTGGTGTTCTAAGTATCCTCTGATCACAGACGAGAAAGCTGCCCCTACCCAGGCACGTGATCCTGAGCCACCTGGATTGTGAGGGAGAATTAGGCATTGATGAGGAGGGGAATGAGGAATTAGTCTGCCTACAGGGGACATAGTTCGGCACAGCTCCACGGGAGCTGGGGGCTGCAGCCTGGGGCATGAGAAGAGAGAGTAGCAAGAGAAGCAATTGAGACAGCTGTCCTTTCTCTGTCATCACTCCTGACGCCCTGGTGAGCTCCATGGTGCAGGAACCTCCATGTGTGTGCTACATCCCCAAGTTCTGGTGGCAGCAGGTGCTTAGCAGCCCTTGTCCAGTCTCGCCTCTGACACTGCTGCTCCCCTCCTCTGTCCTGACCTCCTGGTTGGCTGTCCTGCCAGAACCTTGCCTGGAAGATGAAATTCCAGCTACCCTGTGGGAGCAGTAACGCCTTCTTCCTTCTTCTCAATCTCCAGAAATGTCTTTCCTCCAGGACCCAAGTTTCTTCACCATGGGGATGTGGTCCATTGGTGCAGGAGCCCTGGGGGCTGCTGCCTTGGCATTGCTGCTTGCCAACACAGACGTGTTTCTGTCCAAGCCCCAGAAAGCAGCACTGGAGTACCTGGAGGATATAGACCTGAAAACACTGGAGAAGGGTAAGTGGTGACCCTTCAGGTCTCAGTACTTTTCCAAGGAGCTGAGATACAGGCTTACTTACTGTTTTCTTTCTAAACTCTCTCCTTTTTTTAATTGAAAAGATAATATAACAACATTAGGAAAAATTTAATAACAATTTTTAAACTAGCAATAATTCTATTACCCTAACACAGTAATTTATGTTTTGGCATATTCCTTTCCATGTGTACATATTACATAGTTGTGCTTGGCTTGGGTGCTGTTTTATATTTTAGCTTTTCTTATCAAAAGCATTTTTCATTCTCTGTTGTTGTCTCTGTAACTATAATGATAAATTGCTTCATAATATTTAGTAATAATTACAATCTTTTACTAAACCAGTACTTCCAGAGTGTATTCTGAGGAATTCCAGGCTTGTGGGATCGTCAAACTGAAAGGAGTTCTGAGTGAACAAGTATGAGAGACGCCTTTTATCCAATTCCATGCTCCTGATGCTCAGCACAGACATATGCTTTTTAGAACGAGGTGTCTGGATTGCTGCTGATTCAGGCATGGCCAGCCTCTCCCTGTGAAGAAGCTGCGGTGTCTGAGGAATCACTTCACGGTCGCCCGTTAGAGCAAACCTGCCTGTCTCCCTCTTCTGGGGGACCACTAAGAGTCCATTGTGGACAGCTTAGAGCCACACACTCAAATGTGTTAGCTCTGCCTCCTTGCTGTGTGCTCTCAGTGTTAGAGCTGTAGCTTGGTGGGATTTCAGTCATGCCAGTGGTGTGGCAAGAGAGTTGGAGTGGTGAAGGTCTCATTGATGGCGTGGTCACCGTGTTAGCCCCCCAGGTGGAAGTCATCGTCATCTGTTTAGTAAGTAAGGAAGCTTGCCAAAGGAAGGCAGGAGGTTGTACAGGTTTAGAGTAGGTCACCTTAGTAAGGTGCTAAGAGAGAGAGACCTGTTAAGCTTTGTTCAATCCAGGGTTTCCCAATCTTACTTATTTGATTACAGACTCTTCTCCTCACCCTCTCACCCACCTGACCCCACTTTTTTTTTCCCACATAACATCCACGGGAATATGGATCCCTCTGGGAAATACTAAAATAATAAGGGCTCATATTTATTGAGCCCTCACCAACTCTATATTACCAGACATTGTGGTGAGCACTTTTATATTCATCTTTCAATATGCCCTGTAGCCCAAAGTGGAACTACTAGATATTTGCATTTTACAAATGAGGAAGCTGAGGTTCAAAGAGCAAAAATAACTTGCCTAGGGTTACACAGCTAGATTCAGACTTAGTTGGACCTTAGAGCTGGGCTTGAACTACAGTACTCTACTACCCCAAAGCATTTTATTCCTAGGCATCTTCTATCCTCCTCTGTTAATAATATTGCAGTTACCATATTTAGGTTAAAAATTTGAGACTCAGTTTGGACCATGTTTCTGTTCTAAAGGATTATTATACAATATCTGATGACATCGGCAATAGACAAAATGGCCATTTTTCCAGAAACGTCCCACTTCTGAATGTTCAGGTTGGAAAAAAGATTTTCATGGTGGGAGGGACCTACTGGATATATAATAGGATTCTTAAGCTTGGTTAACTTTCCTCAGGAAGGTGAGTATTCCGTCTGTGTTTCCTGTGTGTTTTTCCCCACGTGTGAAATGCCTCTCCAGGTCCTCTGCTAGGCCCGGGTCTCTGACCTCAGCTGGACTTAGTGTGGTTCATGAGCTGCTTAGTGATTGGGGCTGGGCCAGGAGGAGATATCGAATTTCCTTTTTTTCTCCCTTAGAACCAAGGACTTTGAAAGCAAAGGAGCTATGGGAAAAAAATGGAGCTGTGATTATGGCCGTGCGGAGGCCAGGCTGTTTCCTCTGTCGAGAGGTGAGTGCAGATGAGATATATTCAGAGAACGATCCTGGCAAGTAGGGGCCATTGTTTTCTGGCCAGAACTGAGGGCCCGTAAGCCAGCTTTAGCCTTTTACCCACATGGTCTGTTCTGTTATTTGCTCTAGGTATTTCTTTTGATTTGTGGTCTATTTCTGTTTTTTGTTTGTTTGTTTGTTTTTTAACAACTCGCCCTCTCCTACTGGGGTTAGCAACACATCTGACTTTCCCTTAGTACTCCCAAGCCTTTCACCCTGTGCTGTACCTTCTGAGTCCTGGACCATCTTCCAGTTTAATCAGGGGCAGCGACCAGGTCCAATTCCATGCTTCTGATGCTCATCACAGACATACGAGGTGCCTCGATTCCTCCTGATTCGGGTGTGATCAGTCCCTCCCTGTGATGAAGCTGCAGTGTCAGAGGAAACACTTCAAGGTCACCTATTAGAGCAGATCTGCCTGTCTCTGTCTTCTTGGGGAGCTCCTAGAGTCCATCGTGGACAACTGAGAGCCACATACTCACATGTTAGCTCTGCCTGCTTGCTGTGTGCTCTTGGCATTGAATCTGTAGCTCAGTGGGATTTTATTCATGCCAGTAGTGCATTTGGCATGAGAGTTTGTTGAAAGTTGGAGCTCACTGACTGGGTGGTCTCCAGGTTGGCCCCTTGAGGGGAAAACATCATCTATTTATATGTAATGGAGCTTATCAATGGAAGGAAGGAACTGTGATTGTTGAAACACAAAATGCTAGTGTCAGAAGGAACATTGCAAATACTTGGATCTAGCCTTGTCCCTTTGTAGGTGGGCAAACTGAGGACCAGAATGGTTAGTGGCCTGTTTGTGATCACACAGCCTGTCAGTGGCAGAAGACCCAGATTCTGAAATTACTGCCCTCCCTGGGAGAAAACTGGGAATGACAGTGTTCCTGCTCTTGATACAACTTTGCATCTCAAGCAGTGGCTGTGGCCCTGTCCAAATTGTCATCGTCATTCTTCTGGTTCCCTGAGGCACCACCTTTCAGCCTTGCCGATCTCTCCATGCTTGTGTGATTGGGCTGGTGAAGAATCCACTTGCGCTGCTGGATGCATGTGATGCCTGCAGTACCCTACCCCCAGGGCACTGTGTGCCTGCTATCTCAGTGGGTCCTCACCGTGGCCCTTGGAAATACAGCTTGTTGTTTTACTCTCATTTTATTATTCTCATTACAGAGGAGGAAACAGTTACAGAGGTTGTAACAAAGCCACCTTGATCAGGGAGATGTATTAATTTCCTATTGCTGTAACAAATTACCTCAAACTCAATGGCTTTAACCAGCACAGATTTATCTTGTAGCTCTAGAGGTCAGAATTTCAAAGCGGAAACTGGTTGCATTCTTTCTGAAGGCTATAGGGGAGAATCCATTTCTTTTGCCTTTTCCAGCTGCTAGAGGTCACCTATGTATATTGGCTTATGGCCCCTTCCTCTATTTTTAAGTCAGCAATGGCTGACAAGTCAGCTACAGCATGGAAGCCTGTTTTGACTTGATTTCTCGGGGCCATTAAAATCCAGAAGGTTCCAAGAGCAACAGCTCTCCCTAATTATAATCTGTTTCCCTCTGTATTGATCTGTGCCCACATAGAACATTTAGTGGAAACTTATGTTTCCAAAAAGATGGGTGGATGGCAGTCTGAGTTATTTTGAGTGGCCCAAATAGCAGGTATGTGACTCAGTTTCCACGTCATGCCTTTGTATAGTGCCACATCAGGAGTAAAGAGCCAGGAAAAGTGAGTAAGACCTTTCATCTCAGCCAGGTGCAGTGGCTCACGCCTATAATCCCAGCACTTTGGAAGGCTGAGGTGGGAAGATCAACTTGAGCCCAGGAATTTGAGACCACCCTAGGCAACATAGCGAGACCCTGTTTCTCTTTAAAAAAAAAAAAAAAAAAAAATTAGCCAAGCATGGTGGTGTGCACTTGTAGTCCCAGCTTCTCAGGAGGCCGAGGCAGGAGGATTGCTTGAGCCCAGGAGTTCAGGGCTTCAGTGAGCTATGATTGTGCCACTGTAGCTAGGCAACAGGGCAAGACTGAAAAAAAAAAAAAAAAAAAAAAAAAAAAAAAAAAAGGCCAGGTGTGGTGGCTCACACTTGTACTCCCAGCACTTTGGGAGACCAAGGCAGGTGGATCACTTGAGGTCAGGAGTTCAAGACCAGCCTAGCCAACATGACAAAACCCCATCTCTGCTAAAAATACAGAAAATTAGCCAGGTGTGGTGGTGCGCCCCTGTAATCCCAGTTACTTAGGAGGCTGAGGCGTGAGAATCACTTGAATCCAGGAGGTGGAGGTTGCATTGACCTGAGATTGTGCCACTGCACTCCAGCATGGGCGAATAGCATAGGCGACAGAGCAAGACTCCATCTCAAAAAAGACCTTTCATATCACAAAAAGGTGGTTTTTGATTATATCAAACATTGTAGTCCTCTGTTCTAGGGCAAAATTTGCCAGTCACTAAAACTCTTGATAAATGTAATCAGTTCTGCCTCATTAGTTGTCTTTTTTCTTACTCTAGAAAACAAATGAAAAATTAAATGTAGTTGCAACCATACAACAGCGTATTTGTATTGGAGATGAGTAGATTGCATTTAAAAGGATTTGCCGCTCATTCTTTTAATTCTGACACCAAATGTGAAAAAAAATTGAGTTCTTAATGTTGAAGCTTTACCATGACTCATGCAGTTTCCCTCATTCATCTAGCTCACAGTTCCTGAGAGTCGAGGGTGTCTGCCTCTCAGCTCAGCTGCATTCTCCCCATTGTCCCCCTTCAAATCTTTCCACCTGGTATTTAGCACCTGTTTTACACCCAGCCATGTTCTAGGCACTGAGGGTTCCAAGAAATGGAAGACATAGTTTCTAACTATTAGAAACATTTGGGAATTTAAGAGACAACATTCAACTTAGTGGTAACATGCAGACTTAGTACAGAAAATGTCACCAAACAGGGAAGATAGGATATGCACAGAAAAGCAGAGCTTTACTTCAGGGTGGACTAGCCAGGGAGATCTTTTTAGAACAGGGATACCTTTCCAGAGGGTAGGTTTGAGCTGAAGAGAGAAGGAAGGTTATGGCCAGAGGAGCGTGTGTCTGGCTGGGCCCTTGTGTTAGTTTGGTCTAGTGCAGGGAAGGGGCTGGGAGATGAGGCAGGAGAGAAGCATTGTGGGCAGGAGGAGAGGTTGTGTTTGGGTATGGCTGCGCCCAGGCTATGGTTAGGACAGCCATAACAGGAGCCTTGCTTCTGCTTCCCACTGGAGAAGACAAGGAGCCTGGGCTGCGGAGGAAATCTGACACCCTATGTGGAGGCCCACAGCCAGCTGGCACAGATGTCCCTGAACTGTTGTGTCTTCCACAGGAAGCTGCGGATCTGTCTTCCCTGAAAAGCATGTTGGACCAGCTGGGCGTCCCCCTCTATGCAGTGGTAAAGGAGCACATCAGGACCGAAGTAGAGGATTTCCAGCCTTATTTCAAAGGAGAAATATTCCTGGATGAAAAGGTGTGTGTGCTGGCAGGCTTTTAGACACAGAGTGCTAGGGATTGTGCTCAGCTGTGTGATAGTCGGGTGGCCCAGGTATGTCTGACCTGGAGCTGGAGGCTGGCCTTCCCTTCAGCTGTCCTGAACTTGCAAGGCCTTTTTTCAGCCCCCTGAGCAGAGCATGATCAGACATTTTAAAGCTGTCCTCTCAGTTACAGACAGTCCCTGACCATCTGATGGTTTGACTTACGATATTTCAGCTTTGTGATGGTGCAGAAGTGATAAGCTTTTAGTTTCTTCATTTCTTCAAGAACCCATAGAGCCATTCTGTTTTTCACATTCAATATTCAATAAACTACATAAGTTATTCAACACTTCATTATAAAATAGGCTTGTGTTACATGATTTTATTCAACTGTAGATTAATGAAAGTGTTCTGAGCATGTTTAAGGTAGTGTAGGCTAAGCTATGAGGTTAGGTGTATTAAATGCATTTCAATATAAGATATTTCAACTTATGTTGGGTTTACAGGGACATAATCCCATTGTAAGTTGAGGAGCATCTGTATTACTTAAGCCTTTCCTGCCGTGTGAACTGGGAGAGTAGGAAATAGCTGAAACTCCAACAGGTTCCTCCACTATTGGGGGCCTAGTGCAAAGCCCCACACCCTGTCCCTTAATTCATTTCTTTCTTTCTCTTCTGCTCCCACCTCTGCAGAAGGTAGCACTGTTACCATCCTGTCAGGTGGAAGGCTAGTGAGAAGGTAGAGTCAGAATTGAAAGCTATGGGTGTCACCCTAGGTCGGGCCTACCTTGAGGTCAGAAACTGGACCCAGCAGAGTTCTGTTTCCTTGGCAGTTGAGAATGGACCTGTATTGGCTAGGCATTGTGGCTTATGCCTGTAATCTCAGCTCTTTGGGAGGCCGAGGTGGGCAGATCACTTGTGGTCAGGAGTTCAAGACCAGCCTGGCCAATGTGTGAAACCCTGTCTCTGGTAAAAATTCAAAAATTAGCTGGGTGTGGTGGCGGGCCCTTGTAATCCTAGCTACTTGGGAGGCTGAGACAAGAGAATCGTTTCAACCTAGGAGGTGGAGATTGCAGTCAGCTGAGATTGCACCATTGTACTCTAGCCTGGGTGACAGAGCAAGACTCTATCTCAAAAAAAAAAAAAAAAAAAAAAGAGTGGACCTGGATGTGGGCAGTGTGTGTGTGTTGGGTGGGAGAGAAGACTGGAACCAGCAGCCTTTTGAGTCTTTGCCTGAGTACCAGTGCTCCGTCGGTAGCCTTTCCTGCTTGAGGAAGGCAGGCAAGTAGAGTACTCATATGGGATCTGTCTTTCTCACTCCACAGAAAAAGTTTTATGGTCCACAAAGGCGGAAGATGATGTTTATGGGATTTATCCGTCTGGGAGTGTGGTACAACTTCTTCCGAGCCTGGAATGGAGGCTTCTCTGGAAACCTGGAAGGAGAAGGCTTCATCCTTGGGGGAGTTTTCGTGGTGGGATCAGGAAAGCAGGTGAGTTCTTGATGTTTACTTGTGGTCTGTAGGTGTCTGTGTCTGTGAGCGTGAGACCCCAACCAGAGGCTGGAGTGGGGTTTGACTTTCCCTGTTTTGGGTCTCCTAGCCTTCCTTCTAGCAAGCCAGGGAACATGAAGAAGGGAAGGGAAGGCAGTTGTTGTTTATCACACATCTTTCTCTGCTAGTACCTCATACTTGAATCTACTCACTCATCACAGTGACACCATGAGACAGTTTGATCGTTTTTCAGACAAGGAACTTAGAACTGAGAAGGGATGAGCAGCTGCACAAGGAGCACAGCTCATCAGTGGCACTGCTGGGGCCTGAACCCAGGTTTGCTGACTTTATAGTTTTGTTTTCTGTGCTTGAACAAAAGCATAGTTTTATTGTTTTTGAATTTATTCCCTTGCAGTGTTCCAGGCCACCATGGATGGATGATAGAAAAGAAATAAGAGGAGAAAATAAGGAATAGAACCAGGCCTAATTAGGGGAAGTGGCAAGGAGGTGGCGGGGAGATGATGCTTTTTCCTATGGGGATCTTGGTGTCAGGGCTGGCCTAGGAAAGGTATCTGACTCCTCTGCAAACAGGCTGTTATATCAGGTCCTGACTGTAAGGCTCCACAAGCAGCATGGAGCCCTAGGGAAAGGTGTGGAAAGGAGGAATGGGGTCTCTGTAGGCCCAAGAGCCAGGTTGGCAGTTGTTTGTGTCAGGGTCTAGGCAGCCTTGAGCCATAGTGGCTCCCCTGCCCTGGAGGGCAGTGTCAGCAGAGGCCAGGAGGATGTGTAGCAGGAATGGGGCAAAGTGGATGAGAGGGCTGGGCGCGGTGGCTCACACCTGTAACCCCAGCACTTTGGGAGGCCAAAGCATGCGGATCACTTGAGGCCAGGAGTTCCAGACCAGACCAGATTGGCCAACATGGCAAAATCCCATCTCTACTAAAGAAAAACTTAAAAAATTAGCCGGGTGTAGTGGTGCACACGCCCATAGTCCCAGCTACTTGGGAGGCTGAGGCAGCAGAATCGCTTGAATCCAGGAGGTGGAGGCTACAGTAAGCTGAGATTGTACCACTGAACTCCAGCCTAGGCGACGGAGCAAGACTCCCTCTCAAAAAAGCAAGTGGATGAGGGAAGGGTATGGGAGAAGGACCTGGAAACTGGTGGCCTGACTTCTAGGCCTGTCTCTGTCAATTTTGGACATGACATTAACGTATAGAAAGTGTTTTCTTTCTGTAGAAAGATGGGGTTTATCTGCATTGTTGGATCTCACTATTAATGTTGATAATTACATACTCTTCCCAATTTGGGAGGAATAAAAGGGAATAGAAATCCTTCAAGTTTAAGCTTTCTTTTTTTTTTTTTTTTTTTTTTTTTTGAGATGGAATCTCACTGTGTCGCCCAGGCTGGAGTGCAGTGGTGCAATCTCAGTTCACTGCAAGCTCCACCTCCTGGGTTCACGCCATTCTCCTGCCTCAGCCTTCAAAGTAGCTGGGACTATAGGCACCCGCCACCACGCCCGGCTAATTTGTTTGTATTTTCAGTAGAGACAGGGTTTCACCATGTTAGCCAGGATGATCTCCATCTTCTGACCTTGTGATCCACCCGCCTCGGCCTCCCAAAGTGCTGGAATTACAGGCGTGAGCTACCACACCTGGCCTAAGCTTTATTTCTTACATCTTCCTTTTACAGCTTGGTAACTGATTCACTTGACTGTATTAGAATTAAGCATAAAATGGTGTCTGATTTATCATAAACCTATTTGCTAATTTTCTGGTAAATCTGTCAAAATGTCTTAGTAATAATGGTTACCAATGAGTGCCTGTCTTGTTCTACGTGCTTAAGTACATGATCTCGTGTCTTCCTCACAACCAATCTAGGATGTTAGGCATTTTTATTCCCATCTACATATACAGCAGTGGGCCTAGAGATTTAAAATAACTCAGCCAAAGACACAGCTAAGTGGTACAATGGAAATGAAACTTAAGAACTCAAATCTGTCAAACTCCGGAGACCCTGCCCTGTCCTGCCTGGCCCCTAGCCTCTCCTTGGAGGTGTTTCCTAGCGACCACTTCCTGATATCCTTATGCTTGGGCAGGCCACTTCCCCAGTGGATTGCCCATCCTCTTCCCACTCGGACACTGTGGGGTTCCTTCCCCTACCCGCCTCTGCCTTCTCATGGCCTCTAGGGCAGGGCTTGGCATGCCTGCCAGCCTTTTCTTGCCTGGTGATGACTCATCTGGTGCTCATGGGCCCTACTGGCACGTTTCTGATGTTGCTAGGTGTGTTTGACTTTGTTGGTATTCCCTGGAGCCCCTGGCCTTCATTCTCCCAGGTGGAAGGTTAACTGGCTAGCTGAACTTCAGGACTTACCTCAGTTCTTGTTGGGTGCAGAGGTGTTGTAGTCTAAAATTGGGGTGGTGGGGATTTCCTTTTTTTTTTTTTTTTGAGACAGAGTTTCACTCTTGTTGCCCAGGCTGGAGTGCAATGGCACGATCTCAGCTCACTGCAACCTCCACCCCCCGGATTCAAGCAATTCTCCTGCCTCAGCCTCATGAGTAGCTGGGATTACAGGCACCTGCCACCTTGCCCAGCTAATTTTTGTATTTTTAGTAGAGACAGGGTTTCACCATGTTGCAGACTGGTCTCAAGCTCCTGACCTCAAGTGATCTACCCGCCTCGGCCTCCCCAAGTGCTGGGATTATAGGCGTGAGCCACCATACCTGACCTGAATTTTCTTTTTAATAACAATCTTGAAAGCATTCTTAAAGAAGAAGTAGCTGGACAACATAGCAAAACCCCATCTCTATAAAGAATAAAAAAGTTTAGCCGGCGTGGTGGCATGCACCTGTAGTCCTGGCTATTTGGGAAGCTGAGGCAGGAGGATTTCTTGAGCACAGGAGTTCAAGGCTGCAGTAAGCTATGATCGCACCACTGAACTACAGCCTGGGAAACAGAGCAAGACCCTATCTCTAAATAAATAAAAAGTGTATTTGCACTACAGAAAATTTAAAAACAGCAGAATATTAGAAGGTGGGGAAAACCATCCTATGAGCTCAACCACCATGGACAATCCATTGGAACAAAGCTGAGTGAACTTTCCTTTTGTTTTGCTTTGCTTTAGAAAATTATACCTTACTAAACTAGATGTTCTTTTTTCATTTAACAGTGAACATTTTCCTATGTCATTATTATATTCTTAGTTTTTTGTTGGTGTTTTTTTTTTGTTTTGTTTTGTTTTTTAGATGGAGTCTCGCTGTCACCCAGGCTGGAGTGCAGTGGCATGATCTTGGCTCACTGCACTCCAGCCTCCCAGGTTCAAGGGATTATCCTGCCTCAGCCTCCTGAATAGCTGGGACTAAAGGCTTGAGCCACCATACCCGGCTAATTTTTGTATTTTTAGTAGAGACTGAGTTTCACCATGTTGGCCAGGCTGGTCTCGAATTCCTGACCTCAAGTGATCCACCCACCTCAGCCTCCCAAAGTGCTGAGATTACAGGTGTGAGCCACTGCACCCAGCCTATTAGTGTTTTTAATGTCTGTATCATGGTTTATTGAGCAAGTAAATATAATTTTCTGATCTGCTTCCCCATAATCACCATAGTGTGGTGGGACTTTTTTTTTTTAAAGTCTCTGTAAATAATGACACAGTGTATTTACAGATTTTCTTTTTAAGATGAGCTTCCAAATGTAATGAATCAAAGAACTCGAACAAGGATTCCTTGATGCTGATCTCAAACATGTTATTTTGTCTTTTTTTTTTTTTTTTTTTTTTTTTTTTTTTTTTTTTTTATACCACTTCTGACTTTAGATAACTTTGGGGTATCCTGCGCCTTAGTGCATTTTTCTTCACTGTATGAGAAGAAAGTGGCTTCCAGTTTCTTAGGAGACTAAAGGAAAAAGAGGATCTCTCTTTTAGATGGTCGTTCAGTGCCTTCTGAAGTCTAACCTCTGAGCTCCACTTCCACATCTTTGGGCCTTTCTGTGTTAGCTTCATTTTTTTTTTCTCTTCACCTGGTATGTTCTTTTACCTGCTTCTCTACCTGTAAACATCCTGGTTACCCTCCATGCTTTATCATCTGTGAGGCCTTCCCTGCTTGTCCTTGTTGTGCTTTATCACTTCTGACTTCCTGCTTCTTGGGAGCTGCTGGTACAGGCCAGATAGATGTGGCCTTCCCCAGTCTATCTTCCCTCAAAGACTGAACTCCTTGAGGGCAGGAGCCAGGCCATATTTGGATCTGTGTCCTTTGCTGTTCAAGCAAAAGGCTTGACAGACAGCTGGTCCTTGATGCCTGTCTCCTGAACGAACGATTTAGGATGAGGACTGACATTACCTCTTGTTTCCTTTTAGGGCATTCTTCTTGAGCACCGAGAGAAAGAATTTGGAGACAAAGTAAACTTACTTTCTGTTCTGGAAGCTGCTAAGATGATCAAACCACAGACTTTGGCCTCAGAGAAAAAATGATTGTGTGAAACTGCCCAGCTCAGGGATAACTAGGGGCATTCATCTGTGTTCATGGGATGTATTGTTTCCACTTGTGTCCCTAAGGAGTGAGAAACCCATTTATACTCTACTCTCAGTATGGATTATTAATGTATTTTAATATTCTGTTTAGGCCCAGTAAGGCAAAATAGCCCCAAAACAAGACTGACAAAAATCTGAAAAACTAATGAGGATTATTAAGCTAAAACCTGGAAAATACAAGGCTTAAAATTGACTGCCGGGCTGGGTGCAGTGGCTCACACCTGTAATCCCAGCACTTTGGGAGGCCGAGGTGAGCAGGTCACTTGAGGTCAGGAGTTTGAGACCAGCCTGGGCAACATGGTGAAACCCTGTCGCTACTAAAAATACAAAAATCAGCTGGGTGTGGTGGCAGGCACCTGTAGTCCCAGCTACTTGGGAGGCTGAGGCAGGAGAATCACTTGAACCTGGGAGGTAGAGGTTGCAGTGAACCAAGGTCATGCCACTGCACTCCACCCTGGGTGACTGAGACTCCATCTCAAAAAAAAAGAAAAATTGGTTGCTGTGCCTCATTACAAATGCATATGGTGTTTGAGTGCTGTTGTTTGAAATTATTTTTCTTTTTGGGTCTTCAAAAATCCAAGAAAAGTTGATGATTGACTTGAAGATTACAGAATTTAAGGGTTTTTGGCATGTGTGTTTTCTATTGATAACTGGTTATACAATGTCGAAGTAATACTTTCATAATAGAATTGACATGCTCCAGGATAGTTTGACAAAGGTAAATTATAAAGTGAAATCTCTCGTTTCATTATCTTCCATTCTAACCTCAGAGATCTGTTTCTCTAGAAGAAGTGACCATCTCTGACTTTAATAAAATTATGCACCAGAAATCACCTGTATGTACAAGATTTTCTGATAAAACTAAGAATTATATTTACCATATAATTGGCTGAAAGTAAAAAAAAGTCATCATTCTCCATGGCTAAGGGGTAAAGTGCCTGGGGGGATTCCTCTGGTTCTAGCTATCTAAGTGGTTTGAAAATGACTAGGAAGAATTCATCCCGTCATTCATGTTAGTAATTTTGCTCTCTTTCCTAGAGGAATGACTTTGGAAGTGTTTAAAATTGGCAGCTGTTTTTCTGTTGGTCTTTTAGCCTAATTTGGCAAATCAGAAGAAAGGACATAGCGATGATGAAATATAACTTAATTTCTTAATCTTTTTTGTTTGAATTTTGTCATGTAAGTTTGAGTGACATCATCAAGAGCCACCAGGGAGCTTGGCCGCAGGGAGTCTATTCAAGGCATGAAACTGGCCCAGGAGTAGAAAGGTGGGGGTGGAAATAGGAATTAGTGTTTACCCAGGGTTTACCCAGGGGAGTGGCCCAGCCAGGAGGAGAAGGCTGTCAGTGTTTACCCAGGAAAGCAAGAATGGATACTGACGTTGGACGTAAAGCTGGGAAAGTAGGAGAGCATCGGGATTGAGTATGCAGAGTGAGTTAGGGGTGAGTGGTTCAGGACTAAGACCCACTAAGACCATGCCTGCATCTGACTTCATGTAGCAGTGGCTGCACGGAGTATGCACAGGCCCATAAAGGGCTGGGCTTTTGCAGCATTTGAGGCCACAGCCTTTGGTACTTGCACAGCGTTGGTACCTGTCATCCCTGGTACTCCAGCTACTGATAGGTAACTCAATACCTAAACTTACAACTTTAATACCTAAGACACTTGATGCTGAAACAGTTCTCTTGCAACTAGAGAAGAACCTGAGGTCAAGTGTGGTGACTCACGCCTGTAATCCTTAGCACTTTGGGAGGTCGAGGTAGGAGGATCACTTGAGGTCAGGAGTTCGAGACCAGCCTGGCCAACGTGGTGAAACCCCATCTCTACTAAAAATACAAAATATTAGACAGACGGGGTGGTACATGCCTGTAATCCCAGCTACTTGGGAGGCTGAGGCAGGAGAATCACTTGAACCCAGGAGGCAGAGGTTGCAGTGAGCCGAGATCGTGCCACTGCACT
>NW_012098211.1:402427-423737 GCF_000951045.1 Mandrillus leucophaeus
GCCCATAGTCCCAGCTACTTGGGAGGCTGAGGCAGGAGAATCACTTGAACCCAGGAGGCAGAGGTTGCAGTGAGCCGAGATCGTGCCACTGCACTCCAGCTTGGGCAACAGGAGCGAAACTCGGTATCAAGGAAAAAAAAAAAAAAAGCCTGAGAGGACATTGCACCAATGGAGATGCAGCAAGAGAAACATTTTTGGGTTTTTGTGAGCTCTCACCAGCTTTTTTCCCCTGGGTCCTCACATGCAGTGTGGTCTTCTCTTTCTGGTTAGCATGTCATTTTGGAAAGAGCACTGGATTGAGTCATGAGGCATATTCAATTTCTAGTTTACCAGTGTGATACTAAGCAAAGATCTAACTCATTGGCAAAATGGGTGTAATTCCTTCCCGTTCAGGGCTGTTTATAAGTCACTGAGGGAATGGTAAGTATTATGATGCTGCTTCTCAGACTGTAATGTATATGCACATCATGTAAGGACCTTATTAAAATGGAGACTTGAAGAAAAAGCTGGATACTAGCTAAAGGCAATAATGACAGATTTTACTCAATAACTACTGCAGAAGGAGAGAGTCCTCAGTGTAGAACTGAGCTTAGCTCCAATCTGTGCAGAGGTGATGGAATTTTAAAGAGGGAAGGGAGGAGGTTCAAATAGAACTAGGGAAGTGGAAAATTACAAAAAGCTGTTAAGGAGATTGGTCAATGTGATTAGGCTATCTGTGTCTGCTAACTCTCAAGTTTATCAAAGTTAGGATTCTAGTCTCCCACTGAGACCAGGAGTCGGCCTTATAATTCCTGATAATTATATGACAAAGGGATGGCTCCCAGAAAAAGTGAGAAACACATTCCTGTGCAGCAGAAGACACATACATCCCTCAAAGGGACAGAAAGGATTTACAATTGTAAATTTTACCAAGTAAGTCCTCTAAGAAGAGGGAGGGGCTGGGTGCCATGGCTCAGGCCTATAATCCCAACACTTTGGGTGGCCAGGGTGGGTGGATCGTCTGAGGTTAGGGATTCAGGAGCAGCCTGGCCAATGTGGTGAAACCCCGTCTCTGCTAAAAATACAAAAGTTAGCTGGGCGTGGTGGCACGCACCTGTAATCCCAGCTACTCAGGAGGCTGAGGCAGGACAATCGCTTGAACCTGGGAGGCGGAGGGTGCAATGAGCCGAGATCGCGCCACTGCACTTCAGCCTGGGTGACAGAGCGTGACTCCATCTCAAAAAAACAAGAGGGAGATTAGAAACCTATGATCAGGCATTGACTGAAACAAATGGTAAACTCTCTTGGCAGCCTTGAGCTTCCCCAGGCAGGGACCCAAAGGGGCTTGGGTTATCCCTGAGACACGGCCTTGAGCTGCTAGAAACTATGCTAGTGTTTGTTCAAGTCTCTCAGTGGCCGGGGTGGGCAAAATGGTTTGTGCTGAAAATCAATGATTTGCAGCTCTCAAGATTCCAGTAGGCAGTCTGGGTGGGCCTGAGTTTCTGCTTTTTTTTCCCTTTAGGTACAGGATCTTGCTCTGTCACTCGGGCTGTAGTGTAGTTAGTGGCCCAATCATGGCTCACTGCAGCTGCAAACTCCTGGGTGTAAGCTGTTCTGGCTTAGCCTCTCAAGTTACTGGGCTTACAGGTGGACACCACCACACCCAACAGATTTTATTTTTGTAGGGATGGGGGTCTCCATATGTTGCCCAGGCTGGTCTCCAACTCCTGGCCTCCCAAAGTGTTCAGATTACAGGTGTAAGCCACTGCACCTGGCCAGCCTCTGCATTTCTAACAGGTTCCAGGTGATCTTGATGTTCTCCTGGTCCATGGGTCACACTTTGAGAAGCATGATTCTAAAGGACCATACAATTTAAAGTCATTAATCTCTGTGGGCTTTGGACTTGAAGCTTCAGCAGCCTTTGACAAGCATTTACAGGTTTTCTTTTTATTTATTTGATTAACTGAGAATCCATATGCAAATAAATGCAAGAAAATTCAAAGATTGTAGGAAAATGTCCTTGCTGTAAAGCTGGTGGTTCTCAATCTTGGATACACAGTAGAAGCACCTGGCACAGTTGGGGGGTGGGTGGGGGTGCAGTATAAAAATCATTAAATCAGAATCTCTGGGGTAGGCTCCAAGCACCTTTTTTTTTTTTTTTTTTTTTTTTTAAAGATAGAATCTTGCTTGTCACCTAGGCTGGAGTGCAGTCATGCAATCATGGCCCACTGCAGCCTTAACTTCTGGGCTCGAGTGATATCCTCCCACCTCAGCCTCCCTAGTAGCTGGGACTACAGGCGTGGACTACCACACCCAACTGATTTTTAATTTTTTGGTAGAGGCAGGCTCTTGTACTATCTTGCACAGGCTGGTCTCGAAGTCCTGGGCTCAAGCAGTCATGCTGCCTCAGCCTTCCAAAGCTCAGGGATTACAGACATGAGCCATAGCGCCAGGCCAGCAATATTTCTTTTTTTTTTTTTTTTTGAGACGGAGTCTCACTCTGTCGCCCAGGCTGGAGTGCAGTGGCCGGATCTCAGCTCACTGCAAGCTCCGCCTCCCGGGTTCACGCCATTCTCCGGCCTCAGCCTCCCGAGTAGCTGGGACTACAGGCGCCTGCCACCTCGCCCGGCTAGTTTTTTGTATTTCTTAGTAGAGACGGGGTTTCACCGTGTTAGCCAGGATGGTCTTGATCTCCTGACCTCGTGATCCACCCGTCTCGGCCTCCCAAAGTGCTGGGAACAGGCTTGAGCCACCGCGCCCGGCCAAGGCCAGCAATATTTCTTAAAGCTCCTGGGGTCATTCCAGTATGCAGCCAAGGTTGAAAACCACCTTTTAAAAGAGCTCGGCAACCAGTGTGGAAGATCAGCACTCACAGGTCGGGAGACCTTACCCAGAGCCAGGCTGCCCCTGATCATCTCTGATACTTTAAAACGAAGGGCTCAGAAGCAGCCCCCGAAGCAAAATTTTCTCTCTGACCTTCTCCTGCCCTCTTGTTTCTGGCCTCTCATTCTCCCCCAAGGCTACCCATAGAAACTAGAATCCCTCTTCCCCAAGGCAGGTCATCAGAAAGCAGAACTGGTTTTACCCAAAGCCAGTCATAAAACCTAAAAACGTCCTCTCACTCCCCACTCCCCTTTCTGTGTAAAAACTGATCAGAAAGAAATGATCTGACCTACCTTGTTTGACTGTCATAACCATTCCAGAGAGGGTCCCATCCCACGTCCAGAAGGAAGGAATGCTGTGCAGAGAGGCCAAGAGGAATCTAGACAGGCCTTGCTGGGTTTTCCCTCTCAGTCTGTTACTATTAGATCCTACCCTTCTTGTCCAATCGTATTTCTACACAGTCCATAATCTGTTGAACCTAAACATAGAAATGAACAATTCCCCTGTATCTTGGGGTCTTCATTCTGAAGGCTTACATACAATTATGATCAAATAAATTTGTTTGCTTTTTCTCCTGTTAATTTGCCTCTTGTCAGTGATTTCTTCAGCAAGTCTTCAGCGGGTGAAGGGTGAGTTTTTCACTGGCCCTGGCAGTGGCAAGGGTCACAGTTGGTGTGGACGTGGGTGCATAGGGAATCCCCAGCTGGAGGAACTTTCAAGGCAGAGATTTGGATAGTGAAGCATGACTAGGGGAGAACAGGGAGGAGTCTAGTCTGTTTTGTTTACCTGGTTCTATGTCCTCTCCCCTAATATGCAGATTTCTCAAAAGCAATGCCTGTTCTCTCTTTCCCAGAGCAAGGCATACCATTGCAGTGTAGGGGAGTGGAGGGCAGGGAAGGTGAGCTATGGGGGAGAGGCTGTAGGGGTTGTGAGAACAGAGGGTGGATGCAGTCAGGGCAGACTGAAGTTTCTCCCCAGTGCTGGCTGCCCTCCCTCCATTCTGGGTTGCCAGTGCCCCATGGGGCAAGCAAGGTATGTATTTGTCAGTTTATGTTTGGGAGGGGAGGGGAAAGAAAGTTGACTTGTTCTTATTTAACCCTTCACATCCTTTCTACATTTAAAGGAGGACTTATTTGTCATTTTGTTTTGAAGACAGTTACAAGTGAGGATGATAGTGGATTAGATCCCTGGGGAGGTCCTTTCAAGGACATGCTTCTTCCAGCTGTACCTGGTCACCTTTCTGTATTATATAATGATGGTCAAGGTCAGCCCACACACTAGTTAGCAATAGGGGATAGGAGACAATTCTAAATTTTACTGGGAGTGATGGGAATTCGTTTAGAGGGTTTTTAGAAGAGTGACATGTTCTGATTTGTATTCTGGCTGCTTCGAGATAATAGATTTTAGAGAATCAAAGGTGGCAGCAGGGAGCCCATTTGGGAGGCTGTTGCAGTGATCCAGGCAAGAGATAACGGTGGTGGCAACCAGGTGAGAGCACAGAAGATAGTGAGAAGTGTCATGATGGGTATATTTGAAGGCAGACCTAAGAGGATTCTTGAACTATTGGATGTAGGATGTGACAGAAAGAGGAGCTGAGAGGATTCTTGAACTATTCGGATATAGGATGTAAGAAAAAGAGGAGTCAAGGTTACCGTCCCGATTTTTCTCCTGGACAACTAACTGCTCATGAATTTTTGATCATTTTACAGCAGAAAATGACGGGGTAATGGAAGGTTTTACTGTGCTATAATAGTTACAATGGACCGGGCGCGGTGGCTCAAGCCTGTAATCCCAGCACTTTGGGAGGCCAAGACGGGTGGATCACGAGTTCAGGAGATCAAGACCATCCTGGCTAACACAGTGAAACTCCGTCTCTACTAAAAAATACAAAAAATTAGCCAGGCATGGTGGTGGGCGCCTGTAGTCCCAACTACTTGGGAGGCTGAGGCAGGAAAGTGGCATGAACCTAGGAGGGGGAGCTTGCAGTGAACCCAGATTGCGCCACTGCACTCTAGCCTGGGCGACAGAGCTAGACTCTGTCTCAAAAAAAAAAAGTTACAATGAACGAACTAGAGGTATAAGTATCAACTTGGATGCACTGAAACAATGCTAAGGAAAAAAACAAGCTTCAAAATGTACATTCACTAGGATACAATTTACATAAATGTGTAAGGTTTGCAAAGAGTATTGTGTAAGCTCCATATATAGATGGTAAAAGTGTAAAGACAAATACAGAATAATTACAGTCAGGGTTGAGCCCCATCTGCGAGCTTCACACTAAAACAAAACAAAACAAAACACAAACAAACAAAAAAAAACACGCCATTGCTCAGTCCAGATCCTAGTCCAGTTAAACCAGAATCTCTGGGGATGGATCCAGGCATCAGTATTTTGTAGAGCTCCCTGGGGGATTCTAGTATGTAGGCAAGGTGGAAGACCACTGCCTTACATTGACAAACAATTGTGAAATCTTTAAGAAGCAGAGGAATTTTCCCCTTTCATGCCGAGTCTTGGTCTGTGTCTGTTCTGAAGTTAGTTAAGAGACACCCGTGCCCTAATTTCCATGATGTTCAGCCAGGAAACATGAATAAAGTCCCTCAAGAGGCAGCTGAGCCCAGAACATGGTCTTCCAATATCAGTTTCTGCTAAAGGGAACTCCTTGGGGAAATGGCTGATTGCAGGGTTGGGGCAGAAAATGTACAAGATGAGCCTGTAACATCTTGTTGTACCAGATACCAGGCAAGCTCTCAATCACTACTAAGGGCTTGTATAAAGGACAGACTCAGGAGACAACTTTCACTTGTCAAAGATGGGACTCTTTGAGCATCAGTAAGAATAATGGCAATGAATTAAAACACATCAGATGTTTAAATCAATGAGTTCATAATGATCCTTTAAAAAAAAGAAAATCTCTGGATGATGCTAAGAAAGCAACTCATTTTGAAACCTGGTAAAGACAAACATTTTTCCTGCCTTTGTTACTTGAAAGTAACCGAAGAGTTGATGATAGAAGTTTCTCATTGCAGAAGCACTCGTTAAGGCCCAGGTCCAGCCATAATTAGAGTGAGAGTTGCTGAGGGGTGGCCAATGGGAGATACCTGAGTCCCCGAAAATGCCTCTCTGAGTCTGTCCACGGGGCAGCTCCTTGCAGAGCTTTGTTCCAGCAGAAGATGCCTCTAATTGCACTCTTTATATAACAGGATGTGCTGGTCCCACTTGCTACACTAAATGCTCTCCCAGCACAGTCTGAGTCAGTCAAAAATCTTGATCTTGGGGCTGGGCATGGTGGCTCATGCCTGTAATCCCATCACTCTGGGAGGCCGAGGCAGGTGGATCACTTGAGGCCAAGAGTCCGAGACCAGCCTGGCCAACATGATGAAACCTTGTCTCTACTAAAAATACAAAAATTAGCCGGGCGTGGTGGTGCGCACCTATAGTCCCAGCTACTCAGGAGGCTGAGGTAGGAGAATCGCTTGAATCCGGGAGGTGGAGGTTGCAGTGAGCCGGGATCGTGCCACTACACTCCAGCCTGGCCAACAGAGCGAGACTCTATCTCAAGACAAAAACAAACACAAAAGAAACAAATATTGGAAAGGATGTGGAGAAAAGGGAACCCTTACACACTGTTGGCAGGAATGTAAATTAGTATAGCCACTATGGAAAGCAGTATAGAGTTCTTTAATATAGAGTTCTTACATGATCCAGCAATCCCACTACTGGGTATTTATCCATAGGAAATGAAACCAGCATATTGAAGAGATACCTGCATGCTCACGTTCTTTGCAGCTCATTATTCACAATAGCCAAGATGTAGAATCAAGGTAAGTATACATCAGTGGATGAACGGATAAAGAAAATGTGGTATATGTACACAATGGAGTACTCAGCACATGTAGTTCCAGCTACCCAGGAGGCTGAGATGGGAGGATTGCTGGAGCCCAAGAGTTTGAGACTAACTTGGGCAACATAGCCACACCCCATCTTTAAAAAATAATAAAATAAGGAAATTCTGTCATTTGTGACAACATGGATGAACCTGGAGGCCATATGTTGAGATCGTGCAGTATCTGTCTTTCTGTGCCTGGCTTACTTCACTTATTTGTGGAATGTTTCTTTTCTTTTTTTTTTTTTTTTCAAAAATTGAACCTGTAGGCCAGGCGTGGTGGCCCACGCCTGTAATCCCAGCACTTTGGGAGGCTGAGGCGGGTGGATCACCTGAGGTCATTGAGACCAGCCTGGCCAACATGGTGAAACCCCATCTGTTTTGTATTTTTGTACGAAAAATGCAAAAATCAGCCAGGCTTGGTGGTGGGCGCCTGTAATCCCAGCTACTTGGGAGGTTGAGGTGGGAGAATTGCTTGAACCTGGGAGGTGGAAGTTGCAGTGAGCCAGGACCGCACCATTGCACTCCAGCCTGGGCGACAGAGTGAGGCTCCATCTCAAACAAACAAACAAACAAACACCCATAAAAGCAGAGAGTAGAATGCTAATGGATGGTGAAATCCTGCACATTGGATGGACTGGGGGTGCCACTGGATATCACCCCTGTGAATGAGATGCACCATTGGGCCAGCAGCCTAAAGCTGTACACCAGGCTGACTAGGGAGCCTGCCAGGAGGTGCAACTGACTCTGGGTTTATGTTCTTTATGAGCTCTTTGGTACCTACCTAGGAGTCAGTGCTCATAAAAGAATGATAAGAAATCTGTCCCTGGCCATGGCAGATACTGCCTCCTTCACTGCCACTGTCCTGGCAGCCCTGCAGACATCCCTCATTTCCCTTGGGAAGATTGTTTTACATACCAATATTGCTCTAGACTTTCTTTGGGAGGAGTGTGTGCAATTGTTAACACCTCCTGCCCTACCTGGATAAGCACATCAGGTTTCATAGAAACACAAGTAGGCCGGGTGCAGTGTGTGGGGAAAAGAAAGAGCATGCTGACGCTCTCCCCACCATTACCCTATAGTCCTGCCACATCCCCCTCTCTGAGATGGTAGAGATAGTGATCAATAAATACTGAGGGAACTCAAAGACCAGTGCCGGTGCGGGTCCTCTGGATGCTCAGCGCCGGTCCCCTGGGCCCACTGTTCTTTCTCTATACTTTGTGTCTTATTTCTTTTCTCAGTCTCTCGTCCCACCTGACGAGAAACACTCGCAGGTGTGGAGGGGCTGGCCCCCTTCAGCATTGGCTCACACCTGTAATCCTAGCACTTTGGGAGGCCGAGGTGGGTGGATCACCCTTAGGTCAGGAGGTTGAGACCAACCTGGCCAACATAGAGTGAAACCCCATCTCTACTAGAAATACAAAAATTAGCCAGGCATGGTGGCAGGCGCCTGTAGTCCCAGCTATTCAGGAGGTTGAGGCAGGAGAATTGCTTGAACCCCGGGAGGTGGAAGTTACAGTGAGCAGTGAGCCAAGATCGTGCTATTGCACTCCAGCCTGGGTGACAAGAGTGAAACTCCATCTCAAAAAAAAAAAGAAAAAAAAGAAAAGAAACACAAGTAGAAGAAATTTAGGAGCAGACCCACACAAGCAGAAGAAATTTAGGAGCAGGCCCACTGGCTGCAGACAGTGGGGCCACCTGAAGGATCCTTCTTTGACTTCCTTAGCAACTTCTTAACTGGATCGCTGGGTCTTAACTGGGTCCAAGGCTAGGTCATGGTATAGGCAACCCTGGTTATTCTGCAGTGGTGGGGGTCCTCCTGGGCCTCATGAAATGGATTCTGGCTATGGCTCAATGATGTTGCACTGAGATTGTGTCAGTTAAGGTGTTGACGTCGAACTAATGAGACAAACCTCAGACTCCAAATCCAGGGAGGTTGGTGGGATATGAAATTGACCAGCTTTGCTAAGAGGGATATCTGGGTTTTGGATGGACTACAGGGCAGTTCTCCAGATGGCCTTGGACTGACCCAGTTCTCCCAGCTTTCTCACTGTAGTTCTCAAGAATAATTATAGAGGCCGGGCGCGGTGGCTCAAGCCTGTAATCCCAGCACTTTGGGAGGCCGAGATGGGCGGATCACAAGGTCAGGAGATCGAGACCATCCTGGCTAACATGGTGAAACCCCGTCTCTACTAAAAAAAATACAAAAAACTAGCCGGGCAAGGTGGCGGGCGCCTGTAGTCCCAGCCGCTCGGGAGGCTGAGGCCGGAGAATGGCGTAAACCCGGGAGGCGGAGCTTGCAGTGAGCTGAGATTCGGCCACTACACTCCAGCCTGGGCGATAGAGCGAGACTCCGTCTCAAAAAAAAAAAAAAAAAAAAAAAAGAATAATTATAGAATGTGCTGGGAATGCAATAGCCTGAGGTCAGGAGGAACTGGCCAGAGCAGCCTGGGCTCATTCCTGTCCCCATTCCTGTCCCCGCTATAAAAGAATGCCCTTCAGGCTGGGCGAGGGGGCTCACACCTGTAATCCCAGCACTTTGGGAGGCCAAGGGGCAGATCACCTGAGGTCAAGAATTCAAGACTAGCTGGCCAACATGGCGAAACACTGTCTCTACTAAAAATACAAAAATTAGCCAAGTGTGGTGGCGCATACCTGTAATCCCAGCTACTTGGGAGGCTGAGGCAGGATAATCACTTTAACTCAGGTGGTGGAAGCTGCAGTGAACTAAGATTGTGCCACTGTGCTCCAGTCTGGGTGACAAAGCAAGAGTCCTCAAAAAACAAAACAAAACAAAAGATGATGACGAAGAAGAAAGAATGGATTTGGGGAAAAAAACACAAAAACCAGCAGTGTCTGCCATAATATATTTATGAGAAAATACATGAAAACTTGTAATAGTATTTGCTCTAGGAACAGGATACTGGTGATTGGGGACATAAAGGAGAATGTCCCTTTTAATACCCTTTTGAACTTTTATAATCTGTTCCTTATGAATATATTAACTAATCACACACTTTTTTTTTTTTTTTTGAGACAGAGTCTCGCTCTGTCATCCAGGCTGGAGTGCAGTGGCCGGATCTCAGCTCACTGCAAGCTCTGCCTCCCGGGTTCACGCCATTCTCCTGCCTCAGCCTCCTGAGTAGCTGGGACTACAGGCTCCCGCCACCTCGCCCGGCTAATTTTTTGTATTTTTTAGTAGAGACGGGGTTTCACCGTGTTAGCCAGGATGGTCTCGATCTCCTGACCTCGTGATCCGCCCGTCTCGGCCTCCCAAAGTGCTGGGATTACAGGCTTGAGCCACCGCACCCAGCCAATCACACACTTTTAACAGAGTGATAAAAATGCACCATACGGCGTGCTTGGTAAACCTCCCTAGCTAGTTCACTGACAAGAAGTTTTTGTGCCCTCACCCTTAGCCCCTCAGAGAGGGTTATTTGTGTTGTGAAACTCAGGCCATATAGAACTGTAAGAAATCCATTTGATTCAAGGAGCACAGGAAGTATCATGGACCTGCATGTGCAGGAGCCTGGAAAGGGACACAAATCCAGCTAAGAGTCCTGGGGGGTGCCAATCTTCCTGAGCCGGTGGACCCAGCTGGTACTGGCCCTCCCTTGTGCCCTTCATGACTGTGCTAGGCTTCCTCAGGGGGACAGAAGGCCAGTTCTGCTGCTAGGCTATCACCCCAGAACTGCTTATACACAGAGGCAGGAGGAGGGCAGATGCCTCTGGCCAGGAGGGGCTGGGGTGTGGATCCTGGGGGCCAAAGCACAGCCAGCTCCTGGGAAGGCAGGTGCTGCTTGAAGCAGGAAGTCTAAAGTCTCTGCAATGCAGAGCTCTGGGCTTCCCTTATCAGACTCTCATCTTTCCCCAGCCTTCATGACTCAAGAGAGCCAAATTTATGAACCTCGTCATTCTTCCGTTGACGATAATTTTTAGAAAGTAGATTTTTCTTGAACATTTAAACATTAAATGTAATCAGTTACACTCTTCCCAACTGTAATGACTCAGTCCATAAATGTTTCAAACGCCTTTAAAAATTGACAAATAATAACATAATCATTACAAAACTGGATCTGTATATGCATACTAAAACCAGTTACAAATGCTAATATGTGGCTCTAAATTTGCTTATTATTTGCAGTCAGCAGCCTTAGCAGCAGGTGGCAAGACATTATGTGCCCAGATGTTGCTGTGCCATCCTGGGGACTTCAGAGTTGGCCATGCCACACCTTCCACTGGAGGCACCCAGACTCTCCATGGTCTGCACCACAAACCCTGATCCTGCGCACATCGACTGGACCAGGGGTGGACCCTGGATCCTAACTCAGGCCTCTGTGAACTAGCCAGGGACCTGTAAAACCTGTACAGAGTTTTTCCCCAGAAGGGGCGCAGATGGTGACAGCTGACCAGCAGAAGGCAGGGAGGAGCCGTGAGGGGAAGCTGGCCAGAAGTTGCTGGCACAATGGAGATAAATGAGATACCAATGTCTCAGTGAGAATGGAGAGTGGGTGACGTGGAGGCAGTACTAGATCCTGACCTCTGCTGGCCAGTTCTCCTAAGGGCCCAGCTGCGAGGTTGTGCTGGGTGGCTTCTACTTCCTGCGCTCAGACAGGCAAAGGAAAAGAAGAACTCAAAAGCTGTTCTGAGCCAAAGCGATGGCATATGCCAAGTGCACAGGAAATGGAAGCTGGTCCAAAAATGTGTATGCAAGAAGTGAGGGGAGCAGGACTGAGTGGAGGGCGACATTGAGCTGTGAGGTCTCAACTGATCCCACAGGAGCTCTGAGTTGGGATCACCCAGCAGTTGCCCCGAAATGAGACAAGGGGGCTTTGTAACTCCCACCCATCACTCATTTAGTGGACACAGGCTGCACGCTGCACCAGGGATGGGGGTGGGGCAGAGCCCTGGGCGGGGCAGCTTCCTTCTGCCAGGGGCCATTCCAAGTGAATGATCTAATCTAACACAGTGGGTCCTGAAGTGTGGTCTAGTTGGTCACAAACCAGAGGTGACAGGCTAGGTCACTGTGTGTGAGGCAGGCTTGTGGTCAGAATATGGTTGGAGCAGCCCACTCAGAGGCCAGACCTGGTTAATCCCTGTAGAACATGGGAAGGAGCTGGTGTTCATTAAATGAACCTCTAAGGTTTGCAGGAGGAGGACTGATGGGATCAGATTTTCTTTCTAGTGTGAGGGAGGGGGAACTGGAGCTCAGGAGAGGGATCTGGCCATAAAGATGGGTGGGGCCAGTGCACAGAGGATTCTAAAGACACCGGAGTGGCACCGAGGGCAGAGAGCCTGTGGAGATGAGAGGGGGAAGAAAGAGGTGTTAGATGTTCCCAGTATCTGGGAAAAGTAGCATTTGCTGGGAATGGGGAGCAGGATCTGCAGATACTGAGAAGGAGCTGGGGGCAGGACACGTGGTTGTGGAAGAGAGCCAAGGACTCCAGGAAAGAGAGAATCAGCAGTGCCAGACAAGGACTGAAAAGCCCTCCCTTCCTCCCCCAACACACAGACACACACCCGCCTGCGCACACATACACACGTGGTTTAATAAACTTGGAGTTTCCTCAGACTGCCTCTAGGTGGCAGTGTGTGCACGCAGCATCAGCTGCTGCGCAGCCCTCCTCAGGGACTACCAGATTCTCCCATGGAACCAACTAGAAGTCCCCAGAGCTGTGACAGGGACAGGGAAAGGTACCTGTGATGTCTGCAGCATCCATCTGTGCTCTACTCTGTGTCAGATGAGTCTAGGTATGCCTCTCTCCTCTATAGTGGTAGGGGGAACTTTCAGTGGCTCTCCTACCAGTGTCTGTGCCTAGAGGTCCCAGGACCTTAGCAGACCCTCAAATCTCTGGGTGTGAGATTGAGACAGACTGGGAACTCAGGTGTGGTCATAAAGTTGACAGTCCTGCTTCTACCACTTATCAGCTAGGTGATTCCCTCTGAGCCCTCTTTCCACATTTATGTTACTAAGTCAGACCTTTGTGAAGGTCAATTTGCATGAGATTATTCCAGAAGTAACACTCTGTACTGTCAAGTGGCTTTGACATCTGCATAGATCCCATAGTTCCCTGGGTAGACGTGAGCAGCTCTCCGCCCTGAGTGGACCCAGCTTTCAGGGGCAGAGTTGGGACTTAGCCCAGGCAGTCCGATTCCTGGTATTATACTTGCTCTTAACATCTAGGATCTGCTCCCTCCCTTGATGTCTTATTTGGTCACATCTGGGGTTTTCTTCTTTGGCAAAACTTTCTTCTCCCATGTGGAGTCATTACAGTGTGGTTGACACACAGGGCTGAAAGGCTCATGGGATATCACCTACTGAACAACCTTTCTTTTTCTGCCACCTTCAGTTTATGAAATGGACAACTGAGGGCAGAGAGACGATGGGACTCCTTGTCATCACCATCTGCTTAGACAGTCTTAGATGCCATCATTAAAGGGTGTTCCACTGTGTCTTGTCCTCACACATGGGCTCCTATCACAAATCTTAGTCCTAACTGTTTGCAGGGGACACCACTGGCAGGCAGAGGTCCCATGGCTGAGGCTATAGATGCAAATAAGAGTAGGAGCCTCCTAGAAGTTTGCAGATTCCTTAAAATAGATTGTTCTGGAACAAACAGGCCAAGTATTGAATGACAGGCCAAGAAATAAATTTCCTTTCTGTTGTATTTTCCCCAAGGCTCCCTGACCTCTTTCTTCAAGAAAGGCAACACCAGTGCAAAACTGAGCTTGAAGTAAAAGTTCTACCAAAATGTTAGTGCCTAGCTCACTGCCATTGCCTGCACTTCAAGTCCTGCCATATACTGATGGAGTGACTCATCTTCCCACTAGCCTCTTGGTCCTGACCTCCTCACCCTCAGGGCCATTGGCTTCTCCATTTCTTCCATCTCGATCACCTGGTCCCATGAATACACACCTCTGTCTGACCATAGCCTTGTGCACCATATCTCCCTTCTTCACATGCTGAGGGCTCTCCAGCCCCAGCCTCATGTTCTTTCCCCCTATCTACTAGCCCCTCCAGCTGTCACTTCTCTCCCCTAGTAGCCAAGACTAAGGATACAACACCACAACTGCTTTATCTCCAACCTTCTTGAATCCTTTGCACCATTGTTTTTCTATCATGCTCTCCTGGCAAACCTCAAATTTTGATCAATCCTGCTGTCTGTGCTCTCCGCACTTGCACTTACCCCTGCTGCTGAGTACTGGTGAAAAAGGTCATGTAACCTGAGATGTGTGTCACTCTCACTCTGGGTCTCCATTTGCAGCTGGGCTTGCAACCCTTCCCTAAACACTCCTGCTTGCCCATGCTCAGAGGTGTTTCTCGTTCTCTCCTAGGTTTCTCTGAAATCCTTGGATCCCACCCAACACCCACTTACCTTCAGCAGGTGCCCATTCTGTCTACTTCCAGAGAAAGTGGACCTCTTCCCTCAGGAAGCCCCACCAAACCTACAAACATCTGAATCCTCACCCAGCTTGTCTTCCTGCCTCCTGTCTCTGTGAAGGTCCTGCTGTCCTCCAGTTTGGTTCTCTCCTCTTGGTCTGAACACCAATCCTTCCCACCTTCTCCAGCAAGCATTTTCTCTCTTCCTTCAGACTCTCCTATCTCCCCTCTTCTCTTGCCTTCTCCCTTCATCATTTAAACATATTTGAGTCTCTCCTTTTTATTGTTATTTTCTTTTCATAGAAACAGGGTTTCACTATGTTCCCCGGGCTCACCTGGAACTCCTGGGCTGAAGCGATTCTCCCACCTGGGCCTCCCAAAGTGCTGGTATTACAAGCATGAGCCATCTTGCCTGGCCCAAGTCTCTCCTTTCTTAAACAAACACCCTCCTCCAACTGCTTATCCTCATCATCTTCCAGCTAACAACCTCTCTCTAATTTTCCATTTGCTGTTCAGCCCACTATTAACTGTCTTTGACCCAATTCTCCACTGAAACAGTTCTCTGAAGCTATCAACCCCATGGTTGCTCTTCAGCCTTGTTTCACTGGCCCTCTGCAGCCCTGGAAACTGGGACCACTCCCCTCTTCTTGAAACACTTGTTGCCCCTGGACTTCCCTCCATTCCACCCTCTTGGTTTTCCTCCTACCTCACTGGACAGTCTCCCTCAATCTCTTTGGTCCCTCTGCTCTCTGATTTTCCAAAGATTCTGTCCTTGGTCCTTTTCTCTTCTCATCTCCCCATCCCAAAGTAATCTCCTCTACTGTGACAGTTTCCATTATCACATGCTGCTTCCTCAATATCAATTCTCCCTTCTTTCTTTAAAACAGGAGTTAATTTTTTAGACATTTCCCAACCTCCTTTGGAGTTAGGGTTTGTCATGTGACTGCACTCAGCGAGTGAGGCATAAGCAGTAGTCTGGAGATTTCTGGGTAAGTTTTAGGTGTTACTCCTTCATTCTTTTTGCTCTTTCTTCTGTCTGGAATGTGGGTGGGAAGCTGGAGCTGGGGCACCCATTGTATGACCACAAGCCAACTCTGCCTGTTTAAAGAGAGCCAGACAGACCAACAGAGAGGAGTTGGGACCTGATGACATTGTGCGGCTGCTGACCAGCCTTGCTCTACTTACCTTTAGACTTCTTGTTGTGTCAGTTTTTTCCTACAACTACAGCAAGAAAGCCGAATGTAGTCAAGGCAATGTAGTTGTGTTGCTGTTTTCTTTCTCTCCCCTCCCTCCCTCCCTTTCTTCCTCCCTCCCTCCTTCCCTCCCTCTTTTCCCTCCTTTCCCTCTTTCTCTTTCTCCCCTCTCTCTCTGTTTTCTTTCTTTCTTTTTTCCTAAAGAGATGGGGTCTTACTATGTTGCACAGATTGGTCTCAAACTCCTGGGCTCAAGTGATCCTCCTGCCTCAGCCTTTCAAAGTGTTGGGATTACAGATGTGAGCCACTGCACCTGGCCTTGGGTTATTGTTAGAAAAGCTAAACACAATTTCAAATGGATACAACTCCCAAATTGATAACTTCTGCTTAGCTGTCTCTCTTAACTCCATGCAGCAAATTGCACCTCTCCACTCTACCCGGGGAACACTTCAAATGGAAGAGGTCTCAGTCATCACCTCTCACCAAACATATTATACATCCACACAGGGTCTCTTGTGTTCCTTCTCAGTGAATAGCGTCACTGCCCATGCAGCCAGAATATGACGTCTCTTTATTCCTTATTCTCCCATGCAATTAGTCACTTCTCAGTTCTAGCTCCTAAATATATCTTGATTCTGTCCACCTCTTTCTATTTCCTCATCATTTCCTTCCTAACCATTTTTTATTCCAATCTTGTTCCCTCCCACCTTCCCTTCTCACTGCAGCCTTAGGGATCTTTCTAAAGCACAGATGTAACAATGTCACTATTCTGCCCAGGGCCTAAGGAATACTTGGTATACAAGACTGCTAAAAATGATGATGTTGGCCCTGCACACACCACTCCCCCTTCTTCTGCATAGGGCCTTGCCCTACTGATCACAGACATGGGCATCTGACCTAGACCTAGTCCAATTATGGTCTCTCATCTCCCTCACCACACTGCTTGTGTAAGTTTGTTTGGCTCTCTCCAGCCACTCCATGTTGCTGTAAGAATGGGTCCAGGAGTGAACATGTGACCAGAGCTGACCCAGTTAGGATCCTTTTCTTTTTTTTTTTTTTTTTGAGACGGAGTCTTCCTCTGTCTCCCAGGCTGGAGTGCAATGGCACAATCTCAGCTCACTGCAACCTCCATCTCCCTGTTCAAGCGCGATTCTCTCACCTCTGCCTCCTGAGTAGCTGGGACTACAGGCATGCGCCACCACACCCAGCTAATTTTCCTACTTTTAGTAGAGATGGGGTTTCACCATCTTGGCCAGGCTGGTCTCAAACTCCTGACCTCAAGTGATCCACCCGTTTTGGCTTTCCAAAGTGCTGGGATTATGGGTGTGAGCCACCATGCCCGGTTGATCCTTTCTTGAGATTTGTTCATACCGACTTAGAGTGTAGACTTACTCAGTCACATACCTGACATGGCAAACTCTGAGAACTATGAGAAACAGAGGGTGGGGTCCCTGGTCTGGGATGCTGTCAGGATCAGCCCCCAGTTTTCAGTGTCACTCTGGTTTCAAGTTCTTCTTTCAATTCTATGAGCGATCTGAGGCTCCTTCCAGTATCTCCCCTTTGATGACCTAAGCTAGTCTGAGTGGGGTTCTCATTTCCAACCAAAATGTCCCGACTAATCCTTGGTAGTCTGGTCCTAATAAGACATCTTTCCCAGGTAACAGAGTTCTTTACAGCTTACCCAGTATTTTTCGAAGTTTTACAAACTTTTATCTCTTTGGATTTTTATTACAAGCTTGTGAGGTGGGTTTTAGTATTACCTTGACTTTACAGATAAGAACAGCAGGGCTCAGGAATATAGAGTGGTTTGCTCAAGATCAAGATGTTGAGAACTAGGAGAGCTTGGACACCAACTCCCTCTTCTGTTCAATCTCACCCTGACCTGACCACTGACCTGTAAACACACACAGAAGCTGCAGACTGCAGCACTGGGGACCGACACAAGAGGGCTATGGAAGAAGTTAGGGGAAGACAAAGGGCAAGCTCTTCCACTTAAAATTTTATCTGTGGCAGCGTCAGGTCTGGAAAAAAGAAGAAAAACTCTCAGCTTCTTTCTTTTCCTCCTTCCTGTACTGTTTTTTGTTCCCACAATCCATACGTTAGGCTTGCAGTCTGCACTACAATTCAGTTATATGCTTGGCAATTATGGTTCTAGGTGCTAGCCAGGAAAGTAAACCACTGGTTACAATACAACCCTTTTATGAGTTGGGGCTGTCTATATTGAATTCTTTTTATTTTTTAATAAAGGAGAAAACAATACACCTGTTTTAGTTTGACTCTCTGAGGCTCTCGCAAGCCACTCCATGTTGCTGTAAGAATGGGTCAGATAGGCTGGGCGTGGTGGCTCATGCCTGTAATCCCAACACTTTGGGAGGCCAACGTGGGCAGATCACGAGGTCAGGAGTTCGAGACCAGCCTGGCCAACATAGTGAAACCCCATCTCTAGTAAAAATACAAAAATTAGCTGGGTGTGGTGGCACGTGCCTGTAGTTCCATGAATCCAGGAGGCAGAGGTTGTAGTGAGCCCACGCCATTGCACTCCAGCCTGGGTGACAGAGTGAGGCTCCATCTCAAAAGAAAAAAAAATGGGTCAGATAAAGCTTTGTGGGTCTCCGCTGCAGCTGGGAATGGCAGGTGAGTGTCAGATGTGACTGTCTGGGGCATGGCAGGGATGGCCATGCTGGCTTTGTGGGTACTCCCACCACACTTTTCATAGCCTGCAGCAGTGTGGCCAACTGTTCCAGAAAGGACACATCTCCCAGACGCTGCTTGGGCCAGCAAGATCTCCAAAACCACTCAGTCCATGGTTTGCAAAGCTGGCTTCCCCATCTCCTTCCTCCTTGTTCTAGCTCATGACCTCCTGCACATCCAGGATTAAGCAGAAATCACCAGGTGTGAGTAATCATCTTCCCAATCCCAGCCTTTACTAGAAAACTCCTCTCGGCCTCCACACTACTCTCCTTAACAATGGTGGAGGTGTCCCTCTGTAGGAGGTGACCCTCATCAGTGCCCACACCCTATCTCCTTTCACCTGCTCTTCCTATCACGGCCCCTGCCTTCTTCTTAGATCATTCCTATCACTGTGCAAGCCTGCTTCAGTGACTCCCATATTTTAACGAACCCCTCTTTATGATAACAAATGTTAGAAATAGATGTGGCTACATGTGCCATAAAATAGAGGATTAAACAAGACAGAAATGTCCTTCTCCCATAAAGAAAGTCAAGAGGTAGGTAGTCCAAATGTGTGCTGGCTCCTTACACATTAGGATCCACATTTATTCTCACTTCCACTAACATCCTCAACACTTTGGCTTCCACTTAAGATCCAATATGGATGCTTGAGCTTCAGCTATCAATACATCCTACCGGGCAGGAAAGAGTAAAGCACATGACTTCCCTTTAAAGCCAGTTTTGAATTCGCACATGGACTCCTACACTTACTTCCTATTAGGTGGAATGAAGTGTAGCTGCAAGGGAGGCTGAGAAACTTGCCTTTATTCTGGAAAGCCATCTGGCCAGACAGAATTGGAAATTTTATCATGAAGGGAAGAGAGAATTACTACTAGGGGCATCTAGCAATCTCTACCAAAGCATCCTATGCTTCCATATCCTTTCCAGATCCCTCCCAGTTCTCCATTCCCTGTTAGACAAGTTGTGCAAACACGGTAGTTCTACCACAGCCTGGCTTCCACTACTCCAGGAACACTGCCCTTATCATGTTCACCAACTGCCTTCATGTTGCCAGAGCCAACAGGCCTCAGTCCTCATCTTATCTGATCTCTAAGCAGTATCTAAGACAGCTGACAACTGCTTTCTGGAAACATTTTCTCAGTCTCTAGGATACAGCGCTCTCCTGATTCTCCTTCTGCCCCCCTCCCCCAGCCTCTTTTTCAGTCTTCTTGCCTGCTTTGGTTCCCCTGGGTCCCTCCTGAACTCTCTCCTCTTCTGCATCTACCACCTCACCCTGTGTGTCCTTCTCAGATCCCATGACCTTGAGCATCTTTATGCTGATGTATCCCAAAGCCCCTTTCCAGCCCTGGCCTCTCTTCTGAGCTCCTAGTGATGAGATAACTCCACTGGATCTCTAACAGGCATCTTAAGCTCCATGTGGCTTGAGCAGAATTCCTGATATAACTCCCTGAGATGTGGTTGCTGCTTTTTGATCCAATAAATGAAGCACTGTCCACCCACTTACTCCAGCCAGAAACTTGAGTTATCTTTGGTTTCTCCATTTCCTGCCCCCATGTCCTTCCTATCAATGTGTCCTGTTAAGTCCAAAATAGCATCTCTCAACTACTCATCTTAGCATGACCACCACTTTGGTTCAAACCACCATCATCTTTGGCCTGGATTGTGGCAAGCCTAATTGGCTCCCTGCTTTTATTTTTGCCTGACACCCACACACAGCCTTAAATCAGAACATGTTAGTGTTCTGCATAAAACCCTTCCAAGGCTCAACAAAGTCTCCATTCTTTGACACAGCCCACAGGCCCTGCATGCTCTGGCCCCCGCCCACCTTCCCACTCCATCCTGGGCCTCTTCCCCTAGGCTTGAAACTTCAGCTACACTGATTTTCTTTCAGCTCCTTGACCCATGCAGAACTTACCCTGAAAAGGCACCTACTGCTCTCAGCGAGGAATGTCTCTGCCCAACTTTTCCCAAGGCTAACTCTTCACTCTTGACTTCAAGTTCAGCATCACCTCCTCACTTTCCCTGACTGCTTCATCTTAGGTAGCTTTTATTCTCTATTCTAGCCCCTTGTTTTTGTCCCAGCCTTTTACTTCAACTTGTAATTATGTATTTGTCTTCTCCACTAAAAATTAACTTTATCGGGCAAAAGGCCTCAGCTGTCTTGTTCACTGAAGTATCCCACCATGCACACAGGGCCTGGCATATATCAGGCACTCAATCAAGCACTCACTATCTGCTGAATGAACGGACAGGTTCCCAGGGAGGTTCCTGAGCTGCCTGGGGTGTCACAGACAGGTTGCATCCCCCTTAATTAAACAAACAAAATTAGCCAGGCACAGTGGCTCATGATTGTAATTCCAGCACTCTGGGAGGCAGAGGTGGAAGGATTGCTTGAGCCCAGGAATTTGAGACCATCACTGGCAACATAGCAAGATCTCCTCTCTTTTATTTAGCTAAAATAAAAATATTAGCTAGACGTGGTGGCCTGCACCTGTGTTCCCAGCTACTTGGGAAGCTGAGGCGGGAGGTCGAGGCTGCAGTGAGCCACCGCCATCCCACTGCACTCCAACCTGGGTGATAAAACGATACCTTTGCTCAAAAAAAAAAAAAAAAAACAAAAAAAAAACCCCAAACAAACCTGGGAATAGACTGAATAGTCTCCATCTCAAGATTTCCTCCTTCTATTGGAATTAACCAGTTGGTTGCTTGTACTGGCATGGGGCAACCAGTCTTAGCCCAGTTTTAATAGATCCCTGTTTGGTGTTACCCAACAGAGCAGACCACTCGGCCCTCAGCCACAGAATAAGTTTAAGAAATAAAGTGTGGCATGCTTCATTCTACAGGTAGGGAGGCTGAGGCTGGGGAGCCGCCCCTGGCTGTCCCTGGAAATCCCTCTACCCTACAAGAATCGTCCCAGCCATCTCTTTAGCGTAAAGGTGAGGAACAAATCTCAGCCACGATCCAAAGAAAGCTTGGTATTTTTAGCACCAAGGCCAGAAGGAGAGTGTCCTTACTTCTCGGTTTACAAAGAAATAAAAACCATTTCCCCTTCCATCTTTTGAAGACTACCCCCGCCCCCAGGCTCCAAAGCCGGGCAGGAACGCCTCTTATCTCCACCACAGCCATTTTCCTAATCCTTCGCCCGCTCTCCACGGTCATTCCGTGTATCCCTCGAGACGCCGCCTCCCACAGCTCGTGCTTCTCCCAGGTTCGGCTCTGACAAGGCCAGAGCGGCGTCTGCGCAGCGCAACGGCTCAGAGAGCTCCCGGCGGCCACAAGTGCCCGGCCCCAGGCCAGGCC
>NW_012098211.1:424612-446735 GCF_000951045.1 Mandrillus leucophaeus
GCCACCCTTTCCCCCTGCCCCGCCGTGGTCGTGGTCAGTCTGCCACGCCGCCGTGGGTCCCACTCTGCCCGGCTTGGGTTTGGGGCGGCCGGAGTTTGAGTAGGCGGTGACCCAGCTTCTCCGCGTTAGTCGTGTGGGGTTGTGCTTGGGAGCAAAGCCTGACCCCTTGACCTAGCCAGAGTTCTGGTAGAGTGAGGTTTGTGGCTGCGGAGTGTGCTGGTCCCGGGCCGCTGCTGCTTCTCCTCCACCCCCAGGGGTGGGGTGCGGGTGGGTAGGAAGTGCCTGTGTGAGGGTGTGTGGAGAGAATTTGGCCCTCGGACCGCTGGAGCACTTGTGTTAGGGACTTAAAGTTGATCTCCGGCGAGAAGCGGTCTGTGCTAGGGGGAGTCGGGGGAAGTTGTGGGCCCGGGTACTGTCCTGGTGCTGGGCGCGGAGCGGTGGTGAGTGCGGCGGTGTCACACACACTCCTTGGGTGCCCTGGCGCGGCTATCCAGGAGGTCAGGCGGTCTTGAGCGGCAGTGCAGAGCGTAGTATTGGAGCCTCTGCAGGTGTGCTCCTGGCAGTGGTCTGCTCTCCAGGGGATCCTCCTCCTTTACGGGGTTGTTCTTGGGCTAGTGAGAGAGTGGCCTGCCAAATCCTCAAAAGTAGCCTTCCCCTCGCCCCTTGACCTTGAAGTCTGGAAGCAGTTAGTGCCTGCTGAGTGCTCCGGCTACCCTTCTCAATTTGTGAAGGGAAACCTAGGGACAGGCCATCGGAGCAGCCCTATGTCCTTGCCACATTTAAGCCAGCCAAGTGGTTGGTGGGGGCAGCTTTCCTTCCAGGGATCTTCCTGGGCCCTGGCACCCCCAGAATGAAGCCCAGACTCCACCATCATGGCCCTGTATGCCTTTCTATCCCCTTAGCTGCCGGTGTGATCGTAGCCTCAAATTGCTGGGCTCAAGAGAACCTCCCACCTCAGCCTCCCAAAGCACAGGGATTACAGGTGTGAGCCACCACATGCAGTCTGATCCCATCCCACCCCGATCCCTAACGTTAGTGACAGGCCCTGGAAACCCAGGGCCACCAGATATATTTTCCCCTTCCTTCTCATTGTGTTGCACCCCAACTTCAGTTGGAGACTTTCTGGGTATGTCCATCCCCGCATCTCTGAACTCCACTGCTTGGACCACCTAATGTCATCCTCAGTTTACTTAACAAAGCATGATTGAGATTTCTGTGGGGTGCGAGGCATTGTTGCAGGCACTATTCCAAGTCTGGAAAGTCCCTCACCAGCTGTAAACTTGGTGTGGTCTTAGAACCCAGGCTGGACGTGGCATCGGTGCTCAGTAATGTTTATTGATCTGAGCTTGATCTCAGCACGGCAGAATCATTCAGGGAGACGGGGGTCTGAGTCCATGGGTGCTTCTGAAGGTTTGTGGCTGCCCCAGGAAGAAAGGGCATGGAGCTGCAGAATGGTTGGGTGCCCAGGGAAGTGTCCCCCTTCACCAGCTGGGCAGCTGTGCTAGTCTCTGAGGACTGGTGAGGGTCCTTCCCATGTGGAAAGTGGCAGGATGAAGTGGGAGAGGAGATGGCCCTGCCCTGAAGGTTGTGGTGGCAGTGAAGTGACGTTCCCTGGGTTCTGGAACTATTTCCTGAGGCCACACTCTAGGCCACCATGTGCTCAGGAATTTGACCCATTTAACTTCAACTGAGGTAGAATTCCTTTTGGCAGTGCCTGTAAAGTGGCATTGTACCAGGCCTGGGAAAACTTTGCTGGTTTAAAATCTAGTGAAGGACAAGATTATAGCAGTTATGTGGAAGGTTTCATAGTGATACTAACAGTGAGTTTATTGAGACTTACACCCTAGAAGCTTGACTTGTAATAACTCATTTAATCCTTGAAAACAACTGTGATGGCCGGGCGCAATGGCTTGTGCCTGTAATCCCAGCACTTTGGGAGGCCTTGGTGAGTGGATCACCTGAGGTCAGGAGTTCGAGACCAGCCTGACCAACATAGTGAAACCCTGTCTCTATGAAAAATACAAAATTAGCTGGGCGTGGTGGCACATGCCTGTAATCCCAGTTACTTGGGAGGCTGAGGCAGCAGAATTGCTTGAATCCGGGAGGTGGAGGTTGCAGTGAGCCGAGATTGCGCCGTTGCACTCCAGTCTGGGCAATAAGAGCAAAACTCCCTCTCAAAAAAAAAAAAAAAAAAGAAAGAAAGAAAAAACAAAACAACCGTGATGTCAACAGCTCCATTTTACAGATGAGGAAACTGTGGTCCCGAGAGGTCACAGAGTAACTTGCTTGAGGTCTCAATATGAGCTGGCTTTTCTCATTTCTTTCTTTCTTTCTTTTTTTTTTTTTGATATGGAGTCTCACTCTATCGGCCAGGCTGGAGTGCAGTTGTGTGATCTCAGCTCACTGCAACCTCCACCTTCTGGGTTCAAGTGATTCTCCTGCCTCAGCCTCCCAAGTAGCTGGGACTACAGGTGTGCGCCACCACACCCAGCTAATTTTTGTATTTTTAGTAGAGAGGGGGTTTCACCATGTTGGCCAGGCTGATCTCAAACTCCTGACCTCAAGTAATCTGCCTGCCTCGGCCTCCCAAAGTGCTGGGATTACAGGTGTGAGCCACCATGCCTGGCCAGGTTTTCTCATTTCTAATTTAGACAATACGTTCCTCTCAGAGGTGATTAAAATAGATTCATATACCGAACAATCCTGGCCCACAGTGGAACTAATGAGTGTTTTCAGTGAAGGTGCCCTTGTGTCCCTGCCTCTGAACACATCTCATCTGTCCAGCACAGCCTGGGCACATAGCAGGTACCCCAGAACCCCTGCTGGTTGGCGATGTAGCTTCTGTCTCCCTCAGGCCAGGGAATGGGAAGACCAACACTGCCACATGCAGAAGATTGGTGAGTCACTGCCTGTGTCTGTCTGGATAGATCACGGTTTGCTGTGGTAACAGCAATCCCCAAGTCTCAGAGGCTTAAAGCAACAGAGGTTTATTTCTTGTTCACACTGCATATTCATTTATCTTCTTTATGTTGTCCTCACTGGGGGGACCCATAGTGATTAGTGGGAACACTCCTGGTGGCTTGGACAGAGGGACAGAGAGCATGATGATCCCTGTTTCCTGCCATTGAGTCCTGGTGGCCTTTAAGATGCCTATGGGAAGGGGATTAGGCTCCTGCTGCCTGTCTCTGCCCTGCCTTGTCAGTCCTTGGACATTTTGCATGTTCCATCCCCTATCTGGATGTGGCCTGTAGGGGCAGCCATCTTTCCTAGAAGCAGGAGCAGGTAGCGCTACCCAGGCAGGCCTGGTCCTGATTCAGGGATTGAGCTTGCAGTCGTAGGGGTGTGGAAAGCAGTGGTGGTGAGGTGACTGAAGGTGGACTCCCACTGGGGATGGGATTGAGTGTGGGGCCAGATCCCTGGTCTGTAGAAGGGAGTAGGAACCCTCTGTTAGTTGCGTTTTCCCCCTCAGGCCACCTTAGCAGGATTTTAAGGAGTCATTCACACTGTGGCCCTTGATTTTGTGCCTGGTCACCTGCTTGGTCTCTGGTGATTTCCCTCGGGGCTAGCAGACACTGTTGGAAGTGGTAAGGCCTCAGGTTCTTCCGCCTCATGATTAACTCACTCTCCTTAGGCATATTTCCACCTTTTCCAGGGCCTCCGTTTTTCTACTAGTGGAGTGAGAGGTGGTGGTGGTCTCCAGCAGTGGTCCCACTCTTGGCAGGCCATCAGAGTACCCAGGTTGCTGCGTAGAGTGAAGTTTTGATAGCCTTTGGTCTAGGTGAATGCCAGCGTTTCAGTTTGCTTATCTTCCATTATAGCAGTGTCCTCTCTAACTGTGAATCAGGGAGGTTATTCATAGCATCTCCACATCCATTTTCTCCCTTAACTGCGTATGCTTTTGGTTTAGACAGGGCAAGTGGCCATGTTGGTAGAGCGCAGGCCCTGGCAGGAAGGCAGTGTCCAGTGCCTCTGCCGATTAAACGTGGAGATGTGAAGATGAATGGATGATGGTGAGGCAAGCTTTCAAGTTGCATCTACTTTCTAGTTGAGTGACCTACACAAGTCTTTGATTTTTTTTTTTTTTTCTTCCTGGAAAAAAAAAAGTTGTCAAATTTTCTCATCTGTAAAGTGAGAAGAATCAAGGCTGCCTTTCCTATCTCACTGGGTTGCAGTGAAGCATGAGCACACTGAGAAACAAGATCCAAAGCCCCTGAGTTAGGCCTGACACTGGTGTGAGACAGCTGCCATCTCTGGTGGCACTCAGCAAGTGCTCACCAGCAGCTGATTCTGGAAACCCCACTTCCTCCACTCTTGGGCTTGGTGGGGTTGGGTAGGGTTGGGTGGGGCCGTGGTTTTCTTTTAGGAGGCAGCAGGCCAGGCCTGGAGACCAGAGCTTAAGTGGGCCTGGGCAGGCTGGGGTTGAAACTCTTCACCCCTTGCGGTCTGTTCTGCCTCCCAACTGAGTAGCCAGGGAGAAGGCCTGGAGCCTATGCCTTTCAGCTAGATAGCTGGAGGAACTGACTCCTCCCTCCTTAGGCTGTGCTGGCCTGAGCTGGGAGCCTGAGAGCTGGGGCAGTTGTCTCTAAAGTGGCTTCTGGGATTCTGGTAAGAGGTGAGCTCCTGGTGCTGCCTCAGAGTCTTTGTGGTTTCCTGGCATTTGGGAGAGCTGGAGTTGGGCTGTCCTGCATGGATAAGGTTTGGGGAGGGACCGGAACAAGGGGCTAGTGAACCTTCTCTGGGTTTTTCCTGCCTGACTATGTGTTCCAGCTGTTGAGGCCTGTGCTCCTATACACTCCACGGCCTTGAGAGGAGTTCGTAGCCGTAACATCCAGGAGAGAGGCCCCAGAGCAGTGGAAGGAAATGTGTCTCTCCCGAATCACTTTTGTTTGTACCCTGAGGTCTGAGTGGTGATCCTGGGGATGCTGTGGGACTCTCAGCAGTAGAAGTGTGTCTGTCCCCAATCTGGGTGCCTGCCAGCTGTGCTCAGGGTCCTCTCCTGTGTTCCTGGGCCAGGCAGACAGGGCCTTTTTCTGGGGCTTGGTAGGGGAGGTCAGCCACAGCCCCAGACCGAGTAGTTTACACACTCTGAGTGAGGGGTGGGAGCAATGGGTCCGGGAAGACTTAGGGAGCTGGTTAAAGAAAAACTTACTCTGATGCTTGTTAAACTGGTAAGGTAGTCTGTATTTACGACTTGCAATAGGTGTAGGGATTATGGCAATGGGATTTTGCAGTAGGGGAGAGAGAGTGGGCCAACTTCAAATGCAACAAAGAAAAGTGGGAACTTACAGCCAAGGAGCGGAGTGTGGGGCCTCCTGAACATTTTTAAGAGGGTAGGGAAATTTTTACTAAACTTAGCTAACTGAATTCTTGTTGCAAGCAGGCCAGGGTGATCAGGTTTTACCTGGGAGATAGCAGAGGATGAGAAATACGATCAGATATCCAGGGTGATTAGATATTGAGGGTGGGGGATTCTGGTTAACAGGATTTTTGCTAAAACTAGGCTCTGACAGAATGGAGCTAGGAGCCCTAGGTCAGGACCAGGTGAGCAGAGGGCTCAGAGAAATAAAGTTTGGTCAGGGACAGAATCTCTGTCAGTATCCCGTGGCTGGCAGTGTCCTGTCCATTCTTCTTGCACTGGCCTGTCCCTCAGGAGACAGGTGTGAGTGGTCCTGAACTTGGGCCAGTGCAAGAATAGGGCACAGGTTTCTCTCCTTGTAGGTGTTCCTTCTTGTGTCACTCTCTTTTTTTCCAGAAACCTTGGTCCTTTTCAGCATCTGCTAGCCCCTTGTCCCTTGGCTCCCTTGCTCTTGGCCTGCTGGATTTCCCCTCTGCACCCAGGAAATCGCATGGACCTGGGTCCTCATTTCCCTACAACCCACCAATTTTGCTGCTTATAACAGCTATCCCCCGCTAGCCTTCTATTGCCAAATCTGTTGGCTGTCAGACCACAGCCATTTTATTCAGCCATTTTTTTTTTTTTTTTTTTTTGCCCCCTGAAACTGAGCTCCTGCTGCAGTTTGTGTTTCCTGTTCTCCCTGTCCTGGACAAACCAGTCTGACAACTTTGTGGTTCTCTCTCCTGCCTCCATCAGCCTGGGAATTGACTGCCCCATTTGTCTGAGCTGGGCAGAGGGAGGTGCTGTGGGGGATCTCTTCCTCTTGCCTGGACTGCATACTCCTGGGGCCTTCTAGCCAGAGCTCCTGGGCATTTTGGCCATGGGAGCTTCACCAGCTTCCTTCTGTCTGAGGCCTTCAGGTCCCTGCATCCAGCCTACCTTGTTCCTCCTTCATGAGTGAGGCTCCTCCTTTTCTCTCTGGCCCTCCTCTCTGCTTGATCAGACTCTGCCTCTCTTGAGGGCCGGCTCCCTCCAGCGCCCCCTGCACAGGTGACCTTGTGTGGCCTGCCTCCTTTTCTTGAGGCTGATCTTGTCTCAACAGTCAGCTTTTCAGGAACCAGGCTCTTGCTGTAGTAAGGAAAACCAGTCAGCTGTGGATGGGGCCTTCCCTCCTTCCCAGAGGCTCTGTGGCCAGCTTCCACCCTTGCAGCAGAACAGTGGTGGTGACTGAACCCTGCTCTCTGCAGCCATCCTGCCTGCCACAATCATTGTGTTTTGTTATTCTAGTAGCTTCCTGTAAAATACAAGTGATAAACGTGGATAGGTTTTTGAGGGGGGCATGCCAAAATCAAAGTTGGTGGTAGTGGTGGGGGATTCATTCCCAAGGGCTCTGGGATGCTAAGTGTGTAAGCAAAGAGGAGCAAGTGGCATGTGCCCAGGATGGGGTGGGGTGGGCAGGTTTAGTTGAGGGCTCCTCTGGCATAGGGTAGCCCTGACACTCCCCTCTATGGCATGATCGATGAGGTGGCAAAGGCAGGTGCCAGGATTTGGTGTGTTGAGGATTAGTGCCTGGGGTGGGCTCTGCTCACTCCTGCAGAAAGACGGAGAGGGGCTGGTCTTGGTTTCACAGAGGATTGTGCGATTACAGGCAAGACCTGCTGAGGGCTTACATTGAGCCACAGACAGGAGCAGAATGAGATATGAGGGCTTCAAGTGCCAGTGTGATTCTCACTGTTGTGAGATCTCATTTGTGCCTTTTTTTTTTTTTTTCTTGAGACAGGGTCTCACTCTGTCGCCCAGGCTGGAGTGCAGTGCCCTATCACAACTGCAGCTTCCACCTTCCTGGCTCAAGTGATCAAGTGATCCTCCCGCCTCAGCCTCCTGAGTAGCAGGGACCACAGGCATGCAGTACCACACCGAGCTAATTTTTTTTTTTTTTTTTTGAGACAGAGTCTCGCTCTGTCACCGAGGCTGGAGTATAGTGGCCAGATCTCAGCTCACTGCAAGCTCCGCCTCCCAGGTTTATGCCATTCTCCTGCCTCAGCCTATACCCAGCTAATTTTTAAAAATTTTTTGTAGAGGTTGGATCTTGCTGTGTTGCCTAGGCTGGTGTCAAACTCCTGGGCACTTCACTTGTGCTTCTTAATTCGGGGGCTACTTGTTGAACATACGTAGCAGTCTTCAGAAAGCATCTTATTCTGTAAGGGGAACCAAATATACCCATTCCCCTTCTCTGGCCTTCTTTCCCTGTGGTCTGGGCAGTCTTTGAGCTTGAGGTCATTAGGAGGTGTTTATTTCTGTCTGCTCTGGTGGCCTAGGGGGTGGCAGTGGGGTGGGATGGGATGTGATGGGATGTGATGTGATGGGGTGGGGTGAGGTGGGGGAGTTATCCTACACAGATGGAGTTCTGTTTGTGAACCACTCCCTGCCTTCCACATCTCTCACTCAAATGGTCTGGCCGGTCCAGGTTCTAATGGTCATTGTGTCATTCCCCTCAGCAGCAGGAAAGGCTGGAATGGTTTTTGTATTGTTCCTTAGGGGGAAGAATCACTTGGAGGAAGTATATCAGTGCTTCTGAGTGCAGAGTATTTATTGACACGTCAGTTAAAGGAAGCTTTTAAACAACATATATGTATCCCTTTAGTGAGGAATAAATCTACAAGTGCATCTCATAGCTCCATTTTGCAGCTTCCGTTTCCTGGAAGGTACATGGAGTTTAGTGGTTAGGGAATGGGATTTTGAGCTGGGATTTTGGAGAAACTGTTTTTAGCCTGTCCTTGGAATTGGGCCAGGCCTAGAAATCTGTTGAAATAGCTTTCTTTAGTTGCTGAAACTGGGATGTTGTTCATAGCACTAGGACCTCGAGCTCCACTGATGACTGAGTGGGGAGGGGCTCAGAGAAGGGTCCCTGTGGAGGCCTGGGATGCCTGGGTTTCAGCCCCCTCTCCTGCATTGCGTACATTGCCTGGACCTTAGGGTCTTACAGTTTTATCACGAAGTGGGTTTGGCAGCAGATGGTCCGGTTTCTTTTGTGGCTTTGTCAGAATCTGCTCTTGCTCTTCTTAGGAAAACTTTCTATTTCGGGACTTGGGGTGGAGTCTTAAGTGAGTTGGTGAGTCTTTATTCCTGAGGCTGCCACTGCCTGACCCCCTCCTTCCCCTTGATTCCTTCCCCCTCCCTGTTAACTCTGCCTTGTTCTAGGGAAACACCAGAAGCTGCCCTCAGACAGCTACAGGTAAAATTGTGTGTCCAGCCACAAACTTTAGGTGTTTTAAATATTAATTTAGGTTTAACATTTTTATTTACAAAAATGTATACATGATGAAAAACACATAACAAAGATACACAGTGAAAACTCCTATTTCTATCCCTGACCCCTTCAGTTCTACTCCTCTGAGGCCCCTGTCACCAGATGTTCAGTGCCTAGTCAAGCGTGTCCGTATTCCTCTCTTGTTTATTACCCCAGTGGTAAACTAATTACGCTGTTTTGCACTTTCTGATTTTTACTCTAAAAATTTATCCCAGGATTGTTCCATTTTAGCACATAGTTTAGTCCATTCTTTTTAACAGCAGTGCATGATTCTGCTGTACAGTGAATGATGACTCACTTTACCAGCCCCCTATTGATGGATTTTGAGGTTTCTTTCAGTATTTTGTTTCTATAGGCTAAGCTGCAGGAGTGTCTTATGCATGCTCTAGGTCTGTAGTGGAAATGACTAGATGTGGAGTTACTGCATTAGGTGTGTAAAAGGAAAAGAAACATGCAGCTTTGATTCCGAAAGGGGGAATGAAAGTTTACGAAGTTTTATTTTGGAGGGATCTTGGCCTTCTACAGAGACAAGAGCTGGAGAAACTACTGGGAAGGCATGAGGGGTGCCAGCGTGTTGGTTCCCACCCAGGTCCGTCTTTGGTTCAGTTCGGCCAGCCTGTCCCCATAAGCTCCATATTTACAGCCCTTGGCTGGCCCTGTGGGTCATGCTGCCTGTGCCCCCAAAAGTGTGAGGAGTCAGCCAGAGCGAGCTGGGGTGTAGGGTGGGGGAGCAGGCTTCTCATAGTGGGTTCCAGCGGCCTCAGGACTTTGCAGGACCTGTGTAGGGTGCGAAGGGGAGCCTTGGTTGCAACAAGCTGGAGCTGGCGTCAGCTTTTAGAGGAGCAGATTTTCCCGCAGTGTCAGGGGTTGTTGTGAGGATCAGCCCCCTGCTCTGGTCTCCCTTGGCCTTTCGTTGCTCTGCAGACCTCTCTGTTCAGGCCACATTGGGCCCGATTGCCACCCTGTGATTTTAAAAGCCTGTGTAAAGGGCACCTGGTGAAAATAATAGATGGGTTTTATGTTTTGAGCAGGCGCTTCCTTTCAGAACAGAAACGGGGTATGGTTCTTCCTGGGATGAGCGGGGAAGGAGGAACAGTCGTGAGGGCATGTTGGAGGCGCCCACTCCGTGCTGGGAGCTCTCTGGTTGTTTCCCTGTGTGGCTGTCACTGCCCCATGCCAGGGCAGGGTGGGAAGCAGGGAGATTTTAGGACTGGCTGGCAGATAGTCCTCCTAAATAGACCCTGACCTGGTGGGTTTGAGATCTGTGTCCCTGCCATGGCTCTCCCACCCTTCTAGTCAGAGAACTTCTCACCATTGCAGTTACATGCAGTCCCTGTGAGAAGGCCAGAGCTTCCCACGTGCAGCTCGTTGTCTGGGCCTGGGTCCTTGATAGCACAGAGGTTTCTATTGTGGCCTGGTGGCAGTGCGGGCTGACCTGTGGGGTTGAGGAGGCGGGACCTGGGGCCTCACAGTGGAGCTATTCAGGGGCTCTGCCCTGGTTCCTGCTGCTTCCCATTGTAGGTTTTTTTTGGGGGGTGTGGTGGGAGGGGACTAGAAAAGGAGGCGAGGGGGAGAGGGAGTGGTCAGTGCAGCTATTGTTGCTGGTAGCAGGAGCCCATTATGCTTAATAGAGGTCCATTTGCAGAGAGCCTTGAGCCACTCCAAGGCCCGTGATGTGTTCTCAGATTCTAGTTTCTGCCTCTGTCAGGATCCCCCTTCGCCCTTCTCAAGTCCCTGTGCTTGCCTGTAACACCTCTAGGTAAGAGTTCTGAGCAGCTGGGCAAGGAGCAGGAGTGGCGGGTGCCAGGCTTGTCGGCCACCTGCCCACTGCTTTGGGGAGTGAGTTCTGCCCAGTCTTCCTGGCCCAGCTGTGCCTTTGGGTGGGGGCCAGGCACGTGCCTGGGTTGCTGTTAGTCTCCCAGGCCCCCCACTTTCTTTGTGCCTCAGTGCTCAGCGCAGTGTCCCCTGTTCCTCACGCGAGCACTCAGCTGCTGAAAAGCCTGTGTGCTGGCAGCTCAGCCTGCAGCCACCCCCGCTGCAGGAGCCACAGCCATTTTCCTTTGTTCTGCCGTCTCTGGGCTCTTGAATCTCAGGCTGGCAGCGAGCAGCAGGCAGCCAGCACACAGTGCCGGCGGAGTGGAAACCCTTGTGACATGAATCTGCCCACTGAGCCAAAGGCATGGCAGCCCCGTGACTGCACCCCTAATTCCTCTGGCTGTACCCCTGTCTCCCAGCCATGCTGAGAGAAGCACAGAGTCTCCCCTCTTACTGGATCACAAAGATAGTGACACCTACAGTGGGAACAGAGAGAGGTCTCACCTGTTTTGGGCCACCGAGGGTGCACACTAAAGAGAGAGCGCGTTAGCCTCCAGGTCTTCGGCAGAAAAAGCCACTCCGAGGCACAAAGGATGCTTGTTCTTAATCTCCTGGTCCTTGTTGAAAACAGAGGCAGGATTGGTTGAGAATATTTTTTATTTTGGTCTCTGTGGTTGTGAGGACTTTTCTCTAACTGAGGGGAACTGTCCCCTGCTCCTTCATATCTGAATCTCTCCTTTCTCTCCCCGACCACTTTTTGGTGGGCAAAACGAGCATTCTCTCTGAGGGTGCAATTTTAGCTCTGTGTGGGGTTGCAGGCGGGGTGAAGGCCACTCTCACCCACTGTCTGACTTCTCTGTCTGAGGTGTGCCCGCCCCAACCCATACTGTCTCCTTTCTAAACCACAGCCAGAATCTGTAAGGCACCTGCCTTTGAAATAGAGTTGTTTTGTATAGAACTCATAACTCCCACTAGTTTTCATGTGTTTAGCGTTTTATCTTACCCTTTCAAAACCCATCCTGGCTGTCTTATTTGATTCTCTTATCAGCCAAGTCTTACAAATCAGGAAGCAAGCCTCAGCCCCAGATAGGGTTGCACCTTGGAGTGTCCTCATTTTATTTTATTTTTTGACATGGAATCTTGCTCTGTTGCCCAGGCTGGAATGCAGTGGCATGAGTATGGTTTAGTGTAGCCCCGGCCTCCCAGGCTCAAGTGATCTTCCTGCCTCAGCTTTCCCAGTGTCTGAGACCACAGGCACGTACCACCATGCGCAACTAATTTTTTAAAAATTTTCATAGAGACAAGCTCTTGCTATGTTGCCTTGGCTGTTCTCGAACTCGTCATCTGGGTTCAAGCTGTCCACCTCAGACTCCCAAAGTGCTAGGATTATAGGTGTGAGTCACAGCACCCAGCCCTTATTTTAGCAAATGTTGTAGCACCTACAGGACTCAAAGCAAAAAGAGCTGGTGCTCACCTTGAAAGGCGTTGAAACACAGATGCCACTTTGCCGGGGGGTTGGAGGGGGTGGGGTATGTTAACAGAAAAACCAAAGTCTCTAAAATATTTTAAAGAGGTTTATTCCAATCCAGTGAGTGTCTGTGGCCCGGGAAAAGCACTGTAGTCTCAAGAGGTCCAGGGAAATGGTGCCTGAGGCTGTCGGATTACAGTTTTGTTTTACACATTTTAAGGAGGCAAAAGTTACAGGCAAAGGCATAAGTCAGTACATGGAAGATATGCATTGGTTAAGCCCAGAAAGGTGGGATATCGTGAAACGGGCTTACAGGTCATAGGTGCGTTCAGAGATTCTTTAGTTTGCAATTAGTTAAAGGAGTAAAGCTTTGTCCAAAAATTTAGAGTCAGCAGAAAGGACTGGTAAGATAAGGAAGTCCATTAACCAATACACTGGGTTACAGCAGTGGGGTGAGTGACTTAACCCTTGTCTGTCATGGCCTTCGATCCTCTTTATATTTCAATATCTTATTGTCACAAAGAGTCTTGTTTCTTAGTCTTAATGATCTCTGTTTTAATATTAATGATGGTCAGTTGTTGTGTCTAAATCCCGAAATGGAGGAGGTATGTAATGAGGCCTTTCCAACCTCCCTTCTTGTCGTGGCCAAGAGCTGTTTTTCAGGTTTCTCTGGGGTCCTCGTGGCCAAGAGGGTTTGTTTAGTTGGTTATGGGGCTTAGAATTTTATTTTTAGTTTACAGGTTGTTGGACCCAAACAAGACTGGGAAAGTCACGATCAAGGCAGCTCAGTGTTCTTTCTGGGAAAAACACATGAATGTAGAAGCTGGGGTTTGAATTTTGGCTTCCTGGGTGACCTTGGCGGGTCACTTCCTGGGGTGCAGATTCTGACTGGAAAATGGAAGTGTTGCTTAGAGGAACTTCGGGAACATTTTAGCTGTAACCCTTGGAGTTCTGTGACTCTAACTCCAAAATGGTTGGTCACGACCTGGAATCTCTCTTGCCAACTCAGGATCCTTTGGAAGAAAATGTCATCAGATGGAATTAACAAAGGGCCCCTCTTTTCCTGGGCGTTTCGAGCGGTGGTGATGATCACCTCAAAAGATGCCCGTAGTTTTCAAGTGGAAACCGATCCACCCGGAGCCCAAACACACACTCCCAGTTCTCAGATGCTGAGTGTGGCCCCTGGAGCTCACTGATAAGTAGTCTTACCTTGGACCTTGCCTTGGCTTTTCTTGGAAATGGCACATTACTTTTGTTTATTAGTGTAGCCCCTCTCTTGTGAAGTGGAATCCAGGGAGAGGGAAGTAAAGCTTTTAATTTTACCTCTTGCCAAAGTGAGGCCAAGCTCTTAAATGTAAAAACAAACTTGTTAAAAGTAAAAACGAAAACAATATCCCCATGCCTCTTTGAGGGTGGAGACTCGGTTTAAATTTTGCCTCTATTTTGTTAATAGGTTCTAGGAGACAAAATGTTCTTTTCCTGGTAACCTTTCAGGCTGTGTTTCTGGCCCTTTATCTGCCTTTCCTGGCCCAGCCTCCATCCTCTGGGCCCGCCAGCCCTAACCAGCACTGTGTGCCAGGCCCCCCTGTGCCTGCTGCCCGTCTGACTTCCTCCCATTGTCTTCAGGGTACAGCCTGTGTCACTACTGCTGTAGGCTGTGTTTCTGCTGGGCACGACACAGGAGGGCGGTAGTCTTGGAAGAGGCAGGTCTCTATCATTTGGTTAGAGTAGCTTTTACAGCTGAGAAATGGGAATAAAAATAATCTGTGAGAATCCAGTGGGATGCACCAAAATCCCGAACAAATCCCAAAATTAAAGCATTTCTCCAGGGAAGCTGATTGCATCCTCGCAAATCAAGCACAATAAAGATGGGTGGCTTTCTTCCCATGACGTGCTTGAATGGTTGTTTTCCTTCTGTGTGTCAGTGTTACATCCTTACTATTCACAGTGCCATCTACAGACCTGCTGATAGGCAGGATGGGCATCACCTGGGAGCTTACTGCGCTGTAGAACCTTGGGGACCTCCACCCAGATCAGCTGAATCAGAATTTGCATTGTTAACAAAGTGACCCAAGTGATTCGAATGCTCTTTTAAAGTTTTTATTTTTTATTTTTTGTGAGATAGGGTCTGACTCTGCACTCAGTGGTACAATTAAGACTTGCTACAACCTTGACCTCCTGGATTCAAGCAATCCGCCAAAGTGCTGGGATTGCAGGCCCAAGCCACCGTGCCTGGCCTGAATGCACTTTCATGTTTGAGAAGCATAGCCTCAGCCAGCCGCACTGTCATGCTTGCGCCTTTGCTTTGTTAGTCTGTTTCGTGGTTTTGCAGTCTTCACCCGCTTGCTTTCCTGAAAGTTGCCGACTTTAAACAGGTTCACCAGCCCCGGCTCTGCAGTCCTTCCCCTCTGGGTGTGCAGTGTACAGCAGTTATTCCTCGGTGCCGGCGATGTCTTGGGAATGGAGCTAGATCGAGAAAGCCCCCTTGGCCCACAGCCCTGCTGTCGAGGTTATCTTTGGGGCATGGGGGTGGGGGTGGGGGATAACTGGAGCCCTCCTGGGTGAAAGGGCAGCCCTAAGCCTCCCTGGCCATCTGGTGCCACTCACCCCGCCCTGTTCCAGCTGGAGAACAGGATCAGAATCAGGTCGTAAATGTTGTTTGCTTTTGGAAGAAACACAAAGCATTTTCTATAAAGATGTTTTGGTGTATGTTGAAGATAAATAAATAGTCCAGAAGAGGGACTGTAAATTTGTATTTTATAGTAGTTTTGCAGCAGAAAACAGTTTGAGGTGGCTGTCCTGATTTCACTGTACTGCCTGCACAACCCCTGCATTCTGGCGAAGGTTGGGGCTTTGTGGGGAAGAGCTTGCGTCCCTGGGAATGAGACCCTGACTCTCCTGCTCAGCTACCCAAGAGGCCCCCTGCCTTTCTAGCTCTGTTTTAGGGGATGATCTGCTTTCTCCTGACTCTTGATTTCCTCTCAGCCTTTTCCAGTAGTTTCTCACCATTGATTTGCAGTTTAAAAAATTCTGCCCCTGCTTTCTCCTCTCTTTTGACATTCGCAAGGCACACTTAGTTTTATTTTTCCCCACTGGGCTTCACTTTTCATGGCTTCTTTGGAAAGGATTTTTGTTTGTTTGTTTTGTTTTAGCTCTGTAAATCTTTTTCCCCCGGGCTGGGGGAGGCAGGCCTGGGGTGGGCTGGAAAGTGTCCCATCCTAGACTCAGAAGTTTTCCAGCTTGCCATCCTTTGAGGTGGGGTATTTGTCTTAAAACACAGTATGGTTGTCCCTTGGTGTCCTGTCTCCAAGGGAGATTGGTTTTAGCCCCCGCACTTAGTAGTATTTGCATATAACCTATGTACTTCCTCCCATATACTTTAAATCATCTCTAGATTACTTATAATAACTCATACAATGTAAATGCAATATAAGTATTACATAATTTAAAGCATTTGTGCTTTTTTTTTTCTTTTCTTTTGGAGACAGAGTCTTGCTCGGTTGCCCAGGCTGGTGAGCAATGGCGCATTCTCAGCTCACTGCAACCTCCACCTTCCAGATTCAAGCAATTCTCTTGTCTCAGCTTCCTGAGTAGCTGAGACTATGGGCGTGCGCCACCAGGCCCAGCTAATTTTTCTGTTTTAATTAGAGACGGGGTTTCACCATATTGGTCAGGTTGTGTTGAACTTCTGACCTCAGGTGATCCACTCCCCTCGGCCTCCCAAAGTGTTGGGATTACAGGTGTGAACTGCTGTGCCCAGCCTTTCCTGAATATTTTTGATCCTGGTTACTTGAATCTGTGGATATATGGAAGACCGACAGTATGTTCTAGCTGACTGTGCAATTTTGTGTACAAAGATTTTTAAGCATCTTATAGCCATAATCTTTATGCCTTTCAGGCATGGAAACAGAGAATGAGGAGCAAATATAATTCTAAACTCTCTTATGTAGTGTCTTTGTGACCTGTGCAAAGAGAACACTTCAAATCTACATTAGGCATGTAGGTCAAATCCCTGCAGCCTACTGGAACAGCTCCTGTAACAGCCAGCCTTTAAAGACCCAGTTATTGGAGCAAAGTTTATTTCTTACCAGGAACAGGCCACTCATCACTTGGAAAATGTGGTGTTCAGGAGTGGCTCCCTCCCCGCCGGTGTCAGCCCTGCAAGGATGACCATGCTGGTTTTGTCTTGGTATCATCATGCAGGTCCCAGCCTGGAGCTGGGGATACACTGAAGGCTCTGTTAATCATCTTCATTGGAGGGGCAGTCTTGGGGTGACAGAGTTGCCTGCTGCCAGGTTGGGTTGTAGTGTGTTCCTCCCTATCTTCAGGCACAGCTCTCGATCCCAAACTGGGGAGCTTCTATATGTGCTGCCCTCATCTAGTACACATTTAAAACAGCTGCTCTAGGGAGCATTTCCTGACCAGCTTGCCACCACCACCACCTCCTCCTCCTCTCTGCCCTCCAGCACCTATTTGACTACATTTAGTGAAGGGGGTCATGTTCTGAGTCCCCTGAGTCAGGCACAGGTCCCACTCTGAGTTGGAATTGGTCTCCATGGCCTCATTCTGGGTGTCTTGCATGCAGCAGTGCCCTGAACATGTAGAAACAAGTCTTCAGGTGCTTGTCTCCCACAGCAAAAGCCTTTTCACCCCATGGGCTTGGCAAGCGAGCCTGTGCACTGATGGATTGCTGGGTGGGTTGCTTCAACCTTGCTGATCTCTGGAGGCCACAGGGCCCAGCCCAGTCCTCCTGAAGTCTGGAGGCACAGCACCTTGGCGTGGGTTCTTGTTCACGTTGGGAATACTAGTGTAGATTGGGCCCAGACTCTCCACATTTGTTTGCAACTGGGTGAGGAAGAGGCTCTGAGGTGCTCTTACCAGGGGCGTGTAAAAGGATGCTGTGTATAGACATTTCTTGTGGACTTAGATTTTCAGAAACAGGCCTGTCATGATGATCAGGGTATAGGGCATGTGCACCAAGCCTGCCTTGGCCTAGCATCCTCCCGTGAGTGGGCAGCTTCACCTTCAATGGCAGAGGGAAGTAGGTTGGGACATCAACTTGGAAGCCAAGGTGCCAGGCCTCCTTTTGCCTAGCCATTTGAGAAGTGGGGGTGGGGTGGGTGGCAAGGGTGGGTGACCAGGCCCTGCCTCACCTGGGTGGGCAGGTGTTGCCCTGAGGCTGCTGGTGCAGTTGAATGAGCTGCCTGATGAATCATTCTGAAAATCTCTAATGGGTGCTGGGCGTGGTTGCTCATGCCTGTGGTCCCAGCACTTTGAGAGCCCGAGGCAGTAGGATGGCTTAAGCAGGAGTTTGAGACCAGCCTGGGCAACATAGGGAGACCCCATCTCCCTATGTAGCTGGAACTGCAGGTGTGCACTGAGGCGGGAAGATCACTTGAACCCAGGAGGTCAAGGCTGCAGTGAGCCGTGACGGTGCCACTGCACTCCAGCCTGAGTCACAGAGTGAAACCCTGTCTCAAAAACGTAAAAGTGAAAATCTCCAATGGGGCCCAAGGCCTGAATGTTTTGTTTGCTTTTTTTTTTTTTTTTTTTAAAAGAAGGACCACAAACTCTGTGTTTGAGTTACTTGATGCCAGTTATTTTGTAGAATCTCCCTTAATTTAAGTTTGTTTGTTGTTTCCTCATGGTTAGATGCAAGATTTGCAGTTTTGTCAGGAATACTGCAGAAATGGTGAGTCCTGGGTACATCCCCTTGGGAGGCACATGATGTGGGTCTGAGTCGTTACCGGTGATACTAACAATGATCACTTGCTTATGGTGATGTCTGCTGGGTTTCTCTCCTCTAGCTTACTGTTTTGTTCTTTTGTGAGTGTCCTGTGAGGAGATACTTTGAGACTATGCAAATACAGTATGCTATTTCACATCAAACTCATCACTGGTTTTAGGACCCATTGCAGATTCTTGGCACAGTCGGTTGTTTCTGTCATGGGTGTCGAATGCGATGATTTAATTCCATGATTCCTCCTACATTTATCATTTAACTATACGGAACTGCTGTAGCTATGTATCATTGTGCTACACAGAACTTTTCCTTCTCTCCTGTTTATTTATCTCTCTGTGTGTATTAGAATGGGCTCATGAATTCTTATTTTACTCAATGAGTTAAAATCCATTGTTATTATTGTTTATTTTGCCACTCAGATTGTTCCAGATTTGGCCAGTGGGGGCTTTTTCAAGCTGCTGTGAATGACAGCTCTTCAAAACATGCATTTCCAGGCCTATTACAGTTCTGTTGAACTAGTCGCCATAAGATTCTGGAGGCAGCTCCTTGAGCCTTTCTGCTGTCCTGTGGAGCATGGCATCAGCCGCACTAGGCCCATGGTTTTTAGTGTGCACCTTGTGAAGTCTCCCTTTCCCCAGCCACCTGAAGATAAAAGTGTCCTGCTCTGCCTGCCTCTATGTTGGGTTTCTGGGTCAGAGTTTCTTTGAACAAAGCCTCCTGTAGCTTAAAAAATAATAAAAATAGTAAGCTTGGAAGTCACTGGACTAGGTGACCTCCATTCCAGGCCCAGTGCTTTTCCTGCTGAGGCCTCCCCTGACCCACATCCACCCACTCTGCTGCTTTCCTGATGACAGCACTGAGGTAGACAGAGGCCTCCTCTCACCAGGTTAATGAGGAGGCCCCTCGGTGTCCTGAAACTCAGCAGGTTTTGGGTTGTGGGTTTTTGGTGGTGGAAATTCATAGTGCTTCAGTCGCTAATATCAGGGTTTTTACAGGATGCCAGGCACTGAGACCCTCAGGCCCATTGGAGAGCCTAGTGGAGCTCAGGGCTGGGGCCCAGCCTCTCCTGTGCCTCCGCGTGGAGGCTGTCCAGAGCTGGCGGTCAGGGGCTTGATGACCTTGGAAGCCGAGGGCCCACCTTCCCCACACTGTGCCAGGGTAGTGTTTGTTACCCTGTGATAAAGTAGGGGATCCAGCCCCCCTGACATTGCGCAGCTGTGTAGTGACTTCCCACAGTAAAGAGTCAAACTTCTTCACCCCAGTGAGTGGTTGCTGCCACCATGGTGGTTTTTTTTTTTTAAATTACTTTTTTTTTCTCTTTTGATATAATCCATAGGTTCACATGCCACGGTGTCTAATTTTGCAGTGTTTCTGGTGGCCCCTGGGTGTGGTGTTTGGGTTAACGAGGGAATGGATCAGGGATGTACATGGACAGTTCTGGCTCTAAGGGGTGATTCAGAGGGAGCCGAGCCCCTCCTTCCACCCTCAGAGGGTGAGATTCTTGTGGGCAGCTGAGCAGCCTGCCCTGGCCTGCCTTAGTGATTCATCTCTCCTACTGGGGCACATTCCCTTTCATATTCGCCTGCCTCCTCCTAGGCTTCTCTCCCTGGGCCTGCCTGTTCCTTTGGCCTGTGAATGTTCCCCAGCACCTAGCGGGCTCTAGAGACCCCCTTCTTAGATGGTAGGAATGTCCAGGCCCCAGGTGCTACTGGAGGTGCAACAGGAACTCCACTTTCCTTGGGGGATGTGGCTGCCCTTCCCTGGGATGGGCCTGTGATCAGGTCAGAGGCCAGTTCTGGGAGCCTCAAAGGCCAGGTGGTGTTGAAGGATTGGCTTCAGAGAATGAGAGGGAAGGAGATAGCAAGGATAATTTGGCGGCATGGGGTGTAGCTGAGGATATGGGTGGTGGGTGTTGTCATTGTCAGTTGGGTCCTTAGGAAAAAGAGGGGCCAGAAGAGGGGTCGGGTTAGAAGTAGAGAGCTGGGTAAGAGACCTTCAGACCTTCCCTGTGAGGTCATGAGGAACTGACCTGTGCCCTCAGGAGGGGACAGGAGGGGAGAGGAGGGGAGGGGAGGGGAGGTATTGGAGCGGGAGGGGTTTAGGAAAGCTCCTGAGTGTCTGGGTGGGTGAAGGCTTAGGGATTCCAGGTGGGGCCCCTTGGTCCATGCTCTGTCTGGTATTTGTGCCTCATGCTTGTGTGGAAAGATGCAGATCTCTGGAACCGTCAGCAGAGTAGTGTTGGAGGGTTGTGAGGCATGTAATTATCCCATAGGAGGGGCAGACACTCCAGGGGCGTCACTCTAGGGAAGCCTGGGGAGCTCGCAGTGCCTCTGTGCGGGGTCAGGCCACATGGTTTGGGCCTGGCCTTCCCAACACTCAGTTCACTTTTCTCCACTGTCGTGTCATCCGGCTTCCTTCCCTTGGGTCTTCTCTCCCCTCTTCCTCCCTCATGACCTTTTATTTATATATAAAAAATGAGCCTGTTGTCTCAGAGCTTCTCAAATTTTCATCTTATTCAGGATCTTAGTGAAATGCAGATTGAAGGGAATTGAGATTCCACATTTCCAGCAAGCTCCTGAAATGGGCATCATCCAAAGAGGGCAAGGCAGAATCAGGGGATGCTAAAGAACTGGAGGTAGAAGGATCCCTGTTGGAGGGATGCAGGCAGCCATCCTCCCCCTCTGAAGGTCCCTGTGGGAGGAGCCAGGGGCCTGACTCCTTTGGGTGTGGGGCTGCCAAGCACTGGCCGGAGTTTAATCTGGATCCAAGGCTCACAAACAGCTGGTTCTTGAGGGAGTTGTTGTGTTGCAGTGATGTTTGATAGAGTTAATCTGGCAATAGGAGAGATAATGAGCTTTTCTGTAAATCTAAAAGTTTTGGGCTGAGCGTGATGGCTCATGCTTATAATCCCAGCACTTTGGGGGAGACTGCAGAGGGAGGATCTCTTGAGCCAGGGGTTTGAGACTAGCCTGGGCAACATAGTGAAACACTATTTCTACACAAAAAAATTAAAAATTAACTTGGTATGGTGGTACACACCTGTGGTCCCAGCTACTTGGGAGGCTGAGGTAGGAGGACCATGTGAAGCTGGGAATTAAAGACCCTGTCTCTAAAAAGAGAGAAAAAGTTTTAAGTTAAAGGTCTACTCTGTTCTGAGTTGATGTTCTTTTTCTGCCCCCTTTCCCCATCCTTTTTTTTTTTTTTTTTTTTGAGACAGAGTCTTGCTCTGTCCCCCAGGCTGGAGTTTAGTGGCGAGATCTTGGCTCACTGCAAGCTCCGCCTCCCGGGTTCACGCCATTCTCCTGCCTCAGCCTCCCGAGTAGCTGGGACTACAGGCACCCGCCACCACGCCCGGCTAATTATGTTTTTGTGTTTTTAGTAGAGATGGGGTTTCATCATGTTAACCAGAATGGTCTCGATCTCCTGACCTCGTGATCTGCCCGTCTCGGCCTCCCAAAGTGCTGGGATTACAGGCGTGAGCCACTGTGCCCGGCCTCCCCATCCTTTTTGTTGTTGTTGTTGAGACAGTGTCTCGCTCTGTCGCCCAGGCTGGAGTGCAGTGGCGCGATCTCAGCTCACTGCAACTTCTGCCTCCTAGGTTCAAGCAGTTCTCTGCCTTAGCCTCCCAAGTAGCTGAGATTACAGGCGCCTGCCACCACACCCAGCTAATTTTTGTATTTTCAGTAGAGACAGGGTTTCACCATCTTGGCCAGGCTGGTCTGGGACTCCAGACCTTGTGATTGACCTGCCTCGGCCTCCCAAAGTGCTGGGATTACAGGCGTGAGCCATGGTGCCCGACCTCCCCATTCTTTTTATACAGTCATCACTCCATTGTCCAAGGGTGTTTGATTCCAGGACACACCTCCTCCACGATGCCAAAATCCATAGATGCTCAAGTCCTTAATATGAAATGGTGTAGTATTTGCATATAACCTTCACATATTCTTTCCTAAACTTTAAACCATCTCCAGATTACTTAAAAATATCTAATACAGTGTGAAAGCTGGCTGGGTGCGGGGGCTCACGCTTATAATACAAGCATGTTGGGAGGCTGAGACAGGCGGATTGCTTGAGCCCAGGGGTTCGAGTCCAGCCTGGGCAATATAGTGAGACCCTGTCTCTTCAAAAAATTTAAAAATCAGCTGGGCATGGTAACATACTCCTATAGTCCTAGCTGCTTGAGAGGCTGAGGCAGGATTGCTTGAGCCTGGGAGGTCTAGGCTGCAGTGAGCCAAGTTTGCACCATTGCACTCGAGCCTAGGCGACAGAGCAAGACCCTGTCTCAAAAACAAAAGTAAATGCTGTGGAAATAGTTGTTTACTGTATTTTTTTTTTTTTTTTTTTTTTTTTTGACCAGCAGGTCCTTATTTTGGGAGCATCTGCTTGGGTCTGGGCAAGTGAGCCAGGATTAAACCTGCTGGGGAAAGGGGAGATACAAGGAATGCAGTCTGG
>NW_012098211.1:446785-522586 GCF_000951045.1 Mandrillus leucophaeus
TCGCCCAGACTGTAGTGCAGTGGCGTGATACCGGCTCACTGCAAGCTCCGCCTCCCAGATTCACGCCATTCTCCTGCCTCAGCCTCCCGAGTAGCTGGGACTACAGGCCCCTGCCACCACACCTGGCTAATTTTTTGTGCTTTTAGTAGAGACGGGGTTTCACCATGTTAGCCAGGATGGTCTCGATCTCCTGACCCCGTGATCCACCTGCTTCGGCCTCCCAAAGTGCTGGGATTGCAGGTGGTTTTACTGTATTTTTTACTTGTATCTTTTTTTTTTCCCCCCAAATATTTTTCATTCCCAGTTAGCTGAATCCATGGATACAGAACTGTGGTTGCAGAAGGCTGCCTGTATTAAATCTCACAATTTCTGTAGGTCAGAGGTCCAGGCCCAGCATAGCTCAACTTATTCCCTCCTTAGGGTCTCACAAAGCCCAAATCAAATTGTTGGCAGGGCTGTGCTCCTCTCTGGAGGCTCTAGGAAGAATTCACTTCCAGGCTCATTCAGGTTTTCAGCAGAGTGCAGTTTCTCCCTACAGTAGGACTGAGTCCTTGCTGACTATCAGCCAGGGCTACTCTTAGCCTTTAGAGCCCCTCACTGGTCCTTGCATGTGGCCCCTCTACTCAGATCCAGCAACAGTACATCAAATCCTGCTGCTGCTTCTCTGCCTTCCTCTTCTGCCCTCAGCTGAGAGGAAGCTGTGCTTTTAAGGGCTCATGTAATTACATTGGATTGCTCAGATGATCCCCCTATGTTAAGATCAATTGATTAGTAACCTTAATTACATGTGCCAAGTCTCTTTTGCCCTTTCTTATGTGTAATAATAGACTATACTTCCTGATTTTTTCACTTTGCTGAATAAAAAGGTGGCAATTAAAAATACTTTGAAATCTTCCTAGAGGTCTTCTGGGTAAAAAATAGTGGTCTGAGTAGACACATCTGATTTTGCTTTCTCCTAAAACCCCACATAAGATAAAGGGAGTTGTAAAAAAGAAATCAATGCATGAGGACAGGGAGAATGAGAAATAAAACAACAGCAAGAAAAATTTTGCAAGCAAAGGGTACATGAATGATTCGGTTTATAATGTAGGAGTGGAAGGCATGAGACTTTTTGGTGGGGGGAGGGGAACGTGGGCATCAGAGGTTGCTGAGTACAAGAATAGTTTGAAAGCAGCTGATGCAGTTATATCCTTCGATCCCTTTCCTTCCACCATGATGCTGGGTGTTGGCCTCTCCGACTTTAGCTGCATGTTGCACATTTCTGCAGAAGGAAAAACCAAGGGCCTAGGAGCCTCCAGGTATTCTTGGGAGTTAATATAGAGACCACTTCCATTCTCTAGTCTTCTGACCCCTTTTAGCTTCTAGAACATTGACAGCCAGGCCCTTAGAGATGAAAAGGGTCCTCACTGTGGAATCTAACCAGCCTAAGATGGGAAAACAATACAAATGATGCTCACAGCAAGGATTTCCCAGCAAATGACCCAACCAGATCGTCCTAGACAGAAACTTAGCTGCCCAGGGACTCAGAGCTTCCAGCTAGTTCCTGAGTCATTCACTCTTAATCATGAGGACTGCCAGGGATTACTAGATGGCTAAAGAAAGTGCCTAATGAAGGAAAGCAAAAGAAATGAAAAAAAGCAATTTGAAAGGAAGTCTGTTTGGAGAAAGGAACATTTTGAAAAAAATTATTATATCCATGAAATAAGAACAGGATACAATAAAAAGGAACAATTAGAAAACAAAGTTATCTGAAAATTAAAAAAAAATAAGGGCAGAGCAAAAATATCAGTAGTATTATTAGAAAATAAAGTTCAGGGAGTCTTTCAGAAAATAGAGCAAACAAATGAGGAGGTGAATAATAAGGCAGAAAAGGTAAGAAAATTAAAGCATCAGCCAGGCTTCCCACATCAATTGATGGGAGCTAACCGAAAGGGAAAACAGAAGAATGCAGGTGGCAAAATCATTGAGGAAAATATTGCCTGAAATAGGTTATTAGCTTCTCTATGGAGGGGCCTATGGAATGTTGAGCCAAGTAGAGGAAGGCAGACCCAAACTAGTACCCTCAAACGTCAATATGCTTGGGAGAAAGGGGTGATACACAAGTTATACAGAGAAAGAAACAGGTCAAGTACAGAGATCAGAAATCTGAGTGGTTTTGGGCTTCTCGATACATCTGAATATAGGAGGTGGAGGAGTGATGCCTTCATCATGCTCAATGAAATTGATCCCCAGCCTAGAACTCTGCACACAGCCAAACTCATTCAAGAGTGAAGGGATCCTGTAATCCCAGCACTTTGGGAGGCCTAGGCAGGCGGATCACTTGAGACTAGGAGAGTTCGAGACCAGCCTGGTCACCGTGGCAAAACCCTGTCTCCATTAAGAATGTAAAAATTAACTGGGTGTGGTGGTGCATGCCTGTATCCCAGCTACTCCAGAGGCTGAGGCAGGAGAATCTCTGGAACCCAGAAGGCAGAGGTTGCAGTGAGCTGAGGTTGCGCCAGGGCACTCTAGCCAAGGTGAAGGAGTGAGACTCTGTCTCAAAAAAAAAAAAAAGGAAGGTAGAATAAAAATGTTTCAGACATACTGGATGTGAAAAACTTGCCTTTCACATTGAAGGATTTCTCCATGAAGATGAACAAAGACCGGATCTTCTTTAGGGTGTATCCCAAAAGATGTAAAGGGAATTCTGTGCATTGGTCCAGATGGAAGGACCTCCGAAGGCCCCAGGAGGATTTCTTTTTGAAGAAGAAATACGAATAAAACATCAGATGTGAAAAAACTCACTGAGAGTAGATTTAGACAACTGATATCAAAATTTCAGTTAAAAATTGATAAATTCATAGAAAATTAAGCAAAACAAGAAGTTGTACGGGAAAAGAAATGAAATCATGTGTTATCTTGCTCACTCTGATAGCTCACATGGTCATAATAAGGTCAGCTATGAAAATTACTCCAGCCAGCACTGCAGTTTAATCAGTGGAGAGATTGGAAAGGACAAGCGTGAGGGGTAGCTTGCAGGGAGAGGGATTTGTGGGGAGTAAATAGTTAAGTTCTCCTCTTCCAAGGTAGAAAGTGGAGTGCTAAAACTGAAAAGTTGGGGAATAATACAAAATGGCGTGATCTCGGCTCACCGCAACCTCCGTCTCCCGGGTTCAAGCGATTCTCCTGCCTCAGCCTCCCAATTAGCTGGGATTACAGGCATGGACCACCACGCCTGGCTTTTTTTTTTTTTGACACGGAGTCTTCGCTCTGTCGCCCAAGCTGGAGTGCAGTGGCACGATATTGACTCACTGCAAACTCCGCCTCTTGGGTTCACGCCATTCTCCTGCCTCAGCCTCCCGAGTAACTGGGACTACAGTCACCCGCCACCATGCCCGGCTGATTTTTTGTATGTTTAGTAGAGATGGGGTTTCACCATGTTAGCCAGGATGGTCTCAATCTCCTGACCTCGTGATTTGCCCGCCTCGGCCTCCCAAAGTGCTGGGATTACAGGCATGAGCCACTGTGCCCAGCCGGCTAATTTTGTATTTTTAGTAGAGACGGGGTTTCTCCATGTTGGTCAGGATGATCTTGAACTCCCGACCTTAGGTGATCCGCCCGCCTCAGCCTCCCAAAGTGCTGGGATTACAGGCATGAGGCACTGCGCCCAGCCTATATGCAGACATTTCTAAGAGATATTTGGGTGTAAACATCAAGAGTCAGCTAGAAGTTGGAAGTGTCACCTAGAAAGGGAAAACCTGACCTAAGGGCTGGAATCTGCTGTTTTCTCGACACGGTTTTTACAGTAGTTGATTCTTAGATTATGTGCAGTTATGATTTTGAAAAATGAAAAGAAAAAAACAAATCTGTAATGCACGGCATGTGATGGAGGACATATTTCACAAAACTCATTTTAATTTTTTTGAGATGGAGTCTTGCTCTGTGGCTCAGGCTAGAGTGCACTGGAGCAATCTTGGCTCACTGTAACCTCTGCTTCCCAAGTTCAAGCAATTCTCTTGCCTCAGCCTCCCGAGTAGCTGGAATTACAGGCGCCCGTCCCCACACCCGGCTAATTTTTTGTATTCTTAGTAGAAACAGGGTTTTGTCTTGTTGGCCAGGCTGGTCTCAAACTCCTGACCTCAAGTGATCCACCTGCCTCAGCCTCCCAGAGTGCTGGGATTATAGGCGTGAGCCAGTGCGCCCGGCCTCCACAGAACTCATTTTAGTTGTGCATGTGAGTGTGTGTGTGCACTGGATTGACTTTCGTTAAATGTATTTCTTTCTATGGGTCATGATAAGATTTGAAAACCCTTATTTAGTGGTTTCTCATTGTCAGTTCACTTTTCTTTTCCTTTTTTTTTTGAGATGGAGTTTTCGCTCTTGTTGCCCAGGCTGGAGTGCAATGGTGCGATCTTGGCTCACTGCAATCCCCGCCTCTCTGGTTCATGTGATTCTCCTGCTCAGCTTCCTGAGTAGCTGGTATTACAGGCGTGAGCCACCACACCTGGCTAATTTTGTGTTTTTAGTAGAGATGGGGTTTCACCATGTTAGTCAGGCTGGTCTCGAACTCCTGACTTCAGGTGATCCATCTGCCTCAGCCTCCCAAAGTGCTGGGATTATAGGCGTGAGTCACTGCTCCCAGCCAGCCAGTTCACTTTTCATAATTCTGAATTGTTGAGATATTTTACAGTTGAGAATGTGCTACTTTTTTAATTTAAAGAAGGGCAGAAGGGAGGAATGTTACAGGTGAGTACAACACTGAAGCCGAGCCCTGTTTATAATGACTGCCAGCCTTATCATATTGTAGCCAGCATTCTCCTCCCCAGCAGGGGCACCCCCCAATCAGCAGTGACCCCATTTTCATTTATAATACAAGAGTGGTAATGGTAAGTGTGACGCTGGAAACCTTTTTGGAAAATCACTTGTAAGTCCACCACCACTCCATGCAGCCATTTTCATGCTCTTAACGTTCCACTTTGGCCTTTAAGCACATGCTTACAAATTGTCCCATAATTGCAAACTATCAGGTTCTTGTTTCACTTAATGCATATCCTTTTTCTGGAGGCAAATTCTTAGTCATTAGTTTACTGATTAAGGGTGTGACTTTTTTTTTTTTTTGGTGGTCAATGTTACCATGTTGCTACCAAATGGTAGTAACACCATTTCTTCTGCTGCTAGCAAGGAATAAATGTTTTGCCACAATAGTAGTGGCAATTTTGTTAAATTAAAAAGTATAAAGTAGGCCGGGTGTGGTGGCTCACGCCTATAATCCCAGCACTTTGGGAGGCTGAGATGGGCGGATCACCCAAGGTCAGGAGTTCGAGATCAGCCTGGCCAACATGGTGAAACCCCCTGTCTCTACTAAAAATACAAAAGTTAGTTGGACACGGTGGCAGTCGCCTATAATCTCAGCTACTCAGTGGGCTAAGGCAGGAGAATCACTTGAACCCGGGAGGCAGAGGTTGCAGTGAGCCGAGATCGCGCCATTGCACTCCAGCCTGGGAAACAAGAGCGAAACTCCATCTCAAAAAAAAAAAAAAAAAGTATAAAATAGGCCAGGCATGGTGACTCACACCTGTAATCTCAGCACTTTGGAAGGCCGAGGTGGGTGGATCGCTTTGAGCTCAGGAGTTCAGGAACAGCCCAGGCAACATGACGAAACCCCTATGAAAAATAAAAAAATTAGCCGGGCCTGGTGGCATGCGCCTGTGGTCCCAGCTACTCCAGAGGCTGAGGCTGGAGAACCACTTGAACCAGGGAGGCGGAGGTTGCAGTGAGCTGAGATTGCGCCATTGCACTCCAGCTTGGCCAACAGAGCAGGACTCGTTTCAAAAAAAAAAAAAAGTGTGAAATAGTATGTCTGGATTGTCTTTAAGTTTTATTTCTCGTGACATTGAATATTTTTCCTTTTTTTTTTTAAAAAAAGTCTGGGTCTTGCTCCATCACCCAGACTGGAGTGCAGTGGTGTGATCACTGTTCATCACAGCCTTGACCTCCCGGCCTCAAGCGATCCTCCTACCTCAGCCTCCCAAGTAGCTGGGACTTCAGACACCACACCCAGCTAATTTTTGTACTTTTTGTAGAGATGGTGTTTGGCCATGTTGCGCAGGCTTATTTTTCCATTTGTTATGTTATTCTTCCCTTTGTTATGTTATTCTTTCCTTCGTGTATGATGTTCATATCCTTTGTTCATTTGTATACAATGGGAGTCTTTTTGAAGTATGACTCTCTCTGTAGGTTGCAGATATTTACTCTGTCGTAATTTTTTCAGCTGCAGAACCATTTGTGTTTCCGTTTTTATTTTAATGTTACTTCTAATCATGGGAATTTTTTAGACTTGTTATCTGTTCAGGCTTGGTAGTGTTGTGCTTTAAATTGTTTTTTCCTGTTGCCTCAAAAGTTGAAGGAGGGTAAAATGGAATTGAAAACCCTGTTCTCTGGGTGTGGTGTTTGCGTGCATGTGCGTATGCCCTTTAAATCTGTAAATTATTATTTGCTTATTATTTAACCTCCCTCAAGTTGCTAACCAGTTATCTCACCACTGTTAAACAATTCTCCCTCTGCCCCATTTTGAAAAGTTGGTATTTTGATAAACATGTGCCTCCTTCCTGCCACACTGATGCTTTATTTTCTATCATGTTCTTAGAGTTGAGACAGTTTGAGATCTTAATTTTTTTTTCTGTGCACACAAAATAGCTTTTGGAGATTCTTCCTCTGCTGGAATGGTACTTAACATTTGTGAAAAGTTTACCCATCTCTACTTTCAGGAAGGTTCTTAGTCGTGCGTGTGTGTCTGTGTGTGTGTGTGTAAGATAAATGGTGTTGGTGTTCATTGTGGATGCGTCTGCTCATAGAGGGCTAATTTCTGCCTTCCTTCAGTATGATGTGGTTTAGCAAATGAGGTGAGATGCTAGGGACCATGGTCATTTCGGGAATCATTTCGGGTCAGATCTGGGTTCTAGTTTCAGCACTACTGCCTTGTCAGCCTTCCTGCATTTTTGCGTAAATGCGCTAGTAGCTCCGTTGGTGGCTCAGGAATGCTCAGTCCTTTTTTCCTCCCTTGGGATTCTGAAGCCTCCGAGCCACACCTGTTGTGCAGCTCCATCATTACCCCTCCACAGATAGAAGGCCACCATACACTGTGTAGGAGGATGTGGCTTAGGCTGGAGTCCAAATGAGTCTCCCATTTACCTCCCTCAGCTTAAACTGTGTGGAGACCAGGATCTGCCAGCCCCATGGAGGGTCGGGACCTGCTTTTCAACCTGCCGACCAACAGAGCAGAGAAGGACAGAGTGAGAGGTGCCTTCCCTCCCTCTCCTGAGGTTAGGTGGGTGGCAGGGGTGGGGGAGGGGGGTGAAGGAAAACTGAAATGTTTCCTTGCAACAGTTCTTGCAATAGTTTCCTCTTCTGTGGGCTGAGGATGGGGGAAAAAGTGTCACTGGGACAGCCCCACCTCTAGACCTCATAGGGTTATCCTGGGTTGTACAAAAATGGCCAAAAGTGGTATAATGCTGGTGGTGCATGTGCTCTGGGTTGTAAGTGGCACGTGTATCAGAATATGTTGTCTGAGTGTGGCATACCTCTTCTTGGATGAGAGGGGGTTTCTTCTTAGTTATTCCGCAGTGTGGCCCTGGCTAGTGTAGTTTCGAGTATTGATGTTACCAGGGAGGGAGTGAGGGCTTGGAGTTTAGGGTGTGGCTATGAGAGTCTCTGACGGGTGTAGGTGTGGATCCCAGCATCTGAAAGCAGAATTGTTTCCTGGTTGGTCATAAGTGTTGGGTGGAAGGTGAAACAGCAGATGGTCAGGGAAGCCAGGCGCCCCATGGAGAATCCTTGCTCCAGAGTGCTGGCCTCCCTGCCAGCTGCATCCCCCTGAAGTGTTCCCTGTAGCCTTTCCATGTTCTGTGCACTTAATGGTTGCGAGCTGCAGGAGACCAGGGACCATCAGGTTGAGATTCCCTGTGTTGCCACAGGACAGTCATTTTGCGAAGGCCCCGGGCAGGGGAGCAGAGGTGAGCCACCAACACTGCGGAAAGCACACAGACACACAGACACGTTTGCTAATGAGCTGGTTTCTTTGTGGAGCTTTCATCAAGGAGGAAGGGGGAAGTTTGGCTTTTCTTACTGCTTCTGGAGAGTTCTTTACAGGGTTGGGTTAAATGAGGTTAAAGGAGCACTCTCTAGGATCCCAAGGCGTTCGATTCCATGCCTGACCAGCCCTCCTCAGTTCCTGAGGCCCAGCTCCCTGGAGGGCACAGCCTTCTACTTTCCAGGCTCCTCTGGGAACCATGAGAAAGACGGGGGGCAGGATTATCTTGTCCATAAAAAGGAACAAGAGTTTCTACTGCTTAGAACATTTTTCTGCCTCATAGGGCGTTTCCAGCTGAATTGACAGTTCTCTGTGATAAATGTACTTGAGTTTTAGGTTAAAAGTTTTTTTTCAGTCTGTATGCATTAATCCAGTCATGGATTTATAGTTGGGTAGTGCAACCCTCCCCTGAAGGGGAAAAAAAGAACAATTAAAAAAGCCAAACCATTGACTGGGTGTGGTGGCTCATGTAGGTAATCTCAGCAATTTGGGAGGCCCTGGAGGGAGGATTGCTTGAGGCCAGGAGTTTGAGACTAGCCTGGGCAACATAGCATAGTGAGACTGCTATCTCTACCTACACAAAAAATTAACAAACCAACCCAGTGCTGTGGGGCCCTGTAATCTGAAACAAGCTGGTGAATGTTAGCTATAGCTACCATTAAGTTAGTTGCCTACAAGGAGCCCCTCTCTGTGAATCCGTGTGCTGCATCATAGCTCACAGGCCCATCTACCTTTGTAAGATCCCCCAAGGGGACTGCTGCAGCCCTCGGTGCCTAAGCTGATACCTGATCTGCTGGGCATGGGTCTGCTGGCATGTCAGTATCATGGTGGGGGCGGGGGTGGGGGACTTGTCAGAAATGCAGATTCAGGGCTCCAACGCAGACCTCCTTACCAGAACCTTGTGTTGGGGGCTGGGATCTGTATTTAGAATAAGTGATTGCGATGCTGCCAGCCAGGCCCCTCATGCCAGTGACATTAGGGGTAGGTCACTAAGAGCCCCACTTTAGTTGAGGATGCTGAGGTCCCGAGAGAGCAGGGACTTGGATGGGCTGAGGTCATGTTGCTGGAGGAAGGCGCCTGTGTCTCTACCTGAGAGCTCCTTTTCTCCCTGCAGCCACTCTGTGTGGCCCAGACAGTGTTTAGGCCTCCTGTGTGGCCTTGTGTCCTGTAGAGTCCTTGGGCAGCAGGTGGTTGTGTTCACACACTCATTCTTGGAGGCAAGTTTTATGGACGTACTCTTCTGCTGGTGGGGTGGTGGTAGGGCAGGAGGTGGGGATGGGGCAGCTGGGTAGTGGTCTGCCTGTCGTTCTCCCCTGCCGGTTCCTGAGGTCAGACAGAAGGAGTGGCCGGTGGATGAGTGGTGGTGTCTAGGCTGTGCCTGTCAATTCCACACTGTGGGAGAGGTGGAGCGGTCACAGGTTCCGTTTCCAGAGGAGTGTGGTTTCATGTCCCTTCTTGGCACTTCTTTCTGAGAACATTGCAGAGCAGCAGCCAGCCGGCCGTGGCAGCCTCACAGGAAGGGGTTTTGCAAGTAGCCACCACGTGGAAGCTGGTTTCTCACTGGCGGATGTGGGTCGGTCGCCTCCTCATCTCTAGGGTGGCCTTGTCTGCTTTCGCCTTGTGCTGTGTTACTCTCCTCACCTGGGAAGCTGGGGGTGAGCACGGGGCTGGCATGGGACCACTGCCCTGCGGGCCTCTGATCCTGTTCCTACCTGTCCACTTGAGGCACTCCCTCTTTCCCCGCTGTTCAGCCATTGCACTGGGGCAGGAGACCGTGGAGGACTTAGGGGTCCACCTGGATTGCCACTGGGGTTCAAAAAGGAAAGCAGTAAAGGTAGCCCAGGCCCTCAGAAAAGTCCCTCAGAAATAACACCCTTCTGTGGTAGGATCTCTGAGGTTGCTTTGGGGGTTAGACACAGATAAAAATCAGTGGCCCCACCCTTCACTCTGTAGTTCACAGGGTCTTCCCACGTAGGCTGTGTAGTCCAAGTTTCATGACAGCCCTGGAGGACAAAGCTATGGCTATGGTCTGGGTTGAGGTGGGGGGGCGGGGTGCGGGTGACAGGGGAGGGAGGGAGCAGGGGGATGACTGCTGGCTCCAGTGGCCTTCCTCACCTCTGAGGGTTGAGCTTCAGAGGTTCTCAGAAAATGCTGCATGAATGAATATGGAGCCCTCATCTTGGCTTTTCTTCACTGGGCACAGTTGGATCATGTCCAGACCTGCCTGCATGTTCATCTCCCAAACGCGGCTCTTTGTGGTCGAGCCCCTGTTTCTTCTGTTGGCTCTGGTGCGTGGAAAGAACGTGGACTGTGAAGTCCCCTGTCCTTGGTTCCAATCCTGGGCTATCACTGCTCTCTTGTCCTTGGGCAAGTCATGTGATCTTTCTGAATGGTTTCGTAAACCATGAAGTGAAAAAAAACCAATTCCCAGTCGAGAGGTGATGAGATCAATATTTGGGAAGGCTCCAAGCAGAATTCTTGGTACTTAGAAGACACTTAAAAAGCATCTTTCTTCCTTCTTTCAAAAATGTCTCTTATCCTTTCGTTTGTTTTTTGGAGAGCTGATTCAACCTGAGTTTTGCATTACCTATACCTAGCCTTGGTAGTAGGCCTCTGCTTGGACCGGTAAAGGGTCATGAGGGAAATGATCGGGAGCTTTCTGGAATCTACCTATGAGCAGATTTTGGGGAGAGGTTTTAACGCTGAGCCTGTCATCTCACTAGTCACACATCTCTCCGCAGATTCTGCTTCTCAGAAGATGCACTATTATAGATACTCTAACGCCAAGGTCAGCTGCTGGTACAAGTACCTCCTTTTCAGCTACAACATCGTCTTCTGGGTAAGTGGATGAGAGTGGCCACATTCCCTTGTTTAGTCCTTTATTCACTAAATTATGGTTTTCCACACACTCTTAATTTGCCAGACACTATGTAAAGCTCTGGGATAAGGTGGTGGGGAGGGTCAGTGACCCCTACCCTCACACAACCAGTTGCAACTGTGGGGATGGGGGAAGGCCGAAGGCTGAGGTGATTGAAAGCCAGAGTAAGGCCAACCCAGCCTTGGGGGTTCAGGAAACCTTGGGACTCTGACCCAGATTCCTGTCTGTCTCCCTCACCTGCCCCCTGTTCTGATCCTGGGAGTGCCCCAATGAGACATCAGCAGCAACGTACTTTGTGTGCATCTGACTATGGGCCAGACCCTGTTTTAGGTTCTGGGAGGTGATAGCAGACAAGGGCAATAAAGTGCTATTCTTATAGTGCTTATGTGTAACCAAGAGGCATGTTAGCCTCCTGAACAACAGGACAGTGAGGGAGATGCTCCTTAGCTGGGGTGGCCAGGGAAAGGCATTCTGTGGAGGTGACTTGTGGGCTGAAAACTGAGTACTAATGAAGAGGCAGCCAAGCAGGGATCTGGGGAAGAATGCTCCAGACAGACAGAATGGCAGCTGCAAAGGGCCTGAGGCAGGAATGAGCTCTGTGTGTGCAAAGGACAAACAGAAGGCCATGTGGCTGGAGCTGAGTAAGTGGGAGAAGGGACACAGATAGGGACAGAGGCATGCAGGAGCCAGGTCACAAAGGATCACACGGGTCTCAATAAATAGTTGGAATTATTTTTTACTGCTTTAAATAATTATTGGAAAGCTTGTAAGTTGGGTGATGTGATCTGATTTTGGAGTGACTGGAGAGTCACTCTGCAGAGTGACCAGGTTCTGAGATGGGATTTGGGATAGAAGGGGTACATTTAAATTATCTCATAGCCAGCCTCAGGGAGATACCATTTCCTTTGTTGTTGACTGTCCTGGAGATGGAAGTCTTGGCCAGCCACCATCAGAGGAAGGGCTGGACCAGATGAGAGTGTGGAAAATGGGTGTGTTGACTGAGAAGAGGAGAGGTCTGAATATTGAGCCCTAGGATGCTAGAGGTTGGGTGGAGGAAGAAAACCCACTCCCAAGTTGGCTGAGAGCGAGTGGTCTGAGGTAAAGGGAAGACCAGGAGATTGTGTGTTGTAGAAGCCTTTAAAGTAGAAAGGCACACTCAACCGTGGTGCAGGGAGGTGAAGAAGGATGAGGACAGGACATTGGTAATGGCTTAGACAAAGTGGAGGTTGTTGATGAACTTGAAGAGACCACTCTGTGCTCTGGGTAGCGGATCGGGGTGGGTGGATAGAAACCCAGCTGGAGTTGGCTGAGGAGCCAGTGGGAAGTAAAGAAGTGAAGGGGATGACTCTTGACAGTTCTTCCAAGGATGCTTGCCTTAAAGAGGAGAAGAAAAGTTGGACACTGGCTGGAGATGGTCAGGGGGTTAAGGGAGATATAGCATGTATTTATTGCCAGTGAGATTGGTCCAGGGAGAGGCAGACATTGATTCTGTGCAGGAGGGCCTGGGGACATGATCATGCACAGAGGCTTTTAAAACCATTAAACATAGTTTATGAATATCTGTGTGGGTGTAGGTGGAGAAAGGAGGACAGAATGAGTGGCCATGATGTCATATTTTGCTTCTACTGCAGATTTGGCATCACCTATTGGGACTGGAACTCTTGAAAACAAGGCAGACTTACTAAGTCTTCTCAGCCTTGCAAGCTTGATTTTACAGCCTCATCTCCTGGTGATTTATCTTAGTGTGTTTGGGGATTTTCTGTCCTAGAGAAATAAGGTGGGATTCAATGGCTAGGTCTTTTAGCCCACATCTTTTCCTGTGCTCCAATAACTTTGCACCAGCAACTGCATCATTGTTCCTGAAATAGGGCATTGCTGGATATTTGATGTGGTGCCTCTGGGTCCCTCTTAATGTGGGATTCCGTGCTCCATCCTCATGATGTTTGGCTTCTCAGAGCAGCATTGTTCCCTGTCTGGAGAGCCCCCTGGCCTTACCTGGTGTTCCCCCTCCACCATCCTGCACCCCCAGCCAAGTATATGGTGGAGGGTCACTGGGCTAGGCAGGCAGTCTGACACTTGGACACTTGGACACCCAGTTGCTCCCTTCTGTGGGTGTGCTGCTTGGCTTTGTGCCTCAACCTCCGACTCTCATCTTAATTTCTGCAGCTAGAGCAACACTCTTCCATTACCGCTGTGGCTGAGGGCCCTGGTATCTTCATTTCTTCAGAGGGTTTCAGGAGAGAGTTTTTGACACCAGGGAGCTCTACTAACTTGCTTGGTAACACATTTGCCGCGCTATATTCCAGTAGTGGAGCGCATGAATCCAGCATGGTAGTAAGTCTGCTTGGTGGTTGAAGGGTGCTGCAGTGTTTTCCGCCTTTTGCAGATTTGGCAATGTGTGTGTTGAAAGTTAATCATTTTTCAGTTAGTGTGCGTTGGGGCAGAACAGGAAGGAACAAACAGGAACAGCCAGGAAGACCAAGCATGAGAGAGCTTGGTTGGGAAATAAGAGTGGGAGGCCAAGTGCCTTGCTTAGGGGGAAGCTGCTGGACCCTCCCACTGGGTTCCTGGTAGTGATGTGCAGTCTTCATTTGCACTGGAGCTGGCAATGTGGGGTGAGGCCTGACACTGGGGCGCACAGCCCTCTGGGAAGCTCATGGTGTAGCAGGAGTGTGCCGGACTGGCTCTGGGCACCCAGGGTCTCCCTGAGCTGAGTGACCTGGCTAAGCTTCAGTGTTTTCCTTGTGACGTAGCACTCTCAGCTGCCTAGTGTCTGCCTCAGGTTGCTGAAAATGTATAAAGTGGAATGCCCAAGCCCTTACCTCTTCAGACAAGTTTTCTTTTTTTAAAATGGAGAAAATATAAAAGTAGGATAATAAAATGAGCTCCATGTTCCCACCATCTAGCTTATTTGATTTGTATCTCCCCGCCCAACCCTTTGGATTATTTTGAAGCAAGGCCCAGGTAGATGATTTTGCACAGTGTTTTTATTTGTATTTTGTTTAATGAATTAACAGTGAGCAGTGGTGCAGAAGGATTGCACATGCTGATGGTGGACACTGGGCTCAGCAGGCAAGTTTCAACGTGCAGAAGACAGCTTGTTGCTTCTGTGACCAATTCTAGGTGTTGGAACAAATATGATGTTTTATTTAGTAGTTTGCCCTCACTTACAATTATTTTCATAGGCTGGGCGTGATGGCTCACGCCTGTAATCCCAGCACTTTGGGAGGCCGAGGCGGGCAGACCATGAGGTCAGGAGATCGAGACCATCCTGGCTACGGTGAAGTCCTGTTTCTACTAAAAATACAAAAAATTAGCCGGGCGTGGTGGCGGGCGCCTGTAGTCCCAGCTACTCAGGAGGCTGAGGCAGGAGAATCGCGTGAACCCGGGAGGCAGAGCTTACAATGAGCCAAGATCACGCCACTGTACTCCAGCCTGGGCGACAGAGTAAGACTCTGTCTCCAAAAAATATATATATATATATTTTTTTTCCACAATAGCATTCTTTATAGATAAATACCCTTTGGTCGCTAATAGATTTTTTTTTAAGCTCTCTGACTTCGGGGTCAAGGTTTCCCAGGGATTGTTAAAACCTGCTTGGGATAAGAAATGTGGATGCCACTGATGTTTGCGTGTCTGTTCTGAACCTCTTGGTTTACAGAATGAGAATGGAATGGGCTTCATGAGGTTCTTATCACAAGGATGTTAGGGAAAATATGCTTCCATGCAACATAGCTTTTTGAGAGCGCTGGTGTTTTTTACTTGTTAAAAAAATCATTCTTTAGTTGTACTAGACCTGTTTTTAGTGCAAAATCTCACTTTGACTTAGGAAATGCAAATCAAAACCACAATGAGATACCACTTCACACCCATTGGGATGGCTATTATTTTAAAAAATGGAAAATGACAGATGTTGATGAGGATGTGGAGAAATTGAAACCTTTGTGCATTATTAGTGAAAATGTAAAATGGTGCAATTGCTATGGTAAACAGTATAGTAGTTCCACAAAAGTTAAAAATAGAGTTACCGTATGATCCAACAATTCCACTTCTGGGTATAACAAATAGAGCTGAAAGCAAGATCTCGAAGAGATATTTGTACACCCATGTGCACATTCATAGCAGCATTATTTACAGTTGCCAGAAGGTAGAAACAACCAAAGTGTGCATCGATGATTGAGTGAATAAACAAAATGTGATATTATACAGATGTGAAAGAGCTTAAAAAGGAAGGCCGTTCTGTCACATGCTACAGCACGGGTAAACCTTGAGGACATTGTGCTGAGTGAGATAAGCTAGACGCAAAAAGACAAATATTGTATGATTCCACTTATATGAGGTGCCCACAGTAGTCAGAATCATAGAGACAGGAAGTAGAATGTTGGTTGCTAGGAGCCTGGGAAGGGAAGATTGGGGAGTTGTAGGTTAATGGGTACAGAAGATCTCACTTTGACGTGCAGAGGAAGGGAAGCTGGGAGAGGCGTACACTGGAGGAGTGGCGTCTGGCCCTTTGTCTTTGCTCATTTATACCCCCCACTGGTTCCACAAAGCATTTGGGGTTGTCTAAGTTTGCCGAGTGAATCCTCTAGAGGAATGATTCAGATGATGTCTGCAACTCCAGGGCTGGTTTCCAGCACAAGCATTGGCTTTAATCTGCATGCTGAGGTTGGATGAAGTCCTTGCCTGGATCTGCTTCAGAGACGGATTAAAAGTGAAGAACTGAAACCCCTTCTAAGTAGACTGTAGGCCTTTGTTACACAGGAGAGTCCTTTGCTTGTCTGTAGTTTAAAAAAAATTTTTTTAAATGACATTCTGCCATTGGTTTTCTCAGTGACTTGGGTCTATTTGAGCTTACCCTTGTAAAATGTGTGAATTCGCCTCTGTGCAGCCTGTTTCTGAGTGAGATGAGATCCATGGACATCTGTGCTCTGTGACCAGCATGGCTTGAGGCCTCTTCCTTCAGAGTCACAGATGTCTCCTGTGAGTAGGGTGAACATGTAATCTATGGCTCAACTTTTTTTTTTTTTTTTTTTTTTGAGACGGAGTCTCGCTCTGTCGCCCAGGCTGGAGTGCAGTGGCCGGATCTCAGCTCACTGCAAGCTCCGCCTCCCGGGTTTACGCCATTCTCCTGCCTCAGCCTCCCGAGTAGCTGGGACTACAGGCGCCTGCCACCACGCCCGGCTAGTTTTTTGTATTTTTTTAGTAGAGATGGGGTTTCACCATGTTAGCCAGGCTGGTCTCGATCTCCTGACCTCGTGATCCGCCCGTCTCGGCCTCCCAAAGTGCTGGGATTACAGGCTTGAGCCACCGCGCCCGGCTATGGCTCAACTTTTGAGAGTAAGAGAGAGTTTGTTGAGAATGTTCCTGGAACAACAGGTGTACGCCAGGCCTGTCCTGTGCAAATCTGGGCATGTGGCCACCCTGCACAAGAAAGAGAAGACAAGCCCAAGGAGGAAAGATCAGCTCTCTTTCCTTACCCTTGTCTAGGGCATCTTTGCAGGCAGGATCTTATTCTCTTCATCAGACCTTTATTATGCTCCTCTTTATAGAGGACTTGCCACCTCACAGGATAGTCTGCTGTTCTGGGCTCTTCTGACTGATGGAGAATTGCCCTTATTTGCGCTGAACTCTGTGCCTTTGATATCAGACCCCAAGGCCTGATCCCTAGATCTTCAGGCAGATGATTTCTTCATTTCCATCTCAGTGATGCAGTCAAAAGGGAAAAGTCTAGTGTTTTAATAATGTATATAGTGTATTTTTGTTTTCACTGCTGGGAAGATGTCCTTTTTTCTCTTCAAGTAGCATTTAATCAACTTTGGTAATTGCATGGGAATTCATAAAGGCTAAACAAGGCATCCCAGGTTTACTGCATTTCTTCTTCCATGCCCCAGTGTCCTGTCTGCAGGCACGCAGTTTCATATCCTGTGAGTAGTATCCTTGCAATCTTGAGATATGCATTTTCACAGCAGCATCTACTAATATAGAACATTCCAGGTTGCAACATTATCTTTCCAACCGTATTTTTAGAAATTCCCATATTGGACATTTAGGTTGTTTCCAATTTTTTTACTATCCCAGATAAGGATGCAGTGATTAGTTTATGTAATACACATTCTTCCCTTTAGGGAAGGGAGGGAAATTATTCGCTGAGATAGATTCCCAGGAGTGAGATTAAATGGGTCACAAGGTGTGTACATTGTTTTAACCTGCCTGACATACAGTCAGAATCACATCCCCAGAACGACTGCCCCAATTCATAGGAAATTGACCGTCTTTTGGCACAGGGGGTGGGTGTGTGTGTGTGTGTGTGTGTGTGTGTGTGTTTCTGCATTTAGGCTTGCCAAGGCAGAGGACAGGGATTGCTTAATCAGAAACTCCACTAGAACTTAAGGAATGGCCAGTGGTGCTGATGCCTGCATGGCCTCAGCCCCCAATTTTCCCTACTTAGGCAAGTGTGAGGCTGGGACCACCAGTTGGGATTACTGAGGAAGGGATGTTCAAGGTGCTCTGAGATTATTGCCTGGCACACAGGACTGTTAAATGCTTACACGTACTTTCAAGTCTTAAGTACCTTGGTGTACTTGTATAACTCTGCCTCCTTGGCTGGTAAATAATCAGCATGGCATAGTCTACAGGAGTGATTTTTCTTGTTTGTGCTTTTTTTCTTTAATGGAAATCCTTTTTATAATGATCACTTCTATTGATGTCTGATTTAGATAGAATAACATTTATTCATTTTAACTGTACAGTTCAATCTCAACTGTACATGTCACATAATCACTATCATCACAATGAAGATATAAAACATTCCCATCACCCCAGAAACTTTCCTTGTGCCCCTACAGTCATGCCCACCCCACCCCACCCCTTCCCTGGGTGATGGTTGTTCTGCCTCCTGTTGCTATAAATTAAACTCTTTGGTATCTGACTTTTTTTAGTTAGATGATAGTGTCTCTATTGTTTTTCTCTTTTTAATTACTTTTTAAAAATCTTTTGATATTATTTTTAATTTTTTAATTGTACAACATACATAACAGAAAGTTTGTCATTGAAACCATTTTAAGTGTATAGTTCATTAGCATTAAGTACATTCACATTCACCTTGATTGCTGTTCTTATTTTGATTATTTCTTCCTTTCTACTGTGGGATTATTTTGCTTTTCCTTAGCTACTTAAACTGGAAGAGTAGATCACTAATTTTTAGATCTTTTTTTTCCTAACTAAAGGAGAGGGGTAAAATGCTTATACGTGCTGGTATAGTTGTCTTTGTGTTTATTCTGTTTGGGGTTCATTGGCCTTTGAGATTTGTGGGTTTATAGTTTTCATCAGATTTGGAATATTTTAGCCATTATGTTTTCAAATGTACACCCTTTTCCTCCCCTTCCCTGTCCCATTTCCCTAGGACATTGTCCTAGGCTTGGTTTAGTTTTTTATTTTGTTGAGCATTTTACCCCTCTCCTTTAGTTTCCGTGGCTTTGTCTTCAGCTTTACTGATCTTTTCTTCCGTAGCGTCTCACTGGCTGTTAAACCCATCTAGTGAAGTCTTCATTTCTAGTATTGTAGTTTCTATTTTTAGTAGTTACATTTAGGTCTTTTTTATGCCTCCAATTTCTTTCCTTATCATATTTATATTTTCCTTTAAATCCCTGAACATATTTGCAATACTTGTTTTGAAGTTGTTGCAATTTCATCTTCTCTGTCATACTTGTGTCTTCTATTTACTGAATTTTTTCTCTTGTAGCTCACTTGTTTCCTTTTCTTGCCTATCTAGTAACTTTTGATTGGATGTTAGTTATAGTTTTTCCACTAAGTATTCTTCCCTAACAGTATGAAGTTTTTTGTGTCTGACATCTTTCATTTAATATCATATGTGAGATTCATTCATGCAGTTGTACATAGTTGTAGATCATTTATTCTTGTTGTGTAATATTCTATTGTGGGGATATATCGTTTGTGTTATTTACAGTTTTAGGCTATTAAGACCTGTTACAGTGGTATAAAAACATACCAGTGTTGGAGACCTGAGTATAGGGTATCCCAGGCTTTGTGTGGCTGAGCAGGAGGAAATCCCGTCTTTCCTCTCCAGGTCCAGATGGTTTTAGTGTGATAGTTTAGAGCTGAGCTTTGCAGACTATGGCTTGCAGGCCAAACCTGGCCTTCAGCCTGTTTTTACACATACAATTTTATTGGAACACAGCCACACCCATTCATTTACGTATTATCTATGGCTGCTTTCCCATTATAACAGCAGAGTTGAGTAATTGCTACGGGGATCATCCAGCACACAAAGCTGAAAATATTTACTATTTGGCCCTTTGCAAAAATGCTGACCACTGCTTTAGTATCTTGGTTTTCTACCCACTGTTAATCACTGTGAACTGTGCCAAAGTTAGGGTGGGGGTTTCTTCTCTCCTGGGGGTACTGCCTGTCACCTCCCTTGAATGACTGTGTTCCCTCCGCCTTCCTTCCTTTCAAGGGCCTTGACACAGGTTCCTGGGCGGGGCTCAGTGGGGGTCAACTCCCTGTTATCTGGCAACACAGACAGCTGTGGAAGCTGCCCCTGGAGCCCTCTGCGCAGTCCTTCCCCACAATGGGGCCCTCGCATGGGTTCTCTGGCTCTGCTGGGAGGGCACATGTTGTTGCCTTTTCTCAGAACCACCCTTCTGGCAGGAGGAAAAGCTGGGGTGTGATAGCTGTGTGACCCCCTGCAAGGTACCTCCTGCTCTGGGCTCTGTTTCCCTGTGTCATAAGGAAGCCGAGTCCTAGCATTCCTTCTGGCTCCCAGACCTTCCGAACTCCCACTGACAAGTGGCTTGGTTCAGACTTTCAACACAGGATGGTTAACTGCAACTCCTCCCTTGGCCCACTGGGCTCTCAGGGCCAGGTTGGGTCTGGGATCTGCACCCTCCTGGTCGTTTTTTGCCTCAAGTTCTATTGAATCATCAGCATTTCAGGTGGCCACAAGTATCGCTGTTGTTTGCTGAATGCCTCAGGCCTGGATTCAGGATTTCCTATTCTGGAGAGTGCCAGGACCCTGGGGTTTCCATCTGGTGTAATTTGTAATGGCAAAGCTTAGCCAGTGGGAGGTACATGTGCATGGGTCCTTGGAGGTCATCGGTCTCCTGCTGCTTATTTTGCTGATTGGCAGACTGAGACCCAGGAGAGGGATGGCTTCCTCGAGGCCCTGACTCTATAAGTTAGGAACAAAGCTGAGACTCAGTCCTGGCTTCCTCCGCTCCCTGGCATTTTCTTTCCATCATCCTTTCCTACCTCACTCGAAAAGCCTGCAGAAGGCCCTGTTTCCCTAAGCTCTGCTTCACTGTTGTCTCCAGAAGCCCAGTTAAACAGGTGCCTCTGGAAAGGAGGACTTTGTCTTAGGACGGAGGCTGGTGCTGGAAGTACTTGGGGGTGGGGTACAGAACACCAGCATCATGAGAAGGAGACGCAGTGTCTTCAGGACAGCAGATGCTTGTGGCATATCCTCGAACGTCCCCCACGTCTCTGCTCTGCCTGCCCTGCAGGAGGGCATGGCCACCTTGAGACTGGCTCTGTGCCTGGAGTAAGTATGTCACGTAGGATCTTCTTTTAATCTTTCCAACCTTCCTGTGACCTAGGAAAGATCATTCCTGTTTTGTAGAGAACATAGGCTCAGAAAAGGTATCGGACTCGCATGAGGCCCTGTCACTAGGCAGCTGCAAAGCAGAGACTGGACCCAGGGCCGGCTTTGTTCAGGGGAAGAGGCTCTGTGAATGTCAGCCTGAGTCAGCGCATGGATTGTGCAAGACCCGGAGGCCAGCAGGGCAGAGCCTGAGAGCATCGCCTGCTGCTGGTAGTTCGCCTTGATCTTGCTGAAGAAAGGCCTCTGGGGCCTGCAGGAGTTGCCAAGTACTTTTATACATGCTTAAATCTTGCAAGGAGCCAAGGCCATTAAATCATGGGTGAGAGGCTGCCTTTGACCTGCTTGGAGCTGCATCTTTCTCCTCCAGTTCAGCAGGGCCTGGCCGGGTGTCACTTCCTTTGTGACTTGATTGCGCTTGGGTAAAGTACCACGTGCTTGCTCATGTGGTAAGTGGATTTCTTGTGTCTGGACTCTGGCTGGACCAGCCCAGAGTGCCCCAAGAGGACCTCCTACCTTTCGCAGGGGCATTTTCCTAAGGTGAAAGGTCAATATTTAATCTTTGTAGTGACCCACAAAGAGGCCCTGCTGCCTTATCCACCTGCCCTGGTTGGGACACAAGTGGTCTCACCACCTGACAGTGTGGATCATTTGGCTTTAGAGCTGCACAACCCCAAAGCCCCCCTGTGGAATTCCTACATCCCCGGGCCCTTGTGTGAGTGCCCCTGCGTGGAAGGCAGCTGCTCTGTGGGTGGTAAGATAATGTGTTGCCAGGGTCAGAGGCATCCAGGTTTGGTTCTTAAGTCTGCCACCAGCTAGCCATGTGACCTTGGGCAAAGAACCAAATTGCTCTACATTTGAGCTTTCCCATCTGAAAAATGCGGGTAATTGAGCCAGTGTTATGGGATGTGGAGGGATAGCCTTAGGTCCATTAAGTGTTTAATGCAGTGCACAGCTCCCAGGAAAGGGCAGCTATTCGCAGTGACCATAGCAGTCTAGGAGCTCGCTGGTGCAGCAGACAGAAGGCTGGTCTCCCCTCAAGCTGGGCCCGAGCTGGGCCCCGTTCTTCAGTAGGTAATTCAATTAGGCCATAGGAGGGAGACAAAGAAGGTCACTTGAGGCTGGAGGGTACTCAGCTGAACCCTCACTCCCAGAAGATTGGCAGCCAGGGCTCACAGCAGTCAGGGCTCACCCAGCCTGGCCCCACAGACCATCTGCTGCAGAGTTCCAGGGAAGGGTACCGTGGGGTGAAGCGGGCCAGTGACCCGGTTCATTCATGGGACTGTTATGTGAGCTCTCAGGCAGGTCACTTCCCCTGTCTGGTCCTCCCTCAATCTCCTGGTCTCTGAAACCAGATTTGTTGGTACTCAGAGTTCCTGCCCTGGGTCACTGTTTGTTGAACCCATGATCTGACATGTGATCCCCAAGTTCCTGTCTTTCCGGTGTGAGTTAACTTTAGTTCTTCCTTTAAGACAGAATGAAAAACAACACGAGGCCTTATTCTTTTTTTTTTTTTTCTTTTTTTTTTTGAGACGGAGTTTTGCTCTTGTTGCCCAGGCTGGAGTGCAATGGCGCCATCTTGGCTCACCGCACCCTCCACCTCCTGGGTTCAAGTGATTCTCTTGCCTCAGCCTCCTGAGTAGCTGGGATTACAGGCATGCATCACCACGCTCAACTAATTTTGTATTTTTAGTAGAGATAGGGTTTCTCCATGTTGGTAAGGCCGGTCACAAACTCCTGACCTCAGGTGATCCGCCCACCTCAGCCTCCCAAAGTGCTGGGATTACGGGTGTGAGCCACCACGCCTGGCCAAGCCCTTATTCTTAGAGCTGAGAGAAAGAGAACTGCACGCACTGGTAGGGAGCCGGCTTCCCCAGCAAACAGAGTCAACCAGGGCTTTCCCTGGGGGCCTTAAGAAGATCAGCAAGCGAAGGAAGGTATGGTCTGTGGGCCATATGCAGAGCGGTAAGTGGCCCTGCATTTGGGGAAGGGGTGATTGGAACAGAGGTGAGCAGGAGTGGGCCTACCTTTGCATGGGCACTGTGCCCCTGAGGGTGGGGATATGAACAGCTCTTGAGGTCATGGGTCTTTTTTTTTGAGAACTTGTACAGAACAAAATTCCTTTTGTGAAACCAGTCACCTTTTCCTATTGTATCTGTTTAGTCACCTGGGAGAGCAATTAATACAGCACCTCAGCATGAATTCACAGAAACCTATTAATATAGATGGAACTGAGGCTTTTTTTTTTTTTTTTTTTTTGGGAGACCTGGTCTTACTCTGTCACCACCCAGGCTAGGGTGCAGTGGTGCAATCTCAGCTTACTGCAGCCTTGACCTCCCAAGTTCAAGCAGTCCTCCCACCTTGGTCTCCCTGGTAACTGGGAATACAGGCATGTGACACCACACCCAACTAGTTTTTTAAAAACTTTTTGTTTGTACGCCTGTAATCCCAGCACTTTGGGAGGCCGAGGCGGGCGGATCACAAGGTCAGGAGATCGAGACCACGGTGAAACCCCGTCTCTATTAAAAATACAAAAAATTAGCTGGGCGCGGTGGCGGATGCCTGTAGTCCCAGCTACTCAGGAGGCTGAGGCAGGAGAATGGCGTGAACCTGGGAGGCGGAGCTTGCAGTGAGCCAAGATTGTGCCACTGCACTCCAGCCTGGGGCACAGAGCGAGACTCTGTCTCAAAAAAAAAAAAAACAAAAAAAAACCCCTTTTTGTTTGTTTGTTTTAAGAGACGGGGTCTTGCCATGTTGCCCAGGCTGGTCTTGAACTCCTGGGCTCAAGCAATCCTCCTGCCTCAGCCTCCCAAATTACTGTGAGCCACTGTTCTTAGCCTGAGGCTGGTATTAATGTGGGAAACGATACACTTAGAAGTCAGACTTAGTAGTCAAGGTGAGAGGAGGGGTGAGCTGTGAAGTGCAGTGGGGAGGAGAGAGGGCAGCTCCAGCAGTGGTTTTGTTGAGTGTCTTTAAGACAGACTTTTCTCACCTGTCCCATGTGGCACCAGGGGATGAGTGGACTGTCTTGGAAAGTGGTTAGGCAGGGGCTGGAATGTCTGTTGGGAATGCTGGATGGGGCATCGGCCTCTGGGCTTGTTCTACTCTGACCGTAGGCGAATGCCCCTATATAGAGCTTGGCCCATGGAACTGGGCCAGGCTGAGTTTTTCTTGGCCCACATTTGCTGAAAATGCTTTTGGATCGAATCACACCCAGAAGCGCACCTGGGGGTAACTAGAAGGACCCAGGCAAGCACTGTCGTGGTCTTGGGTCCTGGGGAGTCACTCATGCCTGCTCTGTGCCTACTGTGGGCCAAGCCCTCCTCGTTGTTGGGCTGCAACTCTGAACAAAACAGATAACATCTCTGGCCTTAGAAGGGCTTAGCTGGGGAGACACAATAGAGAGACAGGCCCTGTGGTCTGGGATCAGTGCCACAAAGAAAATCAACAGAGGAGGTCACACGTGGGAGATGGGGAGCAGTTCCACGAAGGGTGGTAAGAGGGGGAGGAGTCAGGAATGGATATGGAGGAAGAGCATTCCAGGCTGAGGGAAGAGTGTCCTGGCTCTGAGGCAGGGGTGATTTTGATGACTTCAAGAAACAGAAGGAATGTCAGGGTGGCCCGGGGAGTGGGTTGCAGGTGGGAAGGAGATGCCTTGGGAGGTGTGCGCAAAGCCTGGCTGCAGAGGCCCTTGGGGACCATGGGCGAGAACGTGCATTTTCTTCTAGGTCTGCGTGGGAAGTCACTGCAGAGTTTCGAGGAGGGGAGTTCCCAGCTCTGTATTTTTGAAGGACCAGTCTCGTTGCTTGGACCAGTGAGGAGCCCCCTGTGGGATCCAGACCCGAATGGGTTGAGCCGGGGCAGGTGGGAGCAGAGACTGGAGAAAAGCTGGTTGAATGCACCGTGTATTTGGAGGCAGAACCAACAGAGGGTCCTCTGGGTTGAGTGTGGGGCAAAAGAGGAAGAAGGCACCAAGCCTAGGGTCTGGGTTTTCTCTCTACACTTGCTGGGTGGACGGTGGTGCCACTGAATGAGACGGAGAAGAGTTGCATGAGTTGGGTTGGGGTCGGGGGACCAAGGCTGCGTAGTGGGGCAGAATAAGAGTGAAATATCATTAGCTGTCTTAGGAGGACAAGTAAAGTAGACATTAGGGTATTTGACCGGGGGCATGGCCAGGACTGGACATCTGGGTATGTCGGTCAGCAGTGTTTAGATGGTATTTAAACCTTGTGAATTATGAGATCATCGAGAGGGCTCAGGGCAGGGTGAAGGAGCTAGGACTGTGAGTGACGCCCACCAGTGTCTAGAGGAGTCTGAAGGAGGAGGAGGAGTAGCAGGGAGGAAGGCAGTTGGCATATGCTCGGGGTCCCTGAAGCAGAGTGTGTCAGTGGAGTGCTTGGAGGAGGAGAGAATGACCAGCTGTGACCACTGAGGTCAGATACCACAAGGAAAAGTCTTGGCCTCCAGCTTTGGCAAGAGGGAGGCAGGTCACTGGGGGCCTTGAATAAGATGGGTGGGGATGGAGCTTACAGGTTTCGGCAGGTGGTGACCAGTCGCCTGCAGGCTCGCTCGGCATGCCAGTGTAAGACACCTGGGGAGGGAAACGAAGTGGTCATGCATTCCATCAGGAAAACCCTTCCCAGCTAGTCAGTTCAAGGGGAGGACCGAGAAGCAGGAAATGGGTGTGGTGTGGTAGAAAGGGCTAGAGATGAACCCAGGGAGCTCTGCCCCCTTGGCTTGGTGCTGTATCTAGTACTTGAGATAGTATCTGGCACTCGGGATGTACTCCGTGAATATTTGTTGACTGAATGAGTGAGGAGTGAATGAATGAACTGAGACTTGTGATTCAGCCCTTCTCCCCACTGCCTGGCACTTTGGTTTTGGCCCTCCCCGGGCCTCAGTGCCTCTGCTTTTGTAAAATGGAGGCATTAGTTCTTGGTGGGGGTTCTTCGCTTAGCGTTCACAGACCATTGTGGGAGCCAGCAGTGGGAAGCTGTGAACCCTCTAAAATTTCATACAAAATACTGGGCATTTGTGCATTTTCTGAAAGTGATCTGTGATCCAGAAGAGGTTGGATCACAGATTACTTTCAGGGTTGGGTAAGACTTCCTGGGGTTTTCCTTGAGCCCTTTCTTTCCATTCTAGCCCCTGGGGCTAGTTACTGAGTAAAATAGGCAGAAGTGGCTCAAGGCTTGAGATCACTGGTAGTCATAGAGAAGCGTGGTCCTGCTATTTATCGTGAGATGGTGATAAATGGCAGTGAAATGCCAGTGTGGTGTAAAGTAGTCACAGAAAAATAGGAGGCAGCTTTATTAGCAGAGCCCACGTTGTGTTTTGTTCTATGTGGAAAAGCCCTCCCTGGTTCAGGAACCTGTGTCATGTATTTGGGAGGGCCCCTTTTTGTTGTGGTGCACATGGGGTATAGGGTCCTGCAGGTGGGAAGTTGGGCTTGGGGGTGCTTCTCCTCTGGGGTGAGCTTACTGCTTAGAGCAGGCCTATTTTCTCTAGCTAAAAACCCAGCCTTTCCTGAGCACAGGTGCACCCCCTGCTCAGTGTAGATACAGTGGGGGGAAGGATCAGCCCTGGCCTGGGCCTCTGGATAGCTGCTTATCTGTGCCTGGAGTCTTATCTCCAGGGCTAGAGAGCTGGGGTGTGTGGCAGAGATCCTGGGCTCTGTTTCCCCCCATCCTTACCGTGTAGTGGTGCCCAGTCCTATGCAGCCTCATCGTGCGTTGGGAACCTCTGAAGGGACCTGGGCCAGCCCTCCCAAGGGGTGATGTCTTCGTATACACCAGATAGTGCACTGAAATGAGTTCAGGGTTGCAAAAAGGGGAAGAAACGGCACAGCCTGATATCTGTGACCCATAGTCTCTCCAGGGTGGAGCCTGCTGTGAGATCTTTTTCTCTTCCCTCCCTGGGGCATAGGGTCATCTGAGGTTGAAGGAGTTTGTCCAGACATTCAGGAAGGTAGGTTCAGGTTATCTGTCATCTGCAGGGCCTGAGGGGCTATGTGAGATGTGAGCTAGGAGCATGTCCTGCCTGGCAGTGTGGACTTTGCTCTATGAAGCATGTTCACAGTGTCGGTTTCCATCCTAACTTCCTTCTCTCTCTGTCTTTCCTCTGCCCCACTTAGTTGGCTGGAGTTGTCTTCCTTGGAGTCGGGCTGTGGGCATGGAGCGAAAAGGTAGGTGTAACTATCACAGGACACTGAGCTTCAGGCAGCCAAAACCAGATTCGTTGGATTTCATTTTCCCTTCTCCAATCTGTTCCCTGACAACAAACATTTCTTGTGTAGTGTCAAGGTGTGTAGTTGTTAATCTTTACAGACACAACTCTTGCCTACTCTGCCCACATGATAGTGTTGGCTGCTGAAGGCATGGGCTGGGCTGGGCTGGTTGGGTTTTGAGCCCTGTGGATGTGGAGAGCTCAGCTCTTGTCCGCAGAGCAGGCTTGGGGCAACGCAGCTTCCTGACCCTGTCTGTGCCTCTGGGAGCAAGTGAGCAGGTCCTTGAACACAGGCATGCTTATTGTTGAAGCCCTTATCCTCCAGGATGAGAAAGAGCAGGGAGCGGGGCTGGGTGACGTGCCCCCAGGGTGCCCTGTGGGGCAGAGGTAAGCACCTCTGGGCCTCCTTGCCCAGCCTCAGGAGGAGAGGGGAGGAGTGGAGACCTGGCTTCTACCGTCTGGAAGGACATGGGGCAGTTGCAGCTCCAGGAAGGGGATGAGACTGGATATGGGCAGGGTGGGGCTGTGCTGCTGCTTATTGCCCGGTGGCAGGGGTGCTGTGGAGGCGGTGAGGGCTGAGAAGGGCCAGGGAGGGAAGGGGGGAAGGGAGGGAAGCAGTAAGGTGGAGCAGGCCTGGCCGGAAAGAGCCAGGATAAAGCTTCCTCTAGCATCTTGGGCCCAGGCCTTCTTCCTTCAGTGGAACTTCCCTTTGCTTCCAGCAGGAGGAGGCAGAAGAACCTAGGTCTGCAGGCTTTCCTGCCATGGTCTTACGAACAGGATAAGGCCCACCTTCCGGTTTGGGCACCTTCAAAGTGGCCTGTGAACCCCGAAAGGGCAAGAGCTGGGGTGCGATGTCCTTGTGCCCCCGTGACCCAGAAGCAGGTTCAATCTGTGCCTCACAGCACCACCGTGTGGCTGCCCCTGGGACTGCAGCCGCCTAACCGGGTGTGGCCCTGAGTGTGGAGCAAATCTGTCGATTTAAAATAATTAAAAAGGCCAGAACCTAGTTTAAAGAGAGTTTATTCAAGCACACATGTTAAGGACAGGGCTGCCCAGGAAGCACAAATTCCAAAGAATGGAAGTCAGCCTTCCTGTTCGAAGTGTAGGAGCTTGGGCTCATTTATGTAGACAAAGCCAGACAGAGGCTCTGTTGCCCAGACGGGAGCACAGTGACTGAATCTTGGCTGACTGCAACCTCCGCCTCCCAGGTTCAAGAGATTCTTGTGCCTCACCCTCCTGAAGAACTGAGATTACAGGCATGTGCCACCATGCCTGGCTCAATTTTGTATCTTTTAGTAGAGATCGCGTTTTGCCATGTTGGCCAGGCAGGTGTTGAACTCCTGGCCTCAAGTGATCTGCCCTCGGCCTCCCAGAGTGCTGAGATTACAGACATGAGCCGCCATGCCCAGACACCTATGTATGTCTTGATGCTTAGTCACAATGTTCTGATTAGTTGAGGCGGTCTTTTTCTTTCAGGAAAGGTATGTTTAACATTCCACACTGAAGGTGTAATTGTCCCTGGGTCTTAGGTGATATCTGATCTGAGTTTAGTAAAGAACAATGAAAGAGGCAGTTAAACTGTAACAGAGATCAGTGACTGGAAGGGGGGCTGTGGTCTCTCCAGTCCCTTAGTTCAACCATCATCTAAGAAACAGAATTGCAAACATGCTACATGACTCAATCTCCAGGGCTCGGCTTTCCTCTTGGCATTTTACAAACCCTACGGAACTGCTCTGCCCATTATGTGACTGTCTGTGTTTATATTTAAATTGAAATGGAATATAAATGAAAATTCAGTCCTTCTGTCTCATTAGCCACATTTCAAGTGCTCCGCGACACCTGTGGCCAGAGAGTGGGGGTATAGTCTAAAGCACTCCATTGGTGTCGAAACTTCTGTGGACAGCACTGCTTTGGCCTGCCCTTGGGCATGTTTTCCACAAGAGTATTCATATTGAGGCTGTTTTCATCTCAGAAGAGTAGTGTTCCTTATTAATTAGGTGCCAAATTGGGGGACTAACAAGGTTAGCCACCAGGGTGACCAGTTTGACCACAGGCCACAGAGCCCCGTTTCCCTCCAGGCCTGGAATAGGCACCCCACAGGCTGCAAAAGAAGCCTGGTGGCTGCCTAGGAGGATCTCACAGCGTAGGTGGAGGCCAGGAACACTTTCTGGGACCTGAGGTGGGCAAGGATCTGCTGGTCAGAGGGGCCCCTAAGGGCATGGATGGGGCCGGACTCTGACCTGGCTATTAACAAGAGGACTGAGCCTGGGGAGACAAGTCCCTGTTTTCAGTACCACCTGCACCCCCCAGGGTGGCATCCTTGACTCCCCTTCTGGGCCGATACTGCCCTGCTTTCTCTGTCTCTTTCAGGGTGTGCTGTCCGACCTCACCAAAGTGACCCGGATGCATGGAATCGACCCCGTGGTGCTGGTCCTGATGGTGGGCGTGGTGATGTTCACCCTGGGGTTCGCCGGCTGTGTAGGGGCTCTGCGGGAGAATATCTGCCTGCTCAACTTTGTGAGTGGTCACAGAGACAAGAGTGGGATAGGATGGAATGGGGTGCAGGCTCTGTTGGGCAGGATTATATGTTACCTGGTCAGAGCAGGTGGCAGCTCTTATGAGCCTCCCCCAGGCCCCTGCCTGGGGGCAGGAGGCAGCCCTTTGCACCCTACTGTCTAGAGAAGCTGGTTCCTCTCGACAGGAGAATTAGGTACCCTCTGGTTTTTAGCCCTTGGTGGGAGGAGCCAGCTGCCTGTAGGCCAGCTCTACTCCCTGCTCCTTTGCCTTTTATCTTCTTTCAGAAGTTCTAAAAGAATTGTTTGTCTGCTACTGTCCTTTGCCCTTCCTGGCTAAGATCAAAAGATGTTGCAAGTAACCTTAAATCATTTCCCTTCTCCAAGGGTGTGTGAGTCTATTGGATGTACAAGGCAGAATCCCAAATTTCCTGGCAGAACTGCAGATTACTAAGAGTTTAGTTTTATATTTAGATGCAAATTCATTTTTAGATATATTCAGTTAAATAATACCTGGTGGGGAAAACACATTATCATATTTTGCACTGTATTGTTTGTTGACTTGATTAGATCAAGCTCTCTCTTTCCTGGACATAATTTTAAAAGCAAAGCTATGGGCTTTTTTTTTTTTCCTAATTTTTTCTCTGGGAAAAAAAAAAAAAACAACAGCTATGTTTAGCATCTTGCTTTTATGTGAACAGAGATTACGTTTTGGCAGGCCTCATGTGCGTGTGTGTTTCCTTTTTCTTACTTTGAAAGATTACTCCACATTTGCTGGTTGTGGCAAGCTGCTTAGTGTCTTGTATGGCCAGTGATAATGTCTGTGAGAGCACAGACTGTAGGCTGGGAGTCTGCCCTGATGGGATATGGACCTGTGGCTGCACTGGTCCCTTGCAGAATGCCACCACTCCTTGTGGCCTGGGGTAGCTGAGAGCTTCTGGAGGGGTCTTTATGCAGCTGACGATCATATACTTTCATGCAGAGTTGGTACAGATAACTTTGGCACTTCCAGAATTGTAAAGAGCCCTGCAGGGAACTCACATGTCCTGCATGAACTATGTGACCTCAGGCAAGCTATGTACCTAGTGACATAGCCATAGTTTTCTCATCCCTAAAGTGAGGTGACAGATATGTAGGCACTCAATGGGTTTGTGTGTGTAGGGGGAGTCGTCAGATAGTGTCTTGGGCACAGTGTCTGTCCTAAAGGAGCCGATACCCCAGGATGCTGCCCTGGAGGGTCCAGGTGGAACTGCTGGGGTAGGGCAGCCATTCGTTCATGTGATAGGGTTTCCTCCTTGTCCAGGGAGGAGGGCTGCTTCATAGCAAATGACTGACACATTGGCTTGGAGTTTTCTCACACTTTTTCACTCATGTGACCGTTATCAGCAATGCAGTGACATGGGTAGGGATAAATAACCCCTTTTTACAGATGAAGAGAAGTTGCCCAGAGTCACCCAGCTAACCAAGTGTGGGATTCTCAGGACCCCGATGTGGGACTCTCAGGTGCAGAGCCCACGTTCTGCTGAGGATGGTGGTTCTGGGTCAGGTGGGGTTATGTGTGTGGGGGTGCAGGTTGGTGGCGTGGTCACTCCTGCTCTCGTCCCCTTCCCCTGCAGTTCTGTGGCACCATCGTGCTCATCTTCTTCCTGGAGCTGGCTGTGGCGGTGCTGGCCTTCCTGTTCCAGGACTGGGTGAGGGACCGATTCCGGGAGTTCTTCGAGAGCAACATCAAGTCCTACCGGGACGATATCGACCTGCAGAACCTCATCGACTCCCTTCAGAAAGCTGTAAGCACCTCCCCATTGGGCCCCCGATAGAGCATGCGCCCCCTTGTGGCCTGCTGTGCTGCCCGGAGCTGAGGCTAGCGGGGCACCAGGCCTTCTCTCCTCTGTGGGTTTTCTGCCTGCAGCTTGGCAGATGGCAGGGAGGCCGTGGAACAGGCCACCCCGCCTCTGGTCTGTTCCACTTTGCCGACTTGTGGTTGCCCGGTGGGCCAGCCCTTTCCCGTTGGGATTGGACAGGCAAATCCAGCTGCACCTGAGAACACCCACCCCCATGTGCCTGGCCCTCCTCTTTCGGCCCCAGATCTTTCCAGTCCTGCCCAATAGCCACACCAGCTGCAATCCTCCTTAGGCGCTGCATACCGTAAGGCATAGCTTCTTCCCCACAGCTCGTGACTCACCGTCTGAGGCTATTCCTATCCCCTTCCTCCCCGGGACCTTTTCCCCTTCCTTTTTAAGAAGCCAGCGCTGCCTGGAGGAAGCTTTGTCAGATCTAGCAGAATGTGACCTCCCTGGAATATGTGCCCAGGGGTTTGTCTAAGCAGTCCCAGGCTGTGGCCTTTACTCCATCTGGTCCCCATCCCTCTTATCCCTCTCATGTGTGGCTGCACCTGGAGGCTTGGAACACAGCTGTCCCAGCCACCTGGGGAGGAACCCACTCCTTGGCCATGTCAGCCTGTGCAATGCAAGGCTCTTGTTTGATCTGTGTGCTGACGGAAAGCCCAGCTTCCTTAAGAACTTTTCATATGGAACACTTTGCTTTTGAGAAGAAAATAAATCAGAAACCATTAAAAATCTATGATTCACTCTCATTATTAACCAAAACTTGTTCACCTTTATTTCATGTATTATGGGATCCAGCAAAACTCATTTATGGTACCAAAGACCCTATCTGTATTGTTATTACTAATGTGTATTAGTCTGTGAAAGTCACCAAATCCCAGCCATGTTTTTTTTTTTTTTTTTGAGACGGAGTTTTGCTCTGTCGCCCAAGCTGGAGTGCAGTGGCGTGATCCTGGCTCACTGCAAGCTCCGCCTCCCGGGTTCATGCCATTCTCCTGCCCCAGCCTCCCGAGTAGCTGGGACTACAGGCGCCCGCCACCTCGCCCGGCTCATTTTTTGTATTTTTAGTAGAGACAGGGTTTCACCATGTTGGCCAGGATAGTCTCGATCTCCTGACCTTGTGATTCGCCTGCCTCGGCCTCCCAAAGTGCTGGGATTACAGGCGTGAGCCACTGCGCCCGGCCCCCAGCCATGTTTTGATACCTCTCCTTTTTTTTCTGTTTAGTGCCACCATCCTTTTTACATTTTCACATACCCTTGGCTTGCTGGTGTCAGCATGCTAGGTTGTGGTTCATCCCTGCATTGCCTTAAAAACATAGTTTTCTCCATTGACTTCTTTTTCTTTTAAAAGTGAAACTTCTGGCCGGGCGTGGTGGCTCATGCCTGTAATCCCAGCACTTTGGGAGGCTGAGGCGGGTGGATCACGTGGTCAGGAGATCGAGACCATCCTGGTGAAACCCCGTCTCTACTAAAAATACAAAAAATTAGCTGGGCGTGGTGGTGGGCGCCTGTAGTCCCAGCTACTCGGGAGGCTGAGGCAGGAGAATGGCGTGAACCCAGGAGGCGGAGCTGGTAGTGAGCTGAGATCACGCCACTGCACTCTAGCCTGGGCGACAGATCAAGACTCTGTCTCAAAAAAATAAATAATAATAATTTTAAAAAACTTCCCAGGAGAGGGATTCAGTAAATTACAGAGCTTCCTTGGGGTGAAATTTCGGGTAATCGCTAAAGCAAGTGGAACAGTAGAGGTGTGGGGGAGACGATTTTACCTGAGAAGTAAGCAAAACAAAACAACCAGAAATCGCTGTTGTCATTTGTTGTGATTATTGCCATAACCATGTCAGCTGTAAGGGCAAATGCGAAAAAGTTTTTTAGGGGAAGAGACACTGTCAACTTCACAATGATGCTTTCAGTGTTTGGTTTTTACAAATCTTGTAGTCAAATAAGGATTTTCTTTGTAGCCACACCAGATGATAGGAAGGGGAGGGCAGAGGCCCCAGGTGTGGGGCGGAGCTTTGATTGTGTTACCTTTCACCCTCATTGGACCTCTTTTCTGAGGAGCAGACACTTAGCAGCTGTTTTTTGTAAAGGGGTGAAAAGGGGAATTCGCTTACAAGTTTCTCAGGGAGGAGAACACTGCACACTAGGAAGTGTTCTCTTGTGGCAAGTAAAGGACCACACCAAGGTGCCGACGGGGCCTCAAAGGAGAGAGGCCACTCTCCTATCCTCTGAGGAGATTGGAAGGAGGAGTCTCCTTTGAAGAGGCTGGGAAGAAGGGCAAGCTCCCTGCTAAGGAGGGCCTGGGCTGGGTATGCTGTGCCCGGCAGTGGGGCCAGAGGGCTCCACTGAGCCAGCGATGTGGGTTGGACAGGGGAGGCACGGTGGCCGGGAGATACCTTCACCGCCATTTCCTTTTTATTTGTTTTTATTATTTTCTTTAACACATCAAAAGAGCATGTTCTCTCTCTCTCTCTCTCTCTCCTTTTTTCTCCTCCCTCCCTCCTTTCTTTTTTCTTTTCTCTTTTCTTTCTTTCTCTTTCTCTCCCCTTTTTTCTCTCTCTCATTTCCTCTCTTTCTCTCTCTCTTTCCTTTCTTTCTTTCTCTTTTCTTTCTTTCTTTCTTTCTTTCTGATGGGCGGGGGGGCGGGGGTGCAGTCTTGCTGTGTTGCCCAGATTTATTTCCAGTTCCTGGGCTCAAACCATCCTCCCATCTCAACCTCCCGAGTCGCTGAAGTTACAGGCCTGGGCTACAGCCCAGCTGTTTTCTTCTTAAAGGGCTGCCTATGTTGCCAGCTTAGCATCTCTGCACATGGGGGGTAGCGGGGCGGGCCCTGGTTTCTCTGCATGGTAGATGCCGGCAGACTTAGCCTGGCATCACCACTAACGTTGCCCTATGCTGGGCAGCCATGGCCCTGTCTTGGAGCCCCTAACAGTTCCGGCTTTTGTGGTTGCAGAACCAGTGCTGTGGCGCATATGGCCCTGAAGACTGGGATCTCAACGTCTACTTCAATTGCAGCGGTGCCAGCTACAGCCGAGAGAAGTGCGGGGTCCCCTTCTCCTGCTGCGTGCCAGATCCTGCGGTGAGTTGGCTTGTGCTGGGACACAGGGAGCCCGCCCTTCCTGAAGCCCAGCAGCTTTCCTGACTCCTCCAGTGCTCTGGGGTACTTTTCTCTCATGGAGGTCTGAGGAGCGGGTGTGTTCTCTCCACGCCCTCCTCAAGGCTGCCCAGCTCTGAAATCCGATGTGTGTACATTCTAGGAACACTGCTTGCATGACCCACCCTGGCCTTGGTGTTCTGGGTGAGGCAGGAGAAAACAGTATTATTTCCCCGGGCTCAAGCAGTTCTCTGGCCTCAACCTCCCAAGTAGATGGGACCACAGGCTTGAGCACCACTCCTGGCTAATTTTTGTATTTTTTGTAGAGATGGGGTTTCACCATGTTGCCCAGGCTGGTCTTGAACTCCTGGGCTCAAGGCGATCTGCCCATCTTAGCCTCCCAAAGTGCTGGGATTACAGGTGTGGGCCACTGCGCCTGTCCTGTCCTTTCTATACCTATTTGCATTCCCAATCCAAGGCCAACGTCCTTGGGTTCCAGAAGCTATGTTCTTGGGGTGACCCGTGAAGGAGCTGTGAATTTTGCCTGAGCTGAGCCTGAGTAGAACTGGGCATGTTGCCAGCTCTCAGTGCAGTTATGTAAAGCCTGGTCCTGGGTTATGGGCTTTGAGAAGGCAGAGCATCACCACTATTATATGGGCAAGTTCTGCAGCCCAGGAGAGGCTCCGATTTGCTGAAACTGCACAGCTCTTCTGAGGTCTCCACTGCGACTGTGAAATGTACCAGTCTCGTAAGTGTTGCTTTTAGCACGTATAGTTCTTACCTCCAAGTATAGGTCTTACCTCCTAGCAAACTGTGGCCCCCAGGCCAAATCTGGCCTGTTATTTTTCCATGACCTGTGAGCTAAGAATGCTTTCAGATGTTTTTAAATGGTTGGAAATAAACCAAAAGAAGAATAATATTTTGGGGCACATGAAAATTATATGAAATTCAAATTTCAGTGTCCATGAAGTTTTCTTGAAATACAGCCATTCCTGTTTGTTTACAGATTGTCAGTGCCGGCTCTCATGCAACAAAAGCAGAATTGAGTATGTGTCTGAAATATTCACTGTCTAGCCCTTTAGAGAAAGTTTGCCACTCTGTCCTGGCCTGAAGGATTAGTTGGTGTCGTGATTGAAGGATATGAGCTGTAATGGAATTTGCACAAATGTTTGCTAGTGTTTGGTCATGTCTTTTCTAGAGTCTCTTACCATTAGGTTCTTGAGACACCAAAAGCAGCTAATTTTTCTACTTTTCTTGCAGCAAAAAGTTGTGAACACACAGTGTGGATATGATGTCAGGATTCAGGTGAGAGCTCCAGTGTATACAAATTGAAGAGTTCTTTAGGTTTCATTCCCTATGGTTCAACATCCTGATTTAGCACAAGTGCAAACTGAAGTGGGGAAACTCGGGGCAGTGAAGCTCCTGATGCCACCTAAGCTGAGCATGGGCACAGGGTCACACACACTGCTTCCTGAGCTGGCGGCAGGACCCCTGGGAGCAGTAATGGTGATTCCAAGCCTTGTGAGCTGCAGTCCCAACAACTAGGAGTTACTGCATTTAAAGAGGTGGGATGGAAGTTTTGAGGGACAAAGACTGCATTTTTAGGAGGCTCCTTGGCATCCCAGAAGATGTCTCTCGTTAAGAGGACAGCTGCAGGAGTGTATGTGCCTTGGTCTGGCCTCTGTGTGGAGGCAGTGGTGACAAAGAGGGAGGCAGGCATGGGGCAGGGGTGAGGCTCTGTCCTCCAGGACTTCCTTTAGGCTGTAGGGAGTGTGCTCTTGGATGCAAAGAGAAGCAAGACCCTACCCCACTCCAGTCCTTGTTCTAGTGGTTTTTGGTGATATGAATGACTGCTGTTCTAAAAGGGAGGAGTCTCGAGGAATCTGCAGAGACCCCTCCTGTTAGTTGTGCATACGAGGGATGTGTCCCTACAGCTTGGGCAACTGTCTTTCTTTAGGGATCTGCATTTTACAGGGAGAAACTTCTGTAAACTGAATGTTTGTGTTTCCCCAAAATTCACATGTTAGAACTTAAGCCCCAGTGTGATGGTATTAAGAGGTGGGGTCTTAGGGAGGGGATTGGGTCATGAAGGCAGAGTCCTTATGAGTGAGATGAGTGCCCTTATGAAAAAGGCCCAGAGAGCTTATTTGTCACTCCACTGTGTGAAGACACAGTGAGAGGGTGCCATCCATGAACCAGAAAGTGGGCCCTCATCCAACACCAAATTTGCCAGTGCCCTGATCTTGAACTTTCCAGCCCCCAGGACTGTGAGAAATAAATTTATGTTGTTTATAAGCCACATAATCTATAGTATTTTATTATAGTTGCCTGAATGGACTAAGATAAGAACCTGTATCAACATCAGCTTCCCTAATTATGAGTTGTTTTGCCACTTACATTAATTTGCAAAGGCTGCTGTCACAACATAACACAAACAGAAATTTAAGCCACAGCAGACATTTATTTTCTCACAGTTTGGAGGCTAGACGTCCAAAATCAAGGTGCTGGCAAGGTGGGTGCCTTTAGAGAGCTGTGATGGAAGGGTCTGTTCCAGGGCTCTCTCTTGGCTGCAGGTGGCTGTCCTCTCCCTGTGTCCTCATGTGGGCTCCCCTCTTGCATGTCTGTGTCCTGATCTCCTCTTCTTGGCATGATGCTCTTCATATTGCATTAGGGGGCACCCTGATGGCCTCATTGTAGCATAATTACCTCTGTAAAGAGCCCGTCTCCAAATACAATCACGTTCTGAGGTCCTGGGGGTTAGGACTTCAGTGTATGGATTTTGAGGACACAGTTTAGCCCCTAACACCTCTAAAGTTAGGGACTAATGCTCCATCGTGTTGCCATGGAGGAGGCTGATAGGTGTGAGGGGGCTGGGGCCGATTGCCCTGGGTGGGGTGGGCAGGGCTGGGGTGTGTGCTGGGATGGTTACTGATACCCCACCGGGGTCGGCACTGGAGGGAGCCGGTTGGCTGGTGACTGTTGCCTGGCCGAGCTTACCGGTGGGATGCCCGCTCTGAGAAGCACCCTCCTTCTCAGGAGACTCTGGATCCCCTTTTCCAGGTTTCTCTCCCTTTAAAGGCACATCCTCCTCCAAGCCTTCAAGTCCCTTCTCTTTCTCCAGATGTGGACACTGGGGAAGGGAATCTTGAGAAAGTTGGTCTTTAAAAATCTCTGGAGACCTGAAGGGAAACAGCCAGGGAGCCTTTGGTCAGACAGGTGGTGCGATGGCACGGTGCCCAGCGAGGGGCAGAGGCTGGGAGGAGCCGACGAGCATCTCCTGGAGAGTCCTTGGCTGCCTCCTGGATCCCTCGTTCCCACCCTGCTTTGCACTGCTCCTTGGTGGAGTTCGCTAGGGGATCAGGGTGGGGACATTGTGCGTGCCAAAGGCTCAGGCCCCTGTGGTGTTTTTCTGCAGCTGAAGAGCAAGTGGGACGAGTCCATCTTCACGAAAGGCTGCATCCAGGCGCTGGAAAGCTGGCTCCCGCGGAACATTTACATTGTGGCTGGCGTCTTCATCGCCATCTCGCTGCTGCAGGTGTGTCCCGGGAGCCTGTGGGATTGGCAGGTGGCCTGTTTTCATTTGAGGTTGGGCCCTTAACGTAGAGTGCATGGGTCCAGCTTGGGTATGGTATTAAGGAATTTGCAGAATTAAAAAAGGGATTCAGCTGGATGTCCAAGGCTGAGAGGGTGTATGTGTGTAAACATGTTGGGGAGGAGAATGGTGGCTTCCATAAATGCTACCTATAGGGGCGCCCTCTGGGCGGGGGCAGGCTGGGAGGGACTTGTGGCCCTGCACAGGTCCTATTGGCAGCCCTCTCCAGAGGGCCTGGTGGGCTGCAGAAGGGTCACTGCCTGTCTGGAGGTGGGTCAGGAGTGTGCTCGGGGTGGGCCATCAAGTGCGGCAGATAGGGAGGCTAAACTCTTGGTCACCTGGGGCCTCAGGGTGGCCTGAGGCTCAGGTGTGTGCACTCGCCCCGGGACCTCTCCTCCTGTCTCTGGTCCCTGGGCTGGGATTGTCAGGTATCTTCCCTGTCCATGAGACATCCTCTGAGGCCCGCTGCTATTTGTGGCATCCTTTCCCCTTCCAGGCTGTGCTTGTTCATTTGAACCAGGTTTCACATGTGGGAGGATGTTGGTGGCTCAGCGGGCAGTGAGGCTTGGAGTGACTGGGCTGGTTGGTGACTGCCAGGAGAAGAAGTGGCAGAGAAAGTCAAGAATTCAGTGATCAGAGAAACCAGGAGTCTTTCCAGTGCTATTCAGGGCTTCCAGGAAGCTGCAGCTTCTGGGTCCACTGATGCAGTTCTTGTGTGGAAAATAACACCATTTATAAAGTGTTTGACTCTGTTCTTTCCTGGAAGAGGGTGACTGAGGTGGACCCAGGGCCACCAGCCACCCACACATGCCTTCCTCCTTCAAGGAAGACTAAGAAATAGGAGGAAGCAACTGGAAAATGAAAGAAAAAAGTTATTTGTAAAATGGGAAAGGGAAGAATCAGACTTCAGAAGGACTGACTAGTCAAATTAGAACCACACAAGAATTTAAAGGGAAAAAAAGCCATTTCCAGAGGTCACCAAGTTCATGTTCGTCTGTTCACGTTAGAAGAACATCAGTCTTCTCTCACGATTTCCCGCTCACCAAGGTTGGGATGAACCTTCAGACATTAGCACAGCCGAAATTGGGGGTGGCCTTGGTCTTTTTGTGGAATCAACGTTTACGGGAAACACTCAAGATTTATTATTTTGGGAATCAGAAACAGTCAGGGTGACCCTGTTATTTTTGGTTTAACCCAGGGACAGGCGTGTCCTGCCCCATGGCTTGTGATGCACTTAATCATGTTGGAGGCAGGGCAGAGTGTCTCTTTTGCTTGTGCTGCCTGTGGTTTGCCTCTTCTAGGCTCTGGGGATGTAACAGAATAGACCCCAGAACCCCTTTTTGCGGGAGGAGTAGCTGTGCTGTGCCACTGGCTCCACGGTGCTATCTCTGCATCCTCAGTTGCAGCGGGGGCGGTGAGGAGAGGCGTGCAGTGGGAGCTCCCAACCTCACCTTCCGCTCCCTGCCGTTTGCCTTTGGGCCCCAGCAATGGTCACTGACTCTGCTGGTGTTGGTTTCAGATATTTGGCATTTTCCTGGCAAGGACCCTGATCTCGGACATCGAGGCGGTGAAGGCCGGCCATCACTTCTGAGGAGCAGAGTTGAGGGAGCCGAGCTGAGCCATGCCGGGAAACTAGAGCCTTTCTCTGCTGTCAGCCCTAAGTCCAGAGGGAGAGGAGCCGACACCCCCAGAGCCAGCGCCCCATCTTCAGCCTCAGCGTGACGTGACCTCTCTGTTTCTGCTTGCTGGTGCTGAAGACCAAGGGACCCCCTTGTTACCTGCCCAGACTTGTGACTGTATCCCTCTGGAGTCTATCCAGAGACAGAGAATGTGTCTTTATGTGGGAGTGGTGACTCTGAAAGACAGAGAGGGCTCCTGTGGCTGCCAGGAGGGATTGACTCAGTCCCCCTGCAGCTCAAGCACGTCTGCAGGACACCCTGGTCCCCTCTCCACTGGCATCCAGACATCTGCTTTGGGTCAGCCCCATCTGTGGGTGGGCCATGGGTAGAGGGACCCACAGGCGTGGACAAGGCATCTGTCTCCATCAAGCCAAGCAGCACGGGGGCCTGCCTGTAACTGGGGAGGCGGACGTGGCCTTGCTGGGCCTCTGAGTGCCAGCGCAGTCTGCGGGGGCATGCACACGTCAGGGGTTGTTTGCAGGATCCTCAGCCATGTTCAAGTGAAGTAAGCCTGAGCCAGTGCGTGGACTGGTGCCACGGGAGTGCCTTGTCCACTGCCCCCCTGTGTCCACCAGCTCTTCTCCCGGTGCCAGAACTGCCTCTGGTCTTGACAGCATTAAGCCCTGATGGCACCGGTGGGGTGGTGGGCATGGTTCTTCACTGAGAGCCGGCTCTCCTTTTCTTAAAGTGTGTAAATAGTTTATTTATAGGGGTAAGAATGTTCTCACACCATTTCACTTCCTCTTCCTCTCCTCCAGCATTCTCCTCTGAGCAGCCTTACATAGTGTCCATGGCTGGAGCCGACCCTTTTGAGTCCCCTCGAGTGTCTTAAGAACCAGCCCACAACAGCCTCTCCTTCCCCTCCACATACTGCAGCCTCCCTCCATGTATCCCACATACAAGCACTCCCCCACTCCCCAGCGTGGCCTCACTGTCTTCTGGTCTTGGTGCTACTGAAATTGTCACCCAGAACTTGAATCCTGACCCTCCCCACTGCAAGCCCAGGGAGCCCCAGCCCAAGATGGCTAGCCTGAAACAGTTGGCCAGGGCTCCTCTTGAGGCCGCGTACCCAGGGCTGGCTGGCCTGCCATTTGCTTCTCTCTGAGACAGCCGTTCTTCTGCAACCACGCCCCATGCCGAGCCACAACCCCAGGCTGCAGCTGCTCAGAAGGTCCGGGCGTTTTGTTTCTGGTGACCGGATATCGGTGGTCACTGGTCCACCCTTCCTGTCAGGGCTTTTCTGGGGCCTGCTCTTGGAAATGAAGTCTTCTTAAGTACTGAATAATTCCCCTGGGGATAGCTGGGGCATTTGTCTAGCTGGGCTACTTTCTAACGCTTTGCCATAGCTCGGACCACTTCTTATCGTTCAGGGATCGAGTGCAACCTTCAGTAACTTGCCAGAGTGTACATTCTAGTGTGGTGTATACTGGTGGCTGTTTGTTGATGATGATATTATCTTTTTTTTTCCTGGTTTTTTTGTTTGTTTGTTTTTTACAATTCTCTGTAGACTAGGAGAAGAAGAATGCTTGTGTTTTTTGGAAGTGTGATGCTTCTCTTTGACTGCCAAACTCTTTTATGGAATATATCTTTATATTAATGCTGTTGTTTTGGTCGTTTTTGTTTGGGGTCACTATCAAGATGTTGCTAAGCATCTCAGTGGTAAACGCAGCTGCCAGAGGAGCCAAGGGCTAGGGTATGTAGACCTTACAGAAGGGTGGATGGTAGAGGCAGCCCATCATCAGCACAATCTGACTTACATCTCATTGAGTGCATTTTTTTTTTTTTTTTTTAAGATTCTGTATGGCAGCACTTTCAGTCTAGAGGAAACATTGTTTTAGGTTATTTCTGTCCACCCCTGGGCGATACTATTTATTGATCCAGGCAAAAGAGCTTGGGGCCACTGAGTCAAAGTGGGGACACGGGATTGAAGCCTGGGCACTGCTGCTGCACGAGCTGTGTGTCCTGGGTGTGCCGGCCTCTCTGAAGGGGGTTGGTGGCGGCGCCCGCCTCACTAGATGCCTCTGATCCAGCCTTCCCTGGGGGAGTGGGTGGCCGCAGACCCTCCCTGCCAGAGCTCCTGGAAGGCTCTTGTAGGCCTGACCCATCTATTCCTGTAGACCTAGTTCAGGATGAAGTCTCAGTGTGACTTGCAGAGTTGGGTTTGTCTTTCAACTATAGACCCTTCTGGCCATTCTCAGCCATATCATGTGACTCTGAATAGTTGGATGAGGAATGGAAAGAAAGCAAGGATGAGAGCCGGGCACTGGCCGTCTCCACCTAGCATCGGCTCTCTGCACAGAGGCACAGGGCAGGCCTCCTGTGCACTCCCCACTCAGCACTGGCCTGTCCTGAATCCCCGTCTTCCCTGGTTGGAGGCCAGCTGTGGCTGGTCTCACCCCACCATGCACATGCTCACTTTAAAGCTTTGGGGTCCTTCCTGTACCCCCTCCCCAACCCTGGCCCACCCCCTCAGGATCTTGTCACGTTACTTTTCCTGTCCCTTCTTCCTGTCACTGGCCTTCCTTTCCTCATCCTGAAAACTTGCCTAGGCCCTATGGCTCCCTCCTTTCCCGGGCAGCTTCTTATCTGGGCTGTCTGTACCCCTTCCTTTCCACCACCCACCATGCCCCACGTAGCTGAAAGCTGCTTATCCCAGTGGTCAACCCTGGCCTTCGGCCTCTAGCACCAGACACTGCACCTCCTGAACGTCCTCTGCTTCTCTGTTTCAGAGGCCTGGGCTCGCCAGTTCTCTGGCCGCTCCCATCCGTCTGCTCAGGACTCTGCTGCAGCTGTCCTCACCGGCCTCCAGGGAATCCCACTTCCCTCAGGGCAGGGCTGTGGGCTGGGCTGAAAAACCATCTGCATGGTCCACAAGAAGCCTGGCACTGGGTTTCCTCATGAATAACAATGAAAATTAAAGGATGCAGAACCTTCCTGGAACATGGAATTTCTCTGGGAGATTCCATGCAGAGGCCACTGGGGAGGTGACGGGCACGCATGTGAGTGTAGGTGGCTGCAGTGTTGGAAGGCTCCCAGCAGAGCAGAGAGCATCTCAGTCTCATCAGGGAACCCACCTCATGGCTTCTCAGCCAGCAGTCTCAGAGGAACATAGACTGCAGAGAACGGAGGGAGGCAGCAGTGGCCCCGGCACCTCAGGCATCCTGCTGTCATGGGAAGGTCTCTGCCCAAATGTCAGATGCATCAGCCTGTCACCCACTGATCCAGAGCTTTCAGCTGTGCTGGTTGGGGGTGGGGGGTGGAGTGCTGAATGACCTTCATGGGTGGGCCTTTCCAGCTCTGGGGTCATACGGGTGTTTGTCCACAGAACCACAGTTTTTAGGTTGTGTGTCCGGGACTATGGGAACCTGTCCCCCATGATGGATCTTGGTAGAGACACTTCCCTGTGTCTGTCATCGTGCCCAGGAGAATGCTGCAGGTGACTACCTGCAGCCCTGTTCTCATTCATCTGGATGCCCTCCAGAAATCTGGGGAACCATACACCTTTAGAGCCTTTTTAGCTCCTTATCAAGTTGGCAAGGCTTGGCCATTCCTGTTCAAGGCTGCATTAAAGGCACGTTCACCATCCTAGCTAACACGGTGAAACCCCGTTTCTACTAAAAAGACAAAAAATTAGCTGGGCGTAGTGGCGGGCACCTATAGTCCTAGCTACTTGGGAGACTGAGGCAGGAGAATGGTGATAACCTGGGAGGTGGAGCTTGCAGTGAGCCGAGATTGTGCCACTGCACTCCAGCCTGGGTGACACAGCGAGACAACGTCTTAAAAAAAAAAGGCACGTCCATTCTCAAATGCTTTTGACGTCTCCAGGGTGCCTCAGGACAACACGAAGTGGGCATTGTAGAATTTGGGGCTACTGTGTTACTTTGGAAGAAAAAGTTAAGGGTACTTTTAAGTGGATACTGTTTTGATGAGACTGCCAACTTCAGGGAGCCCAGCTTTGGAGAAGGAGGACGTGAGTATTCCTTACAAGGGTCCAAAACAATTTTTTCTTCACTTGGCTTTCTTTCTGTGCTCTGCATCTTATATTCCAGCAGGGGCTTCCAATGCGTGGTTTAATAACTACCAGAAATGGCCGGATGCAGTGGCTGATGCCTGTAATCCCAGCACTTTTTAGGAGGCTGAGGCAGGCAGATCACTTGAGGCCAGGAGTTCAAGACCAGCCTGGACAACATGGTGACATCCAGTTTCTGCTAAAAATACAAAAATTAGTCGGGTATGGTGGTGTGCACCTGTAGTCCCAGCTGCTTGGGAGGCTGAGGCAGGAGAATCGCCTGAACCTGGGAGGCGGAGCTTGCAGTGAGCTGAGATCTGGCCACTGCACTCCAGCCCGGGCGACAGAGCGAGACTCCGTCTCAAAAAGAAAAAAAAAAAAAACCTACCAGAATAAATTATCACCTTGGACTGCAATTTTGACACCTCAAACAACTTTTAAACTAGTCTTTTTAAAAAGTACACTTAAATAAAAATCTAAACATAGGAGAATGTAAAGTGAAAAGTGAAAGTATGTCTTCTGTTCCCCAGAGGTAACTAGTATTAGGAATCCTTCCTGAAAATATCCATGCATATACTCGGGTCATCACACCCGTGGAATCATTTTACATAGTATTTTATAAATGTTACTTAATATACTGATCCACAGTGCGTTTTCACGGTCACGCCATCAGTTGTAGGAGTGTGCCAAGAGCAGATGGGCCTTGCCTTTGTACCAGAGGAGTCCATTTACAGTCGCAGGTAATAGAAAACCCAATTCAAACTGGCCTAAACAATGAGGGGAGGTTTTGGCTCCCGAAACTGGAAAGTCCAAAGGTGGGGTGAGTTTCAGGGTTGGGTTGATCCAAGTGGCTCAGTGATGTCAGCAGGATCTTGTTTCCTTTTCTGTCTGCTCTGCCTTCCACAGCGTCCCCTTCATCTATGGTGGAGGGAAGGAGTCTACCACAGAAAACCCTGAGCCTCCCCCTGATAGGGGCGGTGTGGTGGTGAAGCCAGCAAGGGAAGGGACCCCCGCTTCCTCATGCTTCATCATCCCACTGAAACCATGTGGCTGTGAAATGCAGCATCCTCCAGGAGGGGGAGGAAGGCTGGGGATGCTGCCAACTATTGCCATCGCGCTTCTGTGGATGGGCATTATAGTTGTTCGCAGGGTTTTGCACTTACAAGGACTTAGAAAAAAAAAAGTACAGTGTTTTGTTATTGGAATTACTTCTTATGGTGTATAAGAAAAAAAATATGTTTTTAGAGGCGTTCTCCTGGGAGGTGGGATCGCGTTTTAATGAGTAGGTGCTCAGGGCTGGGGTGTGCCTGTTGCTGCCTGACCATTGCTGGTGTGTGTGGGTGTCGGGTGGCAAAACCTCCTACCCTGTGAGGTGGTTTCAAGGATTAAATGAGTTGAGATGGGTAAAGCATCTAACAAAGATCCACATTATTTAGTATGCATCCCCTGAATTATTGCTAACATAATTTTAATGATTGGGGGATTTTATCTGTGGCTGCCAGTCCCTACGAAAAAGCTGCCTGGGTCGCATGTCAGACAGCTTAGACTGAACCATGCTGAAATGAAACGGTCCACTTCCCTGTCCCTTTAGGAACAAGGCTTCGAGGTCTGTGGCAAGCCTCAGCAGGCATTTAGAGTTCAAGGTCTGTTCGCTTTCTGTGCCATAGAGGTGGGGAGGCAAGGGAGGGGATTGCTTCTTTCCTGGAGCCCAGATCCTACCAGAAACCAACACAACCGAAGTTGCCCGGGAGCCCCCAGAAGCAGCAGAGTGGCCATCACCAGCCAAGGGGCAAGTAGGCCACAGAGGCCTGGGGCCCAGGAGGGATGGTCCATGGGGAGAAAGGGCATTATTGTGAACATCCACGCCGGGGATAATGTGCTCTGAAGACAGCAGGACATCATGTTTGGATGGTTGGTGGACCCTATCTGGTCCCACTCATAAAGAGAACAGAAGCCCTGGGATGTGCTGGGACTTAACCTGAGGCCTCAGAGTGGGACTGGGTGCTCCTCCACACCTCCTATAAGGGAGGGTGTCCATCTTTGTGAGGATAGCTCGGCAGGGCTGGGAACCTGGGGGTGGTGCTGGGGGACATGCGTGAGACTAGCATGTGTGGGCCTTGCTCGGCTTGCCCTGGTGCCCTGAGAAAAACCTGGTATTTGAAAATACACAGGGACTGCTGGAAGGTCAGGAAATCCAGGGTTTTGTTCTGAGGCAGTGGAAGTGTTACTGCGAGCCTGTGTTGTCCTCTCTTCTCGCTCCCCCTGCAGCCATTTCAGTCACACTGCCTTTGCACGGAACCCAGGGTTGCAGGCCGTGTGTGTAGATGCTGATTTAGGCCCAAGTACTCAGCTGTCAGCAGGAAGGACCATAGTGTTTTCTTCTAGTTTTAGATTTGTACTTGTTCTGTCTTTTAAAGTCAGAGCTGTGATCCAATATGGGAAGACGTGAGGTGGCCTCTAGGAGGGACTGAGCACCCTGTCCTTGGAGGTATGCAAGCCCAGGCTACACCCTTCCTGTCTGGGATGATATGGCTGGGGGTGGGCTTTGTGCTGCGTGGATCATGGCAAGCCTTTCCATCTCTGAGAGGTAGTGGTCCTTCCTGTGCCTTCTGTTAAAGATAATTTTTTTAAAAAAGGCATGACTCATAAATATTACATGTACATATGCCAAATCTTTTATTTAACTCAGTAATTGAGAGTGCTGCTAAGATTAACAGCCAGTTCAAAAGAGAAATCACAATGAACCATAAATCTATATGGAGTAAAGGAATGTTGAATTTGCTTTTTTTTTTTTTTTTTTTTTTTGTGGAGGAGAAAGGTCAACTGAACCTCATTCATATATATTATATGCACATCCATAGACAAGAATTATTTTGCATTAACTCTACAACTTAGTTGTAAAAATAGCTCAAAGGCAATGAAAGTCTAGAATCAGATAACTGGAAGGATGCGCCCTAAGCAATGCATAGTTTTCTTTTTTCTTTTTTTTTTTTTTTGAGACAGAGTTTCCCTCTTGTCACCCAGGCTGCAGTGCAGTGGTGCAATCTTGGCTCACTACAACCTCTGCCTCCCGGGTTCCAGTGATTCTCCTGACTCAGCCTCCCAAGTAGCTGGGATTACAGGCACGTGCCACCACGCCTGGCTAATTTTTGTATTTTTAGTAGATACAGGTTTTCACTGTGTTGGCTAGGTTTGTCTCGTACTCCTGACCTCGTGATCCACCTGCCTCGGCCTCCCAAAGTGTTGGGATTACAGGCATCAGCCACCATGCCCAGCCCCAGTGCATAGTTTTCCACTGAAGACAACCAGAATCTCTTGTTTCTTTCTCCAAATTTCTTTCCAACACTTGTCCATCCAGCAGAGCCATTTTTAAAATAGGATGCAGGCAGAAATTTAATGGAGTCAATATCTCATGGTGAAAAGTGAATCCTGAGGGGTTAGAGCATCCGCCAGGTGCCCTAGGTAAGGGCCAGCCACTCTGGGAGGCAGCCCGGGGCACTCGCTGTCCTTTCAGTAGTAAATGGATCACTCAGGCCATGTCTGCTACCCAGAGAGCCTGAGTGTCCTCAAATGCTTGTTAGCTCTGCCTCTCCATCCACTCCTGCAGACACCTCGGTGGCTGCATCCAAAACCGCTGAACTTTGCTTCTCTTTCTCCAACACCTAATTCCACGCACACCCAAAACTGCTCTGCTGCCTATTCCCATCTCAGCTGAGTACTGCCATCCACCCTGTGGCCAAATCGGGGAATGTATGTATCACCTGGGCTCTGAGGATTACATCAGCTCTTCTAAGTCAACAGAATGTCGGGTCTATTCTAAAAGTCTCATCTGACAAGGAGATCTTTAAGGCTTTACTCCCTGGGATAACCATCATGATGGATTTCAGTGTCATTCTGTCTTTTTCTTCAGAATGATTCCTGGGACTCGCCTTGTTTGCAACATGTGCATTCAAGTATCTTTTCAACATAAGTGTGTTCTTGTGTTTACTTCCCTTCTCTGTGAATCTCAGTGATTCCTGGAAGCTGTGGTTGGTGGGGGATGGGGTGGGAGGACTTTGGTAGTATGAAAAGAGAACCTGCAATGAATGTTCTAAGAAACTGGGGTGTTGGGGTCCTCCATCCCCTGGCTGGTAAAATCTCCACTCCTTCCTCTTTGCAACACAATTCGCTTAACTGGAAAAGGTGTGCATTTAAAATTTGTGATTGTAGTCTGAGTTTTTTTCCCCGTACAATTCCCCGTTCCCCCCTGCAAGCCTGTACCAGGAGAGGTGTCAGCTGCCTTGGAGGCGGTGAGACATGTGGGTGTTCACTGTGGCCCTCAGGGGTGAGGCTGGCACTGGGGCATCTGGGGCCAGAAGTCCTCCTTTAGTCCCAAGTCTCTGCCACTGAAGTGCATCAGTGAGAGGTCCTCATAGAAAATCTACTGTGGGCACAAAGCTGCCAGGCTGATGGGGGTGGGGAGCAAATGAACACCCTTTTCCCCTTTTACATCAGAGGAAACAGACTCAGACTAAGGAACTTGCCTGCTGCCAGACAGCTGGGAGGTGGCAGAGCCAGGCTTACAGCCCAGGGTTTCCACTCTAGGAACTCTTCTCCCTCCCTCTGACGACACTAACTCGCAGGCCATGATCAGTGAGCAACGATGTGGGCAGGCACTGACGAGGCACAGCAGGAAGCCAGCACAGGGCCCATAACGGCCAGGAACTGGGTACCATTTCCTCAGCAAAATGGGATAGTAACTCCCACACTGCAGCTACGTGCTTGGGCAGTGGTTCACAAGGCCAGCAGCCACAGCATCACCCCAGACCAGCAGCAGCTGCAGCATTACCCCCAGCACTTGTTAAAAATGCAAATTCAGGCCAAGTGCGGTGGCTCGCGCCTGTAATCCCAGTAGTTTGGGCAGCCAAGGCGGGTGGGTCACCTGAGGTCAGGAGTTTGAGACCAGCCTGGCCAATGTAGTGAAACCCTGTCTTTACTAAAAATACAAAAAATTACCCGGGCATGGTGGTGGGCGCCTGTAATCCCAGCTACTCGGGAGACCGAAGCAGGAGAATCACTTGAACCCGGGAGGCAGAGGTTGCAGTGAGCCGAGATTGTGCCTGGAGTGTAATACTCCAGCCTAGGCAACAAGAGCGAAACTCCGTCTCAATAAATAAATAAATAAATAAAAATGCAAATTGTATGTCCCTTCCTTCAGGCCTGTGGGACCAGAAACTGGGATGGGGCCCAACAAACTGTTTTAACCAGCCCTTGGGTGGTTACAGAAGGATGGAGCCAGAATAGACTAACCACTAGAACAAACATCACCTACACTTAGGAGGCTTTGAAAAATGTTTATTTAGCTGGGCGCGGTGGCTCACGCCTGTAATCCCAACACTTTGGGAGGCCAAGGTGGGCGGATCACGAGGTCAGGAGATCAAGACCAGCCTGGCTAACACAGTGAAACCCCGTCTCTACTAGAAATATAAAAAATTAGCCGGGGTTAGTGGCAGGAGCCTGTAGTCCCAGCTACTCTGGAGGTTGAGGCAGGAGAATTTCTTGAACCCAGGAGGTGGAGCTTGCAGTGAGCCGAGATCGCGCCACTGCACTCCAGCCTGGGTGACAGAGTGAGACTCCATCTCAAAAAAAAAAAAGAAAAAAGAAAAAGAAAAATGTTAATTTTTTTGCTCATGCCACAGTCTCTGGTAGTTGCTGGGAACTAGGGTGGGGAATTCTCTGCTCCACACAGTCTTTCATGAACCCAGGCTCCTTTCCTGTTGTGGGTCCAGCCTCCTGTAGCTGTTGGAGGCATCTCTAGTCAGCTGGTGGTTGAAGAAGAGGTGAGGATCAGGGAGGGAGGATGGGAGTACCCTGCTTGTGCTCACATTCTGCTGGCCAGAACTCACAAGCCACCTGAAATGACACAAAGGTCTAGCTGTGTGTGTAGGAGAAAGAAGAGAGTACAGCTATTGGAAGACGGCAGTGGTCTGTGCCCCAGGTCCCATGGTTTAGGGAAGTGAACCTTGGCACTGGATTTCCTGGCTTTCTAAATCTCCCTTTATAGGGAACTTAGGGCCCAGTCTGTGGTGGGTGGATTTGCCTGGTTCACAGCCTCTGCTCAGCCTTCTTTCTGCTCCATAGGACGGCCTGGAGATGGTGGGCTCCTTGTCACACTGGGTGGGGATGTAGGCTCCACGGGGCCAGAGATGGGTGTGCTCTATGTTCAGATTAAGGGACAGACGGCACATGAATCCCTTCAGTGCCCTCCACATTTGGTCACTAGGGAGGGGTAGGCTGAGCAGTAGCTCTTGGGTCTGTAGCAGTGTGACCCTAGAAGGACTGTCCAGCTGAAAACAAGAGCCTGGGGTGTGGGGAGGGGAGGAGAGATGGGGGTGGGAGGGCAGGGGCTACTCAGGATTCCATGAGACCTGGGTTTAAGTCCTGGATCCATCATTAGCAGCTATGTGAACTTGTGCCTCACTTTCCTCAAATATGAACTTGAGATAATGAAATTACCTTCCTCACAATACTGTTCTAAGAACTGAATGAGGAAAGGTTTACAATTCGGTCCTGGTTGTTCCACTGGGGAGGGAACAGAGATTGGGGGCACAGGGCTCCCCTGGCCTGGGGGAGTCTGGCTCACTCAAGTTCTCAGCCACTTGCAGGGCAAGGACCCTGCTTCTCTTGCTCCGGGTCCGAGTGGTCTGAAGCCCAGTGGGCAGGGCCTGTGGTGTGGATGGACTCGTCTGCAGTGAGTGAGGCAGCAGGCAGAGCTGGCAGACTGTGTGGTCTTTAGTGGGTACCAGGAGACCCCGGAGGGCCTTGTGGGAGGCTGTCCACAGCGTGAGCCAGTTCGCCATCTGGGGTCCTGGAGTTTCCTCCTGCCCTTTGAGTTAAAAAAGAGTCAGTCCTGGGCTGAGACTTAATTGTTCTAGTGCTGAGTGACCTTGTGTCAGGGGAAATTGGATGGGGCAAAATGTTTTCTAATTAGCAGGACTCACTGACCTTTCCCTCACTGTCAGCAGCTTCTCACAGGGAGGTGCGGAGCAAGGGGGCCTGGAGCCCCACATCTCTCTAATGGAGCCTATGTCCAACAAGGAGGTGGATGGCTGGATTCGGGGCCCTGGGAGGACTTCATGTGGGAAGCAGACCTCAGGAAGGGCCTTCAGTGATGGTGTGGCCCAGGATTCTCACCTCCTTAGTCTCCGGTCCTGTCCATCTCCGCAGCATCCTAGGCAAGAGAAGCGGAGAAACACTCAAGCCACTGGGGTGGTTAGGACACACTGGTGGCAATTGTTTAAAACCTTACCTAAAACAAGGTTAAGCAAAAGCAGTTAACAGGCTCTCATAGATGGGAAGGATGTGTGAGGGTCACATACTGAGAGGAACCAGGGCTGCGGCTGCTGGAAGGAGCCTCACCACTGCCAGTGTGCTTCCTCCCCATCGTCAGCATCTCTGCTTCTCTCTGCATGCCGGCAGCTCTCTCTTAGGGCACGCAGACCTCTCCCCTGCAGGGGAACATGACTGCCAGCAGCCCCGAGTTAGCGACTATCATAGAAACCCAGTGTATTTCTCTCTTGTTTATCGTTCTGAGACCTGAGTCACAGGCCTGTCCAGCACTCAAGACTTTTTCTTTTCTCTATTTTTTGAGACAGATTATCACTCTGTCCCCCAGGCTGGAGTGCAGTGGCCTGATCTTGGGTGCAAGTGATTCTCCTGCCTCAGCCTCCCAAGTAGCTGGGACTACAGGCGCCCACCACCACATCCAGCTAATTTTTGTATTTTTAGTAGAGATGGAGTTTCACCATGTTGGCCAGGCTGGTCACGAACTCCTGACCCCCCACCCGCCTCGGCCTCCCAAAGTGCTGGGATTACAGGCGTGAGCCACCACGCCTGGCCAGGAATTTTTCTTTTAAACCTGGAGTTTGGAGATGCTCACTAGTCAGACAGAATCAGCCACCACAGCCCACTCCCTCAGCCAGTATTACTTTGACGCACTAAGTTAGTGAGGAAGCAGGCCCCAGATTAAGAAGCAGAACTCACACTATCATCTGCTGTGCGCCTGGCTGGCTCATGCATACCTTGTGTCTAATGTGAACCAAAGCCCTGTGGTGCACCCTGCTGGTTACCCCCGGTGGTTACCCCCCACACAGAGAAGGAAAGGGAGTCATGGGAGGGAGGACCTGGGAGGTCTCTGGGCTGGCAAGTTGGGTGACACAGGTCGGGTTAGCTGCAAGCCTGGGCTCTGCTGTTGTAATCATGAATGTGTGTGTGTGTACAGCTGTTTACAATGTCAGTGTGGGTGTGCTTGTTTGTTAGAGACACATGCCACTGATCCCATGGTGAGGAAAATCCCAAGCCCTCCCCATGATTTTTGCCAGTGTCTGGGGACTCCTGCTCCTGGCAGCCCATGTGTCCCCAACTCCTGTGTCCTTTAGGGACCTCTGTTGAGCCCTGCCTCTATTCTGGCAGAATTAGAGAAAATTCGTTAAAAAAAAAATAAAGTTTAAATTCACTTTTTAAAGTAATAAAAAAATCTCACAGCACGAGTTTTGATGAGATTTGGGGCAAGGTGGGCCACAAGCTTGGGTTGTATGGCCACCTCCCCCTCTTCTTCCCCTGTTGTCTCTGCAGCTCAGAAACCCCAATTTCCTGGCCCGTGTTATGTGGAGGAACTGAGCTCACCCCCCACAGCTTCATCTCCAAACCTAGCAAGGATCCTGCCCAGATCTGGAGCTCCACCTTTTAATAGAACTTATTTTCTCTCCTTAGAAAGCAGTGGGAGTGGAACGATTCTTTTTCCTGATGCAGATATGTAAAACTGGGACATTGCTACACATAATATTTTAAACCTGTCTTCCCTCTTACCAACAAACACGTCACTAGCACCATCTAGGCCAATACATTTCTCAACATCAATTTCAGTGGCCGTATTACATTTTATCCTACGGATGTGCTCTCGTTTATACTCTAAACCCCTTTTATTGAACACATCACTTACTCGGAAATTTTCAGTGTTATGATGGATGTTGCAGTAATTATTCTTATGTATGCACAGAACCCCCAGAGGACATGACTACTGAAGGGTGTGCTGGCAGGATCACGGGTGAGGATCTAGCAAATTGTCCCAGCTTCATTGGGACTGAGCTTTCACCCTCTTTGCACTACTTTGAACTGCCATTTTGATCATATAGTAATGATTTAGTAGAGCTCTTTTTTGGTTCAACCTACCTGTTCTTGTATCAGAACTAAAATGTTTAATTTTATAAATTTGAATAGTGGCACAATATAGAGTTCACTATTCCTCAGTATTTTCAAGGCTGCTTCTTATCTGTTCATTCTTTTGGTTAACTTGGGAATCATTTTATCAAGTCTCTACTTCCCAATTTCCTTTCAGTTTTGGCTCGAAATGATATTCAATGTATACATTAAGTTGAGTTACATTTTGCTGCATAATACTGAGTTACATTTTGAGTATTATGTATTACTCATAATACATATTGAGTTACATTTTGCTGCATAATACATTATCCCCAAGTTTAACACCTTAAAGCAGCACATACATATCTCATACCCTTCTGAGGGTCAGGAATCTAGGAGCAGCTTAGCTGGGTGACTGTGGCTCTGGGTCTCTCACCAGGCTGCAGTGAAACTGCTGGCCAGGGCTGGAGGATCCCTTCCAACCTTACTCCATGACTGTTGGTGGGAGGCTTCAGTTCTCCACCTGGCTCTCACAATGTAATTTCCCCCAGCGTCAGTTATCAGACAGAGTGTGCAACCAGTAATCTATCTGTTAGAACATGTCACTTCTGGCATATTCGACTGGTCACTCAGCCCAACCCTAATACATGCGAGAGTGACTATGCAAGGGTATGAGTTCCAGGAGGAGAGCATCATTGGAACCATATTGGAGACTGGCTAATACACAGATTAATGGCACATCTGACAATACGGGGTCTTTCTGAGTGTCAGTGTGGTGTGTTCCTATATGAACTTAATTCTATTAAACTTAATTAAATTCTAGGTATGCTCTCAGCGAAGATTTTTACTTTTGTTCATTACAGGTCCCCACACTGTTAAATTCATTCCAAATGAAAGGATCTTTTCTTTTTTTCACATGGCATTTTCTAAGTAGTTGTTGCACTCATATAGGAGATGCTGTTGATTTTGACATCCATAATTTTTCAGTGGAGACAAGGCAGACACTACTCCAGACTCTCACTTGCTATCACCGATCCTTACGTGTGGCTGTGCCAGGCTCAGCTGCGCTGAGATGATGGGGCTGTCTGGCCATCGTTGGTCATATGGACTTCAGATTTGAAAGGATTTTATGGAGAAGCAGAGTGCCTGATATGACTCTCTGGGACCCCCATTTCTGCCCTCCTTGGCTCCCACTGGCAAGGCTGACTCAGTTCCTATCATCTTCTCCTGGACTTTGGCCAGAGTCCACTGGCTGTTCTCCCTGCCTCCTGCCCTCTCCACACCAGTGCCCTCTCCACACCAGTGCCAGAGCTGCTTCCAAGAGATGCCTCAAAGCCCGCTTCCAGCTCAGGAACCCCAGGGGACATGGATGGTTTCTCCATTGCCACTTCCTAGCCTTCCTGGCATAGGCAGGTCTGGTTTGCCCGCAGGTCCCTCTCTAGGGTGGGTCCCTGCTCCATAGATGCTGAGCCTCCAGAAGTCCATTCTTTTATATCACATTTGAAAACCTTTGAAATGCATTATAGTTCAGTCATATGAATTATGTAAGTATATCCTACTCATTGTATAAAACAACACAGAATTGTCTAAAGTGTCATCTTTCTCCCCATTCCAAGAAGGAGCTAAGAAGCAATGCTAAACAATTAGGAGTAGGATCTTCCGTATTCTTCCCTTTGTCTTCACAAAAGCAATCAGACATACAGAAGTTTATAAATTACCCTGTGCACAGTATTCTGCATGGCGTCTTTTCATTTTCTCAACGGTGATCACTTCCCTCGCCAAAACAGACAGTCGACTTCATTGTGACAGGAGTAGAGCTCCATGCTGGGCAACTCACCCCCACAGAGGGACACTCAAGTGGTTTCCAGTCACTTGCACAACATTGTTGCGTGCGTGGGCCTCCAGGGCCCGGAAGAAACTGCGTTCGCGTGCAACATTAAACACGCCACATGGGCTGATGAAAAATGAAAGCAAAATAAGACCAATTGAAAGCCGGCAGGAAACCTGTGTGACTACTCCGTGGCTCCCCTGCCTGGTTTCCAGCCGCGGACTCTTGCTCTTCGGCGCGACCCCTGCTCCTGGGGTCCTCCGGGGTCCTCCCGCACCCAGGCCCCACACACTCGGGTTGCGAAGCCGAGTGCCTCCCCGTGCGGCCGCCAGGGGGCGCCCCAGGCCGGGCCGAGCGCCGCCCCCGCCCAGGAGAATTGACAGGCGCGCGGGCGCCGAAGCTGGTCTTTCCAGAAACCGCACCCCGCCCGCTCCCGGGCTGCCATCCGCGGCTGGGTCACGCTCACGTCTCCGCGATTCGGTGTCTCTTGGCCTCCTGCCCCACTGACCTGGGAGTGCCAGGAATCACCCCACCCCCAGCGAGGTCCCCTCTGTTGCACAAAATGGGCGCTAGCTGGGGTCATTCTAGTTTGGCCGCCTCACCCTCCTCCAGGGTGGCACTATCACCATTCTCGCCCGCCTCCAGCCGGCCCAATCCTGCTGCTCCCTACAGCGTTGTCCCTGGCCCGTGCCCTCTTGTGGTCGTAGGCATCTTGCAGCCCGGGAAAGACAGAAAGAAGCTGTCCGCAGGACCCCAGACCCTGGGAGCCTTCCTCCCCTTGTCTCCACTCTGGACTTGGGGGTCCCCCACCAGCCACGGCGAGAGCGAGAAAGATAATAGCTGGGCGGAGGCTGGGGAAGACCCTCGGTCTCAGAAACTGAAGGGAGCCAGGACTCCCGGTTGGGGAGTCGGTGCAAGCCCTGAGGTGGGAGAGGAGGGCGGATTGGAGTCCAGGACCACAGCTCTGCAGGGGACAGGCAAGTCCTGTGGCGGCTCTAGGAAGGTCTGGGTCACACTGGGACCAGCCAGCTGGACCTGGGTGGGGAGGGGTGGGGCGCCTGACTCTACTCCTGTGACCTGGACATTGCCCAGCTGAGCAGGAGCTTTGACCCTGTGGGCTTACAGCTCATCTGAACCTGCTTAGTCCGTCTTCCTGTTGTGTTAACCTTGCAGAGGGGGAAGAGTGCCAACTCTCCACCCCTCTTCCATCACTCCTGGGTACCTGATCCACCTTCCACCCTCATGGGTAAGGAAGGGGACAGGAAGGTCACCAATCCAACCAAGCCACAGTGCCAAATCCTGTTGGTTCGTTTGTTTTCCCCTGGTTGGGTTATGTTTTCAAACCATCAACAGATTCATAGCTGCTAGTGGATGTCAAATTTCAAAATAGGGGAGTCCCAATGGTGACTTGTCCATTAGGAAGTCATAGGCAAGCCACTTACTCTCTGAGTTTCAATATCCTTGTCCCAATAAAAGGGCATCTGTGATTAGCTCTGAGCACATATTTAGGGTGAGCTTTCACCCTAAAGAGCTCAGCAACAGCAGCTTCTACTCACTTTCACACATCAAAGAGAGGGTGGGTGGGTTCCCTCCCAGCAGAAGTCCTCCCAGCAGAAGTCCTCCCAGCAGAAGTCAACATCCCGCCCTTCCAGTGTGCTTCTGATCAGGCACAGAGGAGAGCCAGTTTCATCTTCTTTCTTTTTGGTCAACTCCAGACATCTGCAACAAACAAGAAGATTAACAACAACCATTAAAAGTGGCCCCTGGAGAGTTTATCTGTCAGCGCACGCATGGCTGCAGGATCTCATTATAGGCCAAAGGCAAAGGATGTCTGCTTCCTTTCTGTCCTGGAATTCCGTGATAAAATCCCCTCCAGTTGTCTCTACTGATTCCATTTTGTTTTCTTTCTTGGCTATAACACAGATAGGAGGAAAAATCTTTCCTCCCTCAAGGCAGAGTTTTAAACGCATCACCTCAGAATGCCAAATGTTCTGGAAAGGAAGAAAGTTGGCAGCGAAGGAACCTGCAGAGAGAGGGACTGAGAGGGCTGAAGGGCCCAGCAGCTCCTGGCAGGCTCCTCTGGTCTCTGTTTGAAATTGGCTGAAAAGACATGGAATTTAGTAGGCAAGTCTGCCTCCTTCTCCTCCTCTTATCTGCAGAGGAGAGATCGGTTCCCAGCTGGCCGGGGCAGTGTCATTGATACAGCTGGTGTCATTGTTACCTTCCACTAACAGATCACTTGACACCTACCGGCTCAGGCAGGGCTGGGACTGGGCATTTCCTGGCTGAGCTGGAGGCTTGGGCCCTCCCCATTGTCCCAGAATCCCAGGTGAGGCCAAGACATGGGCTCTGCTGGGATGCCATGCTTGGTGACCCAGCAGAAGGACTAGATTGCTCCTAGTGGGTGCTCCCCCTTGCAGAGTCCCAGCTGCCCCTTTGGGTCCCGTTGCCTGGCCTCTTTTGCTGTCCTGGGTAGAGGAGATGAGTTTGTCGCTGGCTGCAAGCTGAGGCCAACTGACGCTGCTGCACAGAGAAGGGGCACCGAGAGTGGCCTCGGACTGAGGAGCCTGTAGTGCAGAGCAGCCCCTCGGGCCTTCCGCCTGGCCCTGCTTCCCCGGCCGGCTGCCCTTCTGGTGAGTGCATCCCAGGTGGCATCATGCTGCAGCAGATCCTGCACGACATGTACATCGACCCTGAGCTCCTCGCCGAGCTCAGTGATGTGCAGAAGCACATCCTCTTCTACAAGATGCGGGAGGAACAGCTGAGGCGCTGGAAGGAGCGGGAGACTTGGGAGTCCCTGGCCCAGGACAAGGGTCTCAGGCCTACGAAGACCAAGCGAGGTACGTGGCTGGGAGTCATGGAGGGATGGGCCACCAGTCCCCCAGGAGGTAGAAAAATTAGCAGGGCCAGGCTGTGTCCTTCTTCAAGATGGGCACTGGGGTGATGAGGCCTGGGGGCTTGAAACCCTTGTCCTGTGGGCATCAGGTCCCATGAGCCTGTGCTTTTGTCTTTTGGCCAGGAACTTAGGGCTTCGAGGCTGCTGCAGAGGCTGCCCAGGGGCCCTTATCGGGGTGGGGGAGTTGGACTAGCTTTGTCTTGTTGTGGAAGGCCTGAGTTCTGGGAAGACACCACTGAGACTTCAGATTGTGCTCTGACGTGGTTGGCAATGGTAGGGTGAACAAGGGCATGTTTGTGACCCTTGCCATTGGTTCTGGGCCAGAGTGTGGTATAGACATGCAGTTCCTCTCTCCTTGGCAGGCGTGGCAAACCAGTTCTCGGCTAGGGCCCCATCTGTGGACTGTGCCTCTCCCGCCAGGTCCTCCAGCAGGAGGATGCTGTGGGTTGTCCCTGGAGTCCCACTGGGCATCCAGAGAGAGGGCATCAGGGAACATCCCACACAGAGAATGACCATCCCCAAATGGTCGTGGCAACTGCAGATGAGAAGCAAGGGCCTAGCCTACATTTCAAGTGTTTTGTATGCAAAGTCTTGTGCTAGTCAATCCTATGGACTGGTACACCTGGGGGTGAAGGAAGTCGTTTGGGACCCGTGGGCCAGAAACTGGCAGGCCGCTGAGGCTTGGCTTGGCACAGGACTCAATCCTGCTGGGGATGGTAGTTTCTGTGGATGCTGCATGCACTTTACAGTTTGCAAGGCTTCGCCTTTTGAAGTTTTCAATCCAGGACAAAGTCCTGTTTCAGGGCTGAGCACACAGCTCCCTTGGTGATCTGGCTCTTCTCCATGCCAGACTCACTGCTGGCCATTCCCCACCAGGTGCCACAGGCCATGCTCGCACCATCTGGACCTGCTTGCTCTTGTCTCCGGTCTTCACGTGAGTGGCTCTTACTGTTGGGAATGTCCTGCCTTCATCCACCTGACAGACTCCATCAGGGCTGGCCTCCTGCCCCGGAATGTTCACGGATGCTCTTGCATAGGGCAGTACTTGCTCCTCTGTGGCTGCCTGGCATGTAGGACCCACCCCTGCCCTGGCACTTGCCACCCTGTCATTGTCATTCCTCGTCTGCTTGCCTGCTCTCCAATGGGCTCAAAGGCCCTGGCGTGTGAGGCCTTACTCCACTCTGTCTTCCTCCCCTGGGCCCAGCACAGAGCTGGCACATGGTGTTAAAGACACAGCAGGACCCTGCCGGGGAGGTTGGGTCAGAGCTGTGACTTGGCTGCAGGTGGCTGGTGCCAAGGCTGGGGCCTTCCGGGCTGGGCTGCGCTGGCAGCTGCATCACTACCTGGTGGAATGACAAGCCACCTTGCCAGCCCTACCCGGCCTGAGCCCTGGGGACTCGCGTTGCCTGCATGATGACTCTTGTGGGAGGGAGACGGATGCCTAAAATTTTAACTGCAAAAATATTTGTACAGAGATTTGTCACACATTGACATCTACATTTTCATGTATAAATTATACATTAAACTCATTTGAGTTTCTGGTGCAGAAGATCCTTTTTCTGGTAATTAATTTTCTGATTTATAAAGAATGGAAAAGCAGGGAAACACGCTGAGGAATGTGTGTATCCCAGGTCAGGATCCCACTCGGATCCCGGCTCTTTGCTTTGGTCCTGCCTTCTGGAACTGTCTGGGCATGCCACTGTGGAGCCTGGGGGCTGGCCCCGCCCAGGAGCCCAAAGAGCTTTCAGCTGGAGGGTCCAGGATGTACAGGATCTGCTTCATGTCCTGGGGTCGTGTTGAAGGGTGGCAACAGCCTGTGAGCTTTACGTTGACTGGGTGCCTACCCAGCCCTTCCTGCTCCCATATCCCTGCAGGGTGGCAGGGCAAGCTCCCTGATTTCATTTCAGTTAAGGAAGGTGAGACTCCGAGAAGTGATATGCTACATCCAAGGTCACTCAGCTGCTACATCTCATGACTTGGACCTGGGGTCTAGTGACTGATTTTTTTTCCATTCATTCACTTCCAATATCGGGACTCCAATTAAACAAATGAGCTGTGCACACATTCACTTGTTCACTCATTCACTAATTCATTCGCTTATCCAGCATTACTATGTGCTGACTTCTGTGAATGGGACAGTGCTTGTCCTGGAGACAGCGGGTAGATGGATCATAGGGAACACAGCCGACTCGAGTGCCAAGGGTGAGGCTTGGTGCAAAGCAGCCGTGCCGTGTCCCAGGGCGGGAAGTGTGCGGGGACGGGCTCCACGGAGGAATCTTCTCTTCCTTCCCTTGATGTTGCCAGAGGACTCAGAAGGTTCTCCAGATGCTTGTGAGACCCCAGCCCCCAGCTGACGTCCAGGCTCTTGACACTGTCTTGAGAAAGAACTCAGGAATGAGTCAGAATGATAGGAAGGGCAAGAAACTGCTAGTGAGAAGCGAAAGTACACATTTGAAAGAGAAGTGCGGGCGTGCTCATGAGAATGTGTCACGCCCAGCAGAATCTGGGTTTCTAATTTTATGGGCGTTTCTTTAATTAGGGGATGGAACAATTCTTAGGTGTTCTGGAAGAGGAGGAGATTTCAGGGAACCTCTTGGGTTACTGTCTCCTTTCTCCCTTCTTTGAGTTTGCCCAGAAGAGCCATGGACAAGTCACCCTGAGTGGGATTTCAGCCGTTTTTGCTCTCTTCCTTTCGGTTTTCTGCTCTCTTGTTGTTTTTTTGTCTTGTTCTTATTTTCGCTGTTGTTTGGGTTTTCCATGCTCCTGTGACCACCCAGTGCTATTCTTGTCTCATTGACAGGCACCCTCTTTCCTGGTCCCCTCCCCACACATTTGTTCTGAAGGAAGCACCTGCTGTGGCCCTGCTGAGCTGTTTGCCGGCCCCTTGGGATCCCTGAGCACGACCTGGCTCAGTCCTGGTCAGCCTAGAGTGACACCGGGCCTCCTCTGGGCCATCGTCCCCAGTGCTCTAAAGCCTCCCTTCTCCCCTCTTTTCTGGGAATATTCCTCGCTCCTGGCAAGCCTGGCTTTGCCATCCATTGGGCTCAAGTAACATTCTCCATGGCCCTACAGACAGGCAGGCGGGACAAGGTGTGCCTTGTGCCCGAGGACCTCACAGCCCCGGAGTTGTGCCTGGTGAGGGCGCAAGTAAACACTGGTGATGTGAATCATTCTCGTTTACAGAACCTAGGAGGTTTTCTTGATTCTGGGATCCACATTTGGAACCCATGGGAGTCAGCTGGGGTGAAAGCTTAGAGGCGGACTGTGAAAGGTAGGAAGGAGAGGAGACGAGGGCGTGGCTGGACACGTCACTCCTCTGAGCACATGGCATTTCTTTTCTGTTTTCACTTTATGCTTTGGCAAGAACCCTCTGATGTCCTATACTGTTGTGGATGGTGTGGACCCCTCAGCTTGGTAGGTTTTTTTTAATCTAACATCGTGTTTATTGCTCTATCGCATTTCTGACAGTTTGTTGTCTAGTATGTTGAGTATATTGAGACTCAGAGAAGGCATGTGATCACATTATGTCCCAGCAAGACTTAAGTCAAACCCCTCTAGCATGGCCACGACCTGTGCAATCTCATCCTCTCCTCATTCTGCATGGCCACCGAAGGAACGCACACCCCGTGTTAGGAATTATGAACTTCACAACCCTGTGGACTCCTCTCTGCTTACTTAGTCATCCTAGGTTCTTGGGGCCAGAGCTGGATGTGACCTGGGGACACATGACTCAGGACACATGTCCACACTGCTGACCAAGGAAGCTTCCCTGTTTGGACCTGTCAGTTCTATATATATATATATATATATTTTAGACGGAGTCTTGCTCTGTTGCCCAGGCTGGAGTGCAGTGGCGTGATCTTGGCTCACTGCTACCTCTGCCTCCCAGGTTCAAGAGATTCTCCTGTCTCAGTCTCCCAAGTAGCTGGGATTACAGGTGCCCACAACCACACCCAGCTAATTTTTGCCTTTCATAGAGACATGATTTCATCATGTTGGCCAGGCTGGTCTTGAATTCTTGACCTCAGGTGATCCACCCGCCTGGGCCTCCCAAAATGCTGGGATTATAGGCACGAGCCACTGTGCCTGGCCCTGTCAGTTTTATCTTGATTGACGGTTTCTGCCACTGTTAAATTGGTTCCTCTGTGACCGCCTCCTCATCCTTCTGGATGCTTTTGCCTGGGAGCCAGACGTCTTTCCCTCCTACTCTTCCCACTCTCCTATTTGTGAACCAAGCCTGCACACTCAAGAAGCTGCTTCTTTCCTTTGGGTTTCCTACCAGGCAGTCAGCTTTCCTATGCCTGCTCCCTGGCTTGCCCTCATTCCAGCCAGTGGAGTGCTCTGAGCCCAGTGGGGCTCCAGCCTCCACTGCCTCCATTTTCCACAGCTGGGCTCAGGATGTGCTCCCAGATGCAGTCCCGACCTGGGGCCTAAAGGGCTCATCCTCTTTAGCATCCTCTTTATTCCTCAGCATCAAGTCACTCCCACTGCCCTCATGGGAGGTGTGTGACACCATCCTTCTCACTAGGCATCTGGCTTCCCTGTTTCCTGGGCCCATCCAGTAACCACAGCAACCATGCCTGCTGGGCTTGGGCCCTCCTGGCCTCCATGTGTCCTCTTTCCAGGCATGGAAGTCCCGACCTTGCATGCCAGCCCTGCCTAGACCCCTGCACGGAGCCCTGCACCTGCCTGCCAACATTCCCATGGTGGCCTTGATCTCAGTGCAGTCCCTGCCTCAAGCTCATCCCTACATTTCCTTCCCACAGCAGCCACAGACATTTGGACACACGAGTCAGCTCACTTATCCCCCTGCCTCGGTGGCTTTCATGGCACTCATGAAAGGCACAGGTCTTTGCTGGCACCTGCCCACCTCTTCAAGCTAATTTCCACCATGTGCATCCCACTGCGTGGAATGCTGTTTCCCCAGATCCTCATGAGGCTCTTCTGGGACATTATTCATCTCGGTTGAATGCAGAGTTCTTCACTGGCCACCCACTCTCAATGAGCCGCATCCCAATCTCTCTCTTTGAACACCTGCCTACTTTTCTTCCTAGCACTTAGCATGTCTGCAAGTGTCTTTAAAAAATTATGGTAAAATGCATGAAATTTACCATTTTAGCCATTTAAAGTGTGTAATCCAGTGACATTTAGTACATTCAGAATGTTGTCCAACTATCACCACTGTCTAGTTCCAGAACATTTTTCTCACTTCAAAAACAAACCCCATAGCCATGAATGGTCCTTTCCTATCCCCTCCTCTGCTCAGGCCCTGACCACCACTGATCTGCTTTCTGTCTCTGTGAATTTGCCTCTTATTCCTCTTCCTTCTCCTTCTCTTTCTTCCTCTTGTTCCTCTCCTTCTTCTCCTTCTTTTGCTCCTCCTCCTCCTCTCCTCTTTCTCTTACTTTCTCCCCTCTTTCTTCTTCTCCTTTCTCTCCTCCTCTCCTTTTTCTTCTTCTCCTTTTTCTCCTCCCTCTCTTCTCCCTTTTCTTCTTCTTCTTCCTTTCCTCCTTTCTTTTCTCCTCCACTTCTCCTTTTCTTCTTCTTCCTCCTCTTGCTCCACATATCTGTTTGCTTGTTTACGGTCCATCTCCTCCATTAGCCTGAAAGTGCCATGAGACCATGGATGTTGCTTGCATTGTTCCAGTTTCTATCCCAGCATCGAGAACAAGGCCTGGGGCAGAGTTGGAGTGTGCGTGGGTGAGTAGCGGCTAAGGTGCTTACATGTGTGCTGTGGCAGGGGTTTGACTGGGGACACAGATGCTAAAGGATTGCTTTTTTGAGTGAAAGGCTGTGTGCTGCGCATTGTGACCCCTCCACCCCACTACACATCAAAAATCCTCTCTGAAAGTATAGAAATCAGAATATATGTGTTCTTTGGGATTTGTTGTAGAGGCTGATATATAATAATATATGTATAAGTAATGACAAATCTGTCACCTTTTCACTTTTACTTATCACTCATTCCGTTTTCTTTTTATTTTTTCTCTCTTTCTTTTTTTTTTAAAGAAATTTTAAAAAGAAATATTTTTTTAAAAGAAATATTTTTTATTTTTTATTTTTTCTTGAGACAAGATCTTGCTGTGTCATCCAGGCTGCAGTGCAGTGACGCAGTCTCAGCTCACTGCAACCTCTGCTTCCCAGGTTCAAGTAATCCTCACACCTCAGTCTCCCGAGTAGCTGGGACTACAGGCATGTGCCACCATGCACGGCTAATTTTTGTGTTTTTTGTAGAGAGAGGATTCCAGCATGTTGCCTAGACTGCTCTCAAACTCCTGGGCTCAAGCAATCCACCAGCCTGGGCCTCCTAAAGTGCTGGGATTGTAGGCGTGAGCTACTGCGCTGGCCACTCATTCAATTTACATTTCTTGTTAGGATTTGAACTTGGGTTTTAGCCTGACCAATGCTCCTTTTTTTCTTCGAATTTACTTGGTGCATATTTGCCTGTATCTCCCACCGCAGCCTTTTGATGCCATTTTGTTTTAAGAGACTCTCTTGGAAAATGTGTATTAAATAGCATACGGTATTTTAAAGCTTACTTTTATAAATGTATTCAAGCCCATTATTTTTATCAGGAATGAAACATGGTCTACTGAAGATGAGAAACATAAGCCTATTTTTATATTCTTCCCCATGATTTCATTGGTGTAATCAAGGATGGTAAATCAGTAGTTGATTTTGTTTACGTTATGTATTTCATCTCTCAAGATTTATTTTTTATGCTCATAGTAGAGGTTTTATAATGAAATCCCAATAACAATAGTTATTTGGATGTTAACTCCACTTTGTCTGGTTTCATTGCTCCCTACATGTTTTCTCTCTGAGGGGCAGTGATAAATGCTTTATTTCCCCTTTGCCCCACTGCACAAGTGATTTGTCCAATCAAGCAGTGCACCCCTCACTGTTGGGATTCTTAGCACATTACACTGAAGTCACTAAACACCATGAGAAATTCTTGCTTAAAGCTGCCTTGCGCCCCATCCCTATTCTTGCTGTCATAATATGTTCTCGGGACACCATTGATTTTGGCATGCTGATTTTCCTCAACCTCCTTCTTCAGTTTATTTTGTTAGTTCCAACAGCTTTTTGGTTGATTCCCTTGGACTATCTAGGGAGCCATGCTGCACAGGAACACTGGGAAGTCAGTAGAGCACATGCCCTGGATATCTGGACCGTAGCTCTTTGTAGCTGTTGTTCACAACCCCTTTCCTGGACACTGGGGACAGTGATTCTAGGACAGCGCTGGGAGAGGGAGGAAGGGGTTAGGGAGGTGACTGACAGAATCTCCTCCCTGGTGTCTCTTAGTGATGTTTATTTACCATTAGTGCCCCATTTCTTTTGTTAGGAAAACATTTCCTGTCACCATGCAAATATTCAAGGAACAATTCTCTGGAGGAAATACTTGATCACGTGTGTATAAGGAGAGAAAATGAGGTGTCTAGAGGTGAAGGACAGTGTCTAGAGCCCTATGGAGGACACTGATTATTTCCAGGAAGACAAGAAGTAAGAAGCCTCTTGTGCCATGAGAGTTGGGAAGGTGGGACTCAGTGTGGGTCTGAGGGACCAGTTAAGGCAGCAGGTGGTGAATGAGATATTGCCAGCTTCTGAAGGGGAGCCCCAAAATCAAACAAGAAGAAAATCATTAGAAGTGGATTTATGGTGACACGGGGCCATCCACCTGACCCCAGAGAGATGTCCTATCACCTGTCACCTATAGGTAGGTACCCCTTGAACCTCGGGGGGATATTTGGAAGGCAAGCAGACCCTGACACTCTTCCAGACTTCCCACCCAAGGGATGCTCCCTTAGCTCATTTTCTGAGGGATTCTACGGTGGGAAATAGTGTCATGGATCATTTTTCTTTTTTCTTAGACAGAATCTCGCTCTGTCGCCCAGGCTGGAGTGCACTGATGTGATCGCAGCTCACTGCAACCTCCACCTCCCAGGTTCAAGTGATTCTCCTGCCTCAGCCTCCTCGTAGCTGAGATTAAGGTGCACGCCACCATGCCCAGCTAATTTTTGTATTTTTAGCAGAGATGGAGTTTCACTATGCTGCCCAGACTGGTCTCAAACTCCTGACCTCACGTAATCCGCCCACCTCGGCCACCCAAAGTGCTGGGATTACAGGTGTGAGCCACCGCGTCCGGCCTCATTTTTCCACCCTTGGGTGGGCTTGATGCTACTTTCAAAATGCCTATAGCATGGTGGATGGATCCAGGCAACTCAATTTCATCCTGATTCCACTGGGGTGGCTTTGGAAAGTCACCCATGCAATGAGAATAACAACTCTTTCCCGACAGTTTTTGGGAGAATTAAAAATGCTTCTTCAACAAGGGGGCAGCTTCTGCCACCATGTAGGCACCTAAGAGCCAGGTTGTGTTTGTCTCCTTCCTTTCTTGGCTCTGCTGGCAGATCCCCTTGGAATTAGTCTGGGCCTCTTCCTGAGTGCTCCATCGCTTGCCCTAGTCTATGGGACCAGCCACATCACTGCCTAGCCAAACTCAGTTTTTCTGGAGTCTCAGCAATTGGAGGGGGGTGACTTAGGGAGTGAGGTCTTTCCTGTGAGTCTCAGATCATCAACCCTTGTGTACTTTACAAGTGTACTTTTACTTTTTAGGATATATTGGAAGAAATTCAGTTTTTCCAATGAAGGGTCACTCTTGATTCTTGGGATGCTGATGAGCTTTTCAGATGAATGATGTAAAGATGAGGCATCATGGTGGGTGCAGGAAGAGCCCACGGAGAATTGCTGTGATCTGCTGGTAACTGTCGGCACAGCCTGTGGCCTGGGACTCTCTGATTGTGATTGTGTGGCTAAACACAGGGCTCCCTCCTGAGCCAGCCAGTGGAACAAAGACTAGGGATCTCTGAGAGCTGTGATGGGACTTGGGGTGTGTGTGTGTGTGTGTGTGTGTGTGTGTGTGTGTGTGAGTTTGGCTTGTGTTCTGCTGGCATTTGGGGCATGGAGAGAGATGCTGGGGCCAGACCTTTCTATTCCATTTGCCTGAACCATGAGATCCAGTATGGCCCTGCCGTGCAGTGGGTGCCCCACCTAGGTTTGTGGCCTTGACATTGGTGGGGCCTCACTTTCTGGCTCCCAGCCTCCTGTTCTGCCTCCAGATGGCAACCAGAAAGGTGAGAGAGCTGCATAGATGAGTGAGCTCCTCAGGGGTGTAGTCTCAGCATCCCCCTTGGAGCTCAGACCCCTCATCTGTAATGGGCACGGGCTTTACTGAAACCACCTCCCTCCAGGGGAGGTTGTGGGGATTGAGTGAGCCGTGTGCAAAGTGCCTGAAGTCCACCCGGCGTGCACAGCACCTGCCGAGGGCTTCTGGTTCCTTTGCAGCCTGCCACCTTGCTCTTGTTTCCTTTCTGCCTTCCTCAGGCCCAGCAGTGAGGTTCTTAGTGAGGCAGCTCCACCTGCAAAGGCTACCAGGGCCCACTGCTCCCCATCTTTCACACCAGTGCTTTCCAAAGCTGCAAAACCTCAGCTTACCAGGTGGGCAGTGAGAGGAGCCAGAGCAGAGGCCGCTGTGAGCAGGCATGGAGTCACCCATAGTCACCGGTGGCGACGGCACTTGGCACCTGGCAGGTTTGGGCATCCCCAGGGGTAAGGGTGGTTTTTGTGGCTGTAGAGAAAGATTAATATGTGGAGCCCTTAATTGTTAGCTTTGAGTAATCTGTGTCCACAAGGAAAGAACTTGCAGCCTTAGTCAGCTAAGGGCTTTTGGTGGGGAGCTGGGGGGCAAAGGGGACCCTGGAAGCTAAGGAGGATGGGTCGGGTGGCAAAGCAAGACCTAAAGGCAGCTGCATGCTGTAATATGAAGGCAAACTCCTCCAGATGGAGGGCCTGTCAGGCCTGTGCTAGGCCCTTTAAGGGCCTCAGCTTATCTTACCCCTCAGTGACCTGGAAGATGCACCCCTATGCATTTCATAAAACCTAAGAGTGCTTGATTGAAAGACACACCCTTGGCTGGGCACGGTGGCTCACACCTGTAATCCCAGCACTTTGGGAGGCTGAGGCGGGCGGATCACGAGGTCAGGAGATCGAGACCATCCTGGCTAACACAGTGAAACCCCACCTCTACTAAAAATACATAAAAATTAGCCGGGTGTGGTGGCGGGCTCCTGTAGTCCCAGCTATTTGGGAGGCTGAGGCAGGAGAATGACGTGAACCCGGGAGGTGGAGCTTGCAGTGAGCCGAGATCGCACCACTGCACTCCAGCCTGGGCAACAGAGCAAGACTCCGTCTCAAAAAAAAAGAAAAAAAAAAAAAAGAAAGAATAAAGCACAACAAGGAAAAGTAAAAGTAAAAGAAACATGACTTGATTTTTATTTTATTTTATTTTATTTTATTTTATTTGAGACAGAGTCTCGCTCTGTCACCCAGGCTGGAGTGCAGTGGTGCGATTTTGGCTCACTGTAAGCTCTGCCTCCTGGGTTCACGCCATTCTCCTGCCTCAGCCTCCCGAGTAGCTGGGACTACAGACGCCCACCACTACGCCCAGCTAATATTTTTTGTATTTTTAGTAGACAGGAGGTTTCACCGTGTTAGCCAGGATGGTCTCCATCTCCTAACCTCATGATCCACCCGCCTCAGCCTCCCAAAGTGCTGGGATTGCAGGTGTGAGCCACCGCTCCTGGCCAACATGACTTGAGTTTTTAAAATCTTAGTAACAGATGCCAAACTTAAAAAAAGAATGAAACTGGATTTAAATAGAAAAATATTTGCAACATATATAACAGGCAAATAATTAATATCCAGAAAACATAATGAAGTGCTCCAAATCAATTAGCAAAAGACAAATAACCAATAGAAAAATGAAGAAATAAATGAACAAGCAATTCACAGGAGGGAAATTTCAAATCACAATGAAGATGCAAAAAGACATTCAACTTCACTAATAAACCACCTCCATGTAAATTAAAGCAATCAGATTAGCAAGAGTTAGAAGAGTCTAAGAGTAGCCATATTAATGAGGACCCAGGGAAAGAGATTCTTTCCCACACTTCAAGGGGTGAGACACACAGTGAGTGCCTGTCCCTTTCCAATGCTTCTGCAGGTTCCCGAAGAGCTTGGGCAGATGAGGATGGGGTGGCGGTGTCTTAGTCCAGGCTACTATAAGAAATTATCACACACTGAGTAGTTTAAACAACAAATGTTTCTCACAGCCCTGGACTCTGGATGTCTGAGGTCAGGGAGCCAGCACGGTCAGGGGTCTGGTGAGAGCCCTCTTCCTGGATGCGGATGGCTGACTTCTCCTGTATCCTTACATGGTGGAAAGAAAGTGTGCTAGCTCTCTGGTCTCTTCTTATAAAGGTGCTAATCCCATTCATGAAAGTTCCATTCTGTTGACTTAATTACCTCTTGCCCTAATTACCTCCCAAAGGCCATACCTCCTAATACTATTACATTGGGACTAGGGTTTCAGTGTGTGAATTGCAGGGGTACACAGACATTCAGACTTTCAGACCATTGTTAGAGAACAGAGGCTCATGCCCAGGGTCCCATGGCTGGTCAGTGATCAGTGGACCAGCAGGGAGCCTGAGTTTCGGTGCAGTTTCCCTTTCCTTCCCTTCTCCCAGCTGCTGCCAAAAGCCCAGGGACTGTTTGAACAGGACTGACTTTTGCTCCACTTTGCATGGAGGGAGGTGCCTCTCTTGCACTGTTTCAGGGCTCCAGCTGGGGGATGCTGACCTGAGCTGCCCTGGCTTCCTCCCTCTTCCCTAGGATTCTTTTCTGTCCCCTCATTTCAGGATGCTAATGCTGTCCCCTCCCTGCTTCCCCATCTCTGCACCTCCCTGCTTCCACTTTCAGCCTGGAGGACAGCAGGGGCAGCTCCCGAGAAAGGCCACCAGTTGCTTATCTTGGCACTCCCTGTAACTCAAACCCCAGTTCTCACTCCAGCTCAGAGGAGCTGGGTGGAAGCAGGTTGTAGACTACCTGTCCCTCTGCTATCTCTCAGAGTGGCTAGCATTACTGCTTTCCAGGTTTTTCTCACCCAAGAATCAGCAAAGCTTCCTATGGTTTTCCCATTTGGAAACAGATTTTGCCTTAGATGTTGGGGTCTAAATTCTTTGGGTTCGTTTTCATGTGTATTTACCCCATGTCCTGTTAGAATTACATCATCCTAGGCTTTAGGCATTATTTATTTATTTTTTGAGACGGTGTTTTACTCTTGCTGCCCAGGCTGGAGTACAATGGCTCAATCTTGGCTCACTGCAACCTCCATCTCCCGGATTCAAGTGATTTTCCTGCCTCAGCCTTCTGAGTAGCTGGGCTTACAGGTGCTTGCCACCATGCCTGGCTAATTTTTTGTATTTTTAGTAGAGTCAGGGTTTCACCCTGTTGGCCAGGCTGGTTTTGCACTCCTTAGCTCAGGTGATCCACCCACCGTGGCCTCCCAAAGTGTTGGGATTACAGGTGTGAGCCACCGTGCCTGGCAGGCATCATTTATTTCTGTCCTATTATTTCACTGGTGTGCTTTTTTTCTGGGCACCATGGTAGGGTTCTCATTCTCAAACTCTGAGATGCTAAAGATTTAGGATGTCCTGTCCCTGTCCCCAGAACATGTGCAGCTACCTCATTTTACAGATTAAGTGATTTGGATCTCAGAGCTTTTAAGGAACAGGACTGAGAGCAGGGTCTGGGCTCCTCACTGACACATTGATTCTGCTATGTCTCTGTATTGAATGAACTGCAGACAGGGAGTAGGGGTTGGAGGTGGGGCATTGTGGATTTCCCAGTGATAGTTACAGCAAGTCCTACTACACGTGGGGCATCAAGGCCCCGGTGAGAGCTGTTCTTGGATTTGTTCTTGTTCTAGCAAGAGAGGGTCCAGGCTTCATAGGAGGTGTGGCCTTGAGTTGGGGTAGGGGGTGCCATTCCACAGTTACAAGGTTGGAGGGCATGATGGTGGTGGCTTAGTGTGACCAGCCCCATGTTTGTGTTGCTCATACACAGCAAAGGCAGTGTTGAATACAACATCAAACAGCCTGGCACTATTGGCAGCAGCCCCTGTGCCCACAGAGTGCTAGGCTTTCGCCGCCTTTATGCCAGAGGCATGTATGACAGTAAGAGTGTCTGGATTCCAAATTTGGCTACCCACTTTCTGACTGGCTGTTTCCCACTTATTAATTTGATTTTGGTAAGATACTTATGACTCTCTGAGCCTCAGTTTCCTCTTGCCTAAACTGGAGATGATAATGATAAGTTCTGCATCCCAGATTTGTGAGGAAGACGAAATGATGGTCCCAGTGAAGCAGGGTGTGTTGGAAGTACTTGATAAACATTAGCAGAGCACATTCCTCCTGTACTTAGTGGAGTGCTAGAAGAACTTTTCCAGAAGACTGAAGTTCCAGAAGATCAAAGTTTACAGCTTAGAACAGAAGGCATCTGTGTTAAGAGAACACATTGCTGTTGGGCAGCCACTTCCTCGCAGGATTCTCTGGTCATTAAGTATGATGTTAACTGTAGGTTTTCACAGATGCATTTATCAGAGTGAGGAACTACCCTCTATTTCCAGTTTACTGAGAATCTTTACTAGGAATGGATATTGAATTTGTCAAATGTTTTTCTGTAACTATTGAGATGATCATATTTTTTTCTTTTTTAGTCTGCTGATAGGATTATTTTGATTGATTTTTGAACGTTGAACCAACCTTAAATTCCTGTGATAAAATCATATATGGTCATGATGCTTTATCCATTTTATATATTTCTGAATTTAATTTGTTATTACTTTATTAAGATTTAAAAAAATCTGTGTGATCAATATTGTTCTGTACTTTTCTTAAAATGTATTTAGTTTAATATCAGGGTAAGATCAACCTGAAGAAATATGTTGGAACATATTCTCTCCTCTTCCATTTTCTGTGTTTGTATGCATTTGGTATTACTTCTTCCTTAAATGTTTGATGGAGTACCAGTAATGTCTTTCATTGTGGGCAGATTTTAACATATAAATTCAAGTTCTTTAGTGTACATAGAGCTATTCAGGAAGTATGTTTCTTCTTTAGTGAACTGTTGTATATTTTGCTTCTTTCAAATAATTTGCTCATATTATCTAAGTTATCAACTTATTGACATAAAGTTGCTCATAAAATTCCCTTGTCTGTAGGATCTTTAGTGATGACCTCTCTTTCATGCCTAAAAGTCGTGTCTTCTCTCTTACTATGTTGATCGGTCTGCTGAGAAATTTTTCAGTTTCACTAATGGCTTCAAAAACTAATTTTCATTTGTTTTATTGTGGTTTCTTTTTGTTTCTCTGTTTTCCATTTTATCGGTTTCTACCATTATCTTTTTTATTTCTTTCTTACTTTTACTTTTGGATTTAATTTGTTCTTATTTTCAAGTTTATTAGTGTGGAAGCTTAGACCACTGATTTGAAACATTTCTTTCTGAATATAAGCATTTGATGTTATAAATGTCAGAGCCCTGCTTTAACTACATCACATGAATTTTTACATGTTGTTTAAAATATTTCTTCAATTAAAATATTTCATAATTCACCTTGTGATTTTTTTTTAAATCCATGGGCTACTTAGAATTGTGTTGTTTAGTTTCTGAATATTTGAAAGAAATTTTTTCAAGTATCTTTTTGTCATTGATTTCTACGTTCATTCCACTGTGGTCAGAGAACATAAGACACATGATTTCAAATATTTTATGCTTGTTGATTTTTTTTTTAATAGCTGAGAATCCTATCTATCTTGATGAATGTTCTGTATGTACTTGAAAGAGAAAGTGTTCGGGTGTCATGTGAAGTGTTCCGTAAATGTCAATTAAGTTGGTTGATAACGCTGTTTAGATCTTCTGTAGCTTAATTTTTCCTACTTATCCTGTTAATCACCAGAAGAAACTTTTTTTAAAAAGCAGCTTTATTGAGATGTAATTAATATGCCATATAATAATCATGCATTTATTTATTTATTTATTGAGACAGAGTCTCACTTTGTCACCCAGACTAGAGTGCAGTGGTTCAGTCTTGGGTTACTGCAACCTCCATCTTCTGGGCTCAAGTGATTCTCTCACCTCAGCCTTTCAATTGCTGGAACTGCAGGTGGGTACTACCACACACCCAGCTAATTTTTTTTTTTTGTTTTTTGGTAGCGACAGGGATTTGCCATGTGGTCAAGGCTGGTCTTGAACTCCTGGGCTCAAGCAATCTGTCCAACTTGGCTCCTCAAAGTGCTAGGATTACAGGTGTGAGCTGCTGCACCCAGCCTTAAGTCATGGACTGAAAACATACAATTTAACACTTTTTATTATGTTCATAGATGTGTGCAACCATTTGTTGCTTGTACTTTTGCTGTCATATTTAAGAAACCCTTGTTTCTGAGGTCATGAAGGTCTAACCTTAGCATGAAGATTTATGCTTATATCTATATATATTCCAAGTTATTAAGATAGAGTAGCACATAATATTCTTTTATAATCACTTGTTTTTTATATTGTCTTTTAATTTCTAATGGTATATATTTTTGTTTTATTTAATTTTTACTTAGGTATGCCAGGCAGTTTCTTATTTTATTACATTTTCCAAAGAACAAATGTTTAGTTGTATTTATGCTATATATGCTTTGTATTTTACTAATCTTAGCTTTTGTCTTCATTTGTTTCTTCTTCCTACTCTTTTATCTTATTTTAATGTTCTTTTTCTAATATCTTAGATTAAAAATTAGTTTATTCACATTATATCTTTTTTACAATGCTTTTAAAATTTCTCATTATAAAACATTTGAATGAACAGGTACAAGAGAAAATAATATTATAAATACCCATGGGCCCATAGTATATTTATCAAATGTTAACGTTAGTGCCTTGTTTTTATTTAAACAATTCAGATTCAGTTGAGACCTACTTTGGTGGCTTTCTACAATCTTGCTCCCCATCTCTTATGCAACCTTTGTTGCAAATTCAATGTTTATCATGCTTATATCTGTTTCTTACTGTAATATAGACTTTGTCCATAAGTAATATGTTGCTTAATCATTATATAAATGGCATTATATGATTATACTATGATAACCTGAATTTAATTTTGTGGTTCTGCATTTTTTTCTTTTTCGAGTCAGGGTCTCACTCTGTTACCCAGGCTGTAGTGTAGTGGTATGATCATGGCTCACTGTAGCCTCGACCTCCTGGGCTCAAAGGATCCTCCTGCCTAAGCCTCCTGAATAGTTGGAACTACAGGTGTGCACCACCACGTCTGGCTAATTTTTTTACATTTTGCAGGAATAGGGTCTCACTGTGTTCCTAGGCTGGTCTCAAACTCCTGGGCTCAAGTGATCCTCCCACCTTTGCTCCCCCAAAGTGGTTCTGCATTTTCAAAAGACTTGTAACTATGTTGTTGAAACCTATTTTCTTGCTATATAGTACTGTATTTTAAAAAATATACCTTTTTTTTTTTTTTTTTTTTTGAGACAGAGTCTGGCTCTGTCACCCAGGCTGGAGTGCAATGACGCCATCTCAGCTCACTGCAAGCTCCACCTCCCAGGTTCACGCCATTCTCCTGCCTCAGCCTCCCAAGTAGCTGGGACTACAGGCGCCCGCCCAAGTAGCTGGGACTACAGGCGCCCGGCCGGCTAATTTTTTGTATTTTTAGTAGAGATGGGGTTTCACCGTGTTAGCCAGGATGGTCTCGATCTTCTGACCTCATGATCCACCCACCTCAGCCTCCCAAAGTGCTGGGATTACAGGAGTGAGCCACTGCCCCTGGCCCAAAAATATACCATTTTGAAAATTGTGTTTAATACCACAATGTAGTATTTATTTGAAGTCATTGCAAGCAACCATAAATAGACTGGTACACTCAAAGTCATCACTTTAGCTCAGGTTTTCTATTTTTAAAAAATTTAAAAAAATTTAAAAATTTTACTTTAAGTTCTGGGATACATGTGCAGAACGTGCAGGTTTGTTACATAGGTATACATGTGCCATGGTGGTTTGCTGCATCTATCAACCCATTATCTATGTTTTAAGTCCTGCGTACATTAGGTATTTGTCCTAATGCTCTCCCTCCCCTTGCCCCCTACCCAAAATATACCATTAAATTTTTTTAAAAGAGATATATTTGTAAAAGAGATGTAACTATATTGTTCAAACCTACTTTCTTGCTATATAGTACTATATTTAAAAAAATATACCATGCTTTATTTTTCTGTTTTTAGTTGTTGGATATTTATCTGGTTTCCAGTTTTTTATATTTTGAACAATGTATTTATCAGCCTTCTTATTCAGACTTCTCTAGGCAAATTTGTAAGAGTCATTAAATTATTTGCCTAAAACTGCTATTCCTTAGTAATAATTGAAAGCATTTTCAACTCTACTAGATATGGCCAAATATTTCCAAAGTGGTTTTATCAGTACCTTCCCTTATCAGCAGTTTGTAAGAATTAGTGTTGTTCTAGATCTTCTCTGACACTTAGAACCATCAGACTTTTCATTCTTTCCAATCTTGTAGGAGTGTGTACACTTGTTTTAATATGCATATCTTTAATTAGTGGTGACATTAAGTATCTTTTAACGTATTAACTATGTTTTCTGTGATGCTTGTTTATATCAATAATCTGACAGGAATGTGTTATGCTGCAAACAGAAAATCGAATCACCAAGGATTTCCATAAGTAGGATTTTTTTCCCCCACCTAGAAAAAGAATTTGGAAATAGACAGACCTGGGCCAGCTTAGTGGTTCTATGATATTAATATCTCTGGCTCTTCTTTCATGATCCTCTGATTGGCTTAGCATTTTGGGTCTGCAGTGGCTATTGTGCTTCCTGACATCACATCTTCTCGTTGGTATGAAGAAGAGGAGAAAGCAAGCCAGGGTGGTGTCGATATCAGGACAGCAAAAAGTTTCCCACAACTCCCTGGTAACCTATTTACATTCATTGGCCACGCTTATCTGGCCGACTGAGAAAATTAGAATTTTAACGAGGCATATTGCTGTCATGATTAAACTCAGAGTACCAGTAGCAAGGAGGCAGTGGAGGGAGGGGTAACAGGTAGGTAACTAAGAGCATTTGCCACGATATCTGTTGCGCCTTTTTTTTTTTTTTTTTTTTTTCCCCAGACAGAGTCTTGCACTGTCGTCTAGGCTGGAGTGCAGTGGCGGGATCTCGGCTCACTGCAAGCTCTGCCCCCCGGGTTTACGCCATTCTCCTGCCTCAGCCTTCGGAGTAGCTGGGACTACCGGCGCCCGCCACCATGCCCAGCTAATTTTTTTGTATTTTTAGTAGAGACGGGTTTTCACCGTGTTGTTAGCCAGGATGGTCTCAATCTCCTGATCTCGTGATCCGCCTGCCGTGGCCTCCCAAAGTGCTGGGATTACAGGTGTGAGTCACCGCGCCCGGCTGCAGCTTTTTAAAATTTTTTTTT
>NW_012098211.1:522641-523429 GCF_000951045.1 Mandrillus leucophaeus
GTGGTCAATTTTGGAATAAGTGCGATGTGGTGCTGAGAAGAATGTATATTCTGTTCATTTGGGTGGAGAGTTCTATAGATGTCTATTAGCTCTGCTTGGTGCAGAGTTGAGTTCAATTCCTGGATATCCTTGTTAACTTTCTGTCTCATTGATCCATCTAATGTTGACAGTGGGGTGTTAAAGTCTCCCATTATTATTATGTGGGAGTCTAAGTCTCTTTGTAAGTCTCTAAGGACTTGCTTTTTGAATCTGGGTGCTCCTGTATTGGGTGCATATATATTTAGGATTGTTAGCTCTTCTTGTTGAATTGATCCCTTTACCATTAAAAAATAGCCTTCTTTGTCTCTTTTGATCTTTGTTGGTTTAAAGTCTGTTTTATCAGAGACTAGGATTGCAACCCCTGCCTTTTTTTGTTTTCCATTTGCTTGGTAGATCTTCCTCCATCCCTTTATTTTGAGCCTATGTGTGTCTCTGCACGTGAGATGGGTCTCCTGAATATAGCACACTGATGGGTCTTGACTCTTTATCCAATTTGCCAGTCTGTGTCTTTTAACTGGACCACTTAGCCCATTTACATTTAAGGTTAATATTGTTATGTGTGAATTTGATCCTGTCATTATGATGTTAGCTCGTTATTTTTCTCGTTAGTTGGTGCAGTTTCTTCCTAGCATCGATAATCTTCACATTTTGGCATGTTTTTGCAATGGCTGGTACTGGTTGTTCCTTTCCATGTTTAGTGCTTCCTTCAGGAGCTCTTGTAGGGCAGGCCTGGTGGTGACAAAATCTCT
>NW_012098211.1:523915-527496 GCF_000951045.1 Mandrillus leucophaeus
ATTTTTTTTTTTTTTTTTTGAGACAGAGTCTCGTTTGGTCACCCAGGCTGGGGTACAATGGCATGATTATAGCCCACTGCAGCCCTGAACTCCTGGGCTCAAGCCATTCTCCAGCCTCAGCCTTCCAAGTAGCTGGGGCTATAGGTGCACACCACCACACCTGGCTAATGTTTTTTACTTTTTTAGAGACAAGGGGTCTTGTTTTGTGACCCAGGCTCGTCTCGAACTCCTGGCTTTGAGCAATTCTCCTGCCTTAGCCTCTCAAAATGCTGAAATTATAGGCCTGAACCACTGTTCCTGGCCAAGTTTACTTTTTATTTTTATTTTTTATTTTTGGATTTTGTAAGAAAATTAAGCTCCGATACACTGGTGGTGATTCTCAAAGTGTTGTTCATGAATTCCTGGGGTCTGTGACGCTTTTCCTTGAGGTCTTCAAGGTCAACACTATTTTCACAATAACACTATGAGGTTATTTACTTACTTTTTTTTTTTTTTACATTTGTACTAATAATGCAAAATCAATAGTGAGTGAATCTTTGGTGGTAGTCATTGTATTTCTCACCATCACACACTCAAAATAAAATCAATGATGGTTTCACTCCTTGGTGAAACAGTAAACTTTGTATTGTGTGACAAAATGGGAAGTATGCATGAACCATTTCTGTTGCAAACTGACCTATGATGAGTGTCTTGAGAAAAGCACGTGTGATTGTTCAAGTTACTTGCTGAATTAGCCTCTTTGTTTGTGGAACACCATTTTTACTTGAAGGAACACTGACAGACAAGCTATATATGTTTTTTTCAGACTTGGGTTTTTGAAAATAAAGTGAATCTGTCACTTCAAGGAAAACAACTGATAGAATTCATGCCAATGATAAAAATTCAGCTTTAAAGCAAAAATTAAAGTTTTTGAAAACTTGTGTCTGCCACAATGGGCTTATTAGTTTCCAAATACACAATGACTTTTCTTGTAAGATTCATGGTGATATTTACAAATGTGACTTTTCAGATGTTGCAAAATAAAATAAGTCAGTGTTTGGAAGATCTGCTTGACTCAATGAACCAATATTCTTCAAAGAACCAATGAGTAATGTTGCAAAATTATGCATGGGTAAAAGATTCATTCAAAATGAAAAATAACCAATGGATTTTCAACTTATTTTGCTTTTTAAATATTAAACTTTTCATTTTGAATTAACTTTAGACTTACAGAAGAGTTGCAAAGTAGTTCAAAGAATTCCCATATACTCAGCTTCCTTTTATGGTAACACATTATGTCACTAAGGTACCCTGATCAAACTAAGAAATTAACATGGCTAATAAATATTAATACAATAAAATACAATAAATTCATTGATATGGTTTCAGATACTGCACTGCAACTAACATTTAAGAAATTACTACTTGTTTGAGTTTTGATGTAGTATCAGAGATTATCTGAAAAAATGATTAATTCCCTTTTCTTTTTTCTATATACATAACTGGATGAAGTCCAATTTTTCAAAATATACTTCAACCAAAATTACATTTTGCAACAGACTGAATGCAGAAGCAGATATGAGTAGTCCACCTGCGTTCTTTTAAGCTGGGCATTGAATAGATTTGCAAAAATGTAAAGCAAGGCCACTCTTCCAATTACACACACACACACACACACACACACACACGTAAATTCCAAAATCTCCTAATCCTCCTCTCTGCCCATAGCCCCCATCCCCTAGTAACAACTTAAAAAAATTCCACATGTGAGATAATGTGGTATTTGTCTTTCTGTGCGTGGCTCATTTCACTTAACATAATATCCTCCAGGTTCATCCATGTTGTTGCAAATGACAGAATTACCTTCAAAGGCTGAATAATACTCCACTGTGTACAAGTAAGTCCTCACTTAACATCACTGATAGATTCTTGGAAACTGTGACTTTAAGTGAAATGACGAATAACAAAATCAATTTTTTCTCATGAACTTTTTAACAAAATGACATTGAACGAAATGACATTATTTAAAAGACTGGCTGTATGTTGTTCTGCTTACAGTTGCAGTTTCCAAGAACCTATCAATGACGTTACATGAGGACTTACTGAATATGTGCCACATTTTCTCTATTTATCTGTTTATAATCACTTAGGTTGATTCCATATCTTGGCTATTGTGCATAATGCTGCAGTGAACATGGGAGTTCAGATAACTCTTCAGCATACAGATTTCATTTTCTCTGGATATTTATCTAGTAGTGGGATCACCGGATCATAGGAAACTTCTTTTTGTAATTTTTTTCAGGAACCTTCATACTATTTTCCACAATAGCTGTACTAATTTATGCTCCTGCTAACAGTGTAAAAGGCTCCCTTTTCTCAACATCCTCTTCCACATTTGTTACCTTTCATCTTTTTGGTCATAGCCATTCTTACAGGTATGAAGTGATATCTCAATGTGGTTTTAATTTGCATTTCTCTGATGACCTGTGATGCTGAACAGTTTTTTATATACCTGTTGGCTATTTGTATGCCTTCCTTTGAGAATTATCTATTCTAGTCTTTTGCCCATTTTTAAAAATTGGGTTATTTGTTTTCTTCTGTTGAGTTGTTAGAGTCCTTATATATTTTGGATATTAACCCTTTATCAGATGTATGGTTCGCACATATTTTCTTCCATTCTGTAGAGTATCTCTTTACTCTGTTAATTGTTTCCTTGGCTGTGCAGAAGCTTTGTAGTTTGACATTATCCCATTTGTCTATTTTTGCTGTTGTTGCATGTGTTTTTGGGTTTATATCCAAAAAATAATTGCCCAGATCAATGCCATGGTGTTTTTACCCTGTTTTTCAATTACATATTTGTTTTAGAATGCATCACTATTTTTCATTAAATATTATGCAGTATATGTTAATATATGATGATTTACCATTATTTGAAATAAATATTTAAAATTTTCTCAGTTTTAATTAAGGGAAATATTGATAGATATAACCCACAACAACAGAAGCTCTTTGTGATACTCAGTATTTTTAAAGAATGTACAGGGGCTCTAAGAGCTAATTATTTGATAACTCTTGTCCTAAAGGATGCATTATATGTGCTGAGTTAACTCTTCCACAAGGCATATAGGTTGGTACTATCTATATACCATCCTTAGGAAAATTGAGAAAAGTCGTCATTCAAATTATGTTTCATAGGGCTTATTTCTCTTATAGAACCCCAGTCGAGAAAAATTGTACTGGATTTCCATATGTTGGTACATATAAAATATGTTGAACTGCAGTTAGTAGCTAAGCCCTCTATAGATGTTAGCTGTTATTATTAGTTTTATTAATAGTTGTGATCATTTGATGGTTACAGGTATTTAAATGTTTTCTCTCATTTGGTGTTTTGATTTTTTAAAAAATTTATTTTATTATACTTTATGTCCTAGGGTACATGTGCAAAACGTGCAGGTTTGTTACATATGTATACACGTGCCATGTTGGTGTGCTGCACCCATTAACTCGTCATTTACATTATGTATATCTCCTAATGCTGTCCTTCCCCCTCCCTCCACCCCACAACAGGCCCCGGTGTGTGATATTCCCCTTCCTGTGTCCAA
>NW_012098211.1:531251-560182 GCF_000951045.1 Mandrillus leucophaeus
TTTCTGCCGAGAGATCCGCTGTTAGTCTGATGGGCTTCCCTTTGTGGGTAACCCGACCTTTCTCTCTGGCTGCCCTTAACATTTTTTCCTTTATTTCAACTTTGGTGAATCTGACAATTATGTGTCTTGGAGTTGCTCTTCTCGAGGATTATCTTTGTGGTGTCCTCTGTATTTCCTGAATTTGAATGTTGGCCTGCCTTGCTAGGTTGGGGAAGTTCTCCTGGATAGTATCCTGCAGAGTGTTTTCCAACTTGGTTCCATTCTCCCCGTCACTTTCAGGTACACCAATCAGATGTAGATTTGATCTTTTCACATAATCCCATATTTCTTGGAGGCTTTGTTCATTTATTTTTACTCTTTTTTCTCTAAGCTTTTCTTCTCACTTCATTGCATTCATTTGATCTTCAGTCTCTGATACTCTTTCTTCCATTTGATCGAGTTGGTTACTGAAGCTTGTGCATTTGTCACGTAGTGCTCATGTCATGGTTTTTGTCTCTGTCAGGTCGTTTATGGACTTCTCTGCATTGGTTATTCTAGTTATCCATTCGTCAAATCTTTTTTCAAGGTTTTTAGTTTCTTTGTGCTGGGTTCGTCGTTCCTCCTTTAGCTCTGAGAAGTTTGATCGACTGAAACCTTCTTCTCTTAACTCATCAAAGCCATTCTCCATCCAGCTTTGTTCCATTGCTGGCAAGAAGCTGTGTTCCTTTGGAGGGGGAGAGGCGCTCTGATTTTTTGAATTTTGAGCTTTTCTGCACTGCTTTTTCCCCATCTTTGTGGTTTTATCTACCTTTGGTCTTTGATGATGGTGATGTACAGATGGGATTTTGGTGTGGATGTCCTTTCTGTTTGTTAGTTTTCTTTCTAACAGTCAGGGCCCTCAGCTGCAGGTCTTTTGGAGTTTGCTTGAGATCCACTCCAGTTAGACTACTCCCAGTTAGGCTCTCCCAGTTAGGCTATTCGGGGGTCAGGGACCCACTTGAGCAGGCAGTCTGTCCGTTCTCAGATCTCAACCTCTGTGCTGGGAGAATCACTACTCTCTTCAAAGCTGTCAGATGGGGACATTTACATCTGCAGAGGTTTCTGCTGCTTTTTGTTTAGCTATGCCCTGTCCCTAGAGGTGGAGTCTACAGAGGGAGGCAGGCCTCCTTGCGCTGTGGTGGGCTCCACCCAGTTCAGAATTCCTGGCAGCTTTGTTTACCTACTTAAGCCTCAGCAATGGCAGGCGCCCCTCCCCCAGCCTCGCTGCCACCTTGCAGTTAGATCTCAGACTGCTGTGCTAGCAATGAGGGAGGCTCTGTGGGCGTGGGACCCTCCGAGCCAGGCATTGTATATAATCTCCTGGCATGCCGTTTGCTAAGATCCTTGGTAAAGCTCAGTGTTAGGTTGGGAGTGACCCAATTTCCAGGTGTTGTGTGTCATGGTTTCCCTTGGCTAGGAAAGGGAATTCCCTTCCCCCTTGCACTTCCCGGGTGAGGTGATGCCTCGTCCTGCCTCAGCTCTCATTCGTTGGGCTGCACCCACAGTCCTGCACCAACTGTCCGGCATGCCCCAGTGAGATGAACCTGGTACCTCAGTTGGAAATGCAGATATCAACCATCTTCTGTGTCGCTCACGCTGGGAGCTGGAGGCTGGAGCTGTTCCTATTCGGCTATCTTGGTGCCCCTCTCTAGGTGTTTTGATTTTTAATTGTCTTTATGATATGTTTTTTGTGTGTAGAAATTTTAAACTTTAATCTGTATTCAAATTTATCAACATTGTATCTTGCAGCTTATTCTTTTTATGTCTTGTAGAACAAATTCTTCCCTTCCCCAAAGTTATAATGATATGCTTTTCTATCTTTCTCTAAATGTTTTCATATTTCCAAGTCTTCTTTTTCACAGGCTTAGGAAACCACTCATGTCAGGATCACCAGTGACCTCCATGTTGCTGAATTCAGTGTCCAATTCTCAGCCCTCACCTCATCTACCCATTAGCTGCACTTGCAAGTTTCCTTTCTTCTTGCTTCCTGAAATTGTTTCTACACCTGGCTTGGGATACTGCACTCACAGTTTGTTCTCCTGCCTCACAGGCCTCTCTCTCCAGATCTCCTTTGGGTCTTCCTCCTCTTTAAGTATTGGAGTGTCTCTCCTGGGACAATGTCCTTGGGCGTCTTCCGTTTTCTACCACTTCTCACTCTCTAGCTGATCCCATCCATTTCCTTGGCTTTAAATATCATCTGTACACTGATAACTCAAAAAGTTTATTTCTTAGTTCCATCCTTTCCCCTGAATCCTATTTTATTCAACTGCCTGTTGAATGTCTAATAAGCATGTCAAACTTAATTTGGCCAAAACAGAATATTGATATCTCCAGCCTCTTTTTCCCATGTTCTCCATTTCAGTAACATAACCATTAATTTTGTGTCTTAAACCAAAAACATTCATTCTATTGTTAAAAGGAAAACTTCAACTGAATTAAATTAAAGGAATTTAATTGAGGAATGAATGATTTGCCAATTGGGCAGCACTCAGAATCACAGCAAATATAGAGAGACTCCAGGGATGTCTTGTGGTCAGAACAAATTTATAGACAAAAAAAGAGAAATTGGAAGTGAGGTGCAGAAACAGGTGGATTGGTCACAGGTTGGCGTTTGCCTTATTTGAGCACAGTTTGAACACTCAGCAGTCTATGAGTGGCTGAAGTATGGCTGCTGGGATTGGCCATGACTCCCCTGTTGTTACAGGCTCATACTCTTAAGTTAGGGTTTCAATCTTGTATACCTATTAAGTTAGGTTATGGTTTCGTCCACAAGGACTCAAATAGAGAGCAACAGAGTCCTTCTCAGACCATTTTTAGTTTACTTTCACACTATCTAACTGTATTTTTGTACCCATTAACCATTCCACTACTCCCACCCCCAGCCCTACTACCCTTCCCAGCCTCTGGTAAGCATCATTCTATCCTCTATCTCCATGAAGAACTTTATTTCTTTTCCTTTTTTTTTCTTTTAAAGAGACATGTTCTTGCCCTCTCACCCAGGCTGGAGTGAGTGCAGTGGTGCAATTACAGCTCACTGCAGTCTCCAGCTCCTGGGCTCAGGGCATCTTCCTGCTTCACCCTCCCTACTAGCTGGGACTAGAGGCACGCACCACCACGCCCAACTGAAGAACTTTATTTCTTAAAGTTCCTTATTTCTCTCAGATGACAAGAAATCTGGAGATGAGATGTGCTGCAATGGGTAATATTAGTTTAGCTGCTCGATAAGATCACGAAGTATCTCTTCCCTTCTATCTTTTGCCTCCCCATCCTTAGCATGTTGCTTTTTTTTTTTTTTTTTTTGAGACGGAGTCTCGCTCTGTCACCAGCATGTTGCTTTTATCCTCAGGGTTGCAAAAGTTTTCCAGGGGCTCCAGGAACCATTGCTTCATTACCGGCAGGAAGAAGAAGGTGGGGTAAAAGAATGAAGAGTGGGCCGGGCGCGGTGGCTCATGCCTGTAATCCTAGCACTTTGGGAGGCCGAGGCGGGTGAATCACAATGTCAAGAGATCAAGACCATCCTGGCTAACACGGTGAAACCCTGTGTCTACTAAAAATACAAAAAAATTAGCCCAGCCTGGTAGTGGCACCTGTAGTCCCAGCTGCTCGGGAGGCTGAGGTAGGAGAATGGCGTGAACCTGGGAGGCAGAGGTTGCAGTAAGCCAAGATCATGCCACTGGTACTCCAGCCTGGGTGACAGAACCAGGCTCCGTCTAAAAAAAAAAGCAAAAAAACCCCAAAAAAAAACCAAAAAAAAAAAGAGTGAAGAGTAAAGAGGTTTCTCCTAAGACTTATTCATTTGTTTGGAGAAGAAGAACCCTTCACTGGAACATCTGCTTATATCTTTGTCAGAAATGGGGACATCTTGTCACTCATAGATGAATCACTTGCCAATGAGAATAATATTACCTGATGGGATTAGATCAATTTTTTTTTTTTTTTGAGATGGAGTCTCACTCTATCACCCAGGCCGGAGTGCAGTGGCATGATCTTGGCTCACTGCAACCTCTGCCTCCTAGGTTGAAGCGATTCTCCCAGCTCAGCCCAAGTAGCTGGGATTACAGGCATGTGCCACCATGCCCAGCTAATTTTTGTAGTTTTAGTAGAGATGGGGTTTCATCATATTGGCCAAGCTGGTCTCGAACTCCTAACCTCAGGTGATCTGCCCATTTTGGCCTCCCAAAGTGCTGGGTTTACAGGCGTGAGCCACTGTGCCCTGCCAGATCAATTGTTATTTGTCCTTTGAGGCTGGGGTCAAAACTCACTTTTCCTAAAATAGGGGGGGATCTCTGCTGCTCCCTGAACCACTTGGGGTTCTGTGGTGAGGCAAGCATGGAGGGTGGGTAGTTAATTGGCAGTATCTGCTGTAATAGCTACCCATTTTTTGTTGCTTTACCTTTTCCCCTTGCTTAGCAGGATTGGTAATCCTCTTATCATTTATTTTTACCCACTATTAATTTGAAAGTTTTATAATTCTAAGTAGTGATTGCCTCTCTGTTTCTATCAGTCACAATTAAATCGCTGTTTCTTTGCTACTATATTGCTTGTAACATACTTAAAAATAGCAATGTACTCCTATATATATCTGGAGAATTACTGCTGCCATGTGCATATAGAAAAGCCTGAAATTTCAGTAGATTAATATGATGAAGGTTTATTACTTAACTATTTCACGGTTTGATGTGGGTTGGGTATTTCTTCTGTGTAACTTGCTTTCAAACATTGGCTCATGGATCAGGCTGCTTTTTTCCTTGAAATTCCACCATTTATTTCCAGCTGGGTGGACAAGAGTGAAAATGTGGAGAAGGCACACCAGCTGCTAACTGTCTTAGCCTGAAAATGGCACAACAAATCCCTTCCCTGACATTCCGTAGACTAGAATTCAATCACGTGGCCCCACAGAACTGAAGGGAAGCTGAGGAATGTAGTCAGTCATCTGTGGGCTGAGGAAGAGACATGGGGTGGTGGACCTTGCATTGTCACTGTCCTAAATTGTCATTCTGGCCATCCACACATTTCATTCTTCTCCTGCCTCTAAAATACACTCACCACCTCTTACAGGGGACGCCTTCAGGTCCCAGCCAGTCACTGCATCCAGCTCAAAGTCCACTGTCTCTGGGGTTCTGCACTCATCTCCATCAGGTCTGAATGTGTTGAGGAGACATCATTTAAACACCTGTCCCCGCTAAGGCACTGTACACAGTATTGGAGCAGGGTCAGAATACCCACTAAGGAAATGCCACCTGGAGAAGTGGAGAACGTGAAAGTCACAGTCTCCAGTCTGTAGCATTTCTGAAGTCTTACAGGTCAGGACCATGAAGTTTCCCTGCCTTGCAGTGAAGATAACTCCTTGAGTAAACATTGACTCCAGCCTGGATGAGGCTTTTTGTCTATAATTCCCCTTGGCCTCCTCTGAAGTGAGTGTTGAGGATCACACCCTCTAGACCAGTGAAGCCTTTGAAACCTGCCTGCTGGTCATCAGACTTGGATGCCCAAGGGCCATTTAAGACATGAACAACCAAAGATTTTTTAATCCAGGCTCAAAAACTTAGGTGGCTTCTGTTTGCTTCCATGTCCCAGTAACGGCATCTAAAATTCTTTTCTAGACATATTTCTCAACTTGACGTTCTTCCTTTGCCCCTTTACCTTTGTGCCTCTCAGTTTCACCTGAAGGACATCTTCCTTGAAGCTTTTTCTAAAAATAAGTGTGAGAGATCACACTTTTTTTTTTTTTTTTTTTTTTTGAGACAGAGTCTCACTCTGTTGCCCAGGCTGGAGTGCAGTGGTGCAATGAGAGATCACATTCTTAATGTGGCTGTGTCAGTCTGGTTTCTCCGAGGAGTAGAGACAGGATGGGATTAATCATACAAGGTTTTATTAAGGGAAATGTCTGGGAGAGAAAAGGGGCAGGGAACTGGAGGAGGCTGAGGGAATCATTGCAAGCTTGACCTTGAGTGAAGGAGAGGGCAAGGGACGGTGGGTGGAGGTGTTATAGGTGGTTGTGCAGTCCAGGGAAAGCGATCTTTTGGCAAGGAGGTGGGCGTCTCCTGGGAATGAGCTTGGCATCTTCAATAAAAGGCTGAGCAGCCTCTGGGAAGCAGGGCCTTGGGTAAACGCAAGGGCACAGGAGTTGCGGGGCTTAGTCAGTGATGCTCCCTGTGGTTGAAGGTGGACGGAGCACATCCTCATGGTCACCACAAGAACTTCACAGAGCCTGACCTGCAGGTGCTATGTGCCCTTCATCACTTTATTCACTTTAGAATTTTCCTGTGCAAAACCTTTAAAAATTCCATCTCTTGCAATGTGGGTCCTGCTATATGATGAGATGCTTTTTCCAATCCTACAACATCTCAAATTTCTGTATTTGCTCTATTCCCTTTTCATTTCAGCTTGCAAAGCACTCAGTTCTTTCTTGAATTCGTTTCTTTCTCTTAACATCTTGCCAAACACAGTCACTAGCAACCAACACTTATTCCTCATGTTCTATTTTTCAACCTCCTCCCTTAGAATGAAAAGTTCAGAAAGCATGGCGTCTGCCTTTGAAGTTATAGTGTCTAGCTTTTTAACTGAATGTTTTGCTGCTGCATAACATGGATCTCTAGCCTGTTAAATATCACTCACCACCCAACTGCTAAGGCAGCAACACAGTTTATATTTCTGTTTCAGCAGCACCCTGCTTCTGGGATACATTTTCGTTTTAGTCCTGTAATCAGTGGAATCTGCTGCAATAGGCAAACTGAGAAATCTCAGTGGCTGAATTTAACACATGCTTATTTCTTGCTAGTGTTACAGTCTGTTGTGGGCCAGGGAGACTCAGGGCCCCAGGCTGCGTCATCTCACTCCACCACCTGATTCCTTGTTTCTAGCCAGTGGACATGAAGGAGAGACTGCAGAGCGGGCCCACTATCTCCTAACTGCCTTGACCAGGGAGTGACACAAGTTTCTTCCCTCAGAGAGTGCTGCAATGTCCCTTGATGTTCTTGTAGCAAAGTCCAAAGCTTGTACTGCTCACAACACAACAGCCAATAAGTTGAGAGACAAGGTGTGGGGCAAGGAAAGCAACTTTATTTCGGAGACCCAGCAAACCGAGAAGATGGCAACTAGTGTCCTAAAGAACCTCCTAAGCTAATATGAAGTTTGGGTTTCTTTTATGTTAAGGGAAGGGGGAAGAGGTGGGGGGTTAAGATAGAAGGATGAGTAATGACTGTGGACATCTGGGTGGCAGCGAGGGTAAACTTCTTTGTGCTTAGTCAGGTCACAATGCTCCTATACATTTTTAACATGACATTGTTACTTGTGTGTACACCCTCTTTGTCTCCTGAGGGCTTCGTTTTGGGGAGAGGCTATTATCATCCATGCTTTAAACTATACATTGTTAGCTCGGCCTACGTGCGGAGGTAAGCAAAAGCAGTTAACCTAAAAGATATCACTGCCAGGGCCGGGAGGTTAGGAGTAAACTGGAGCTAGTCATCCTCGGCCTCCTTTTCACTGTACATTCTCTCTGCTGGAGATAGAAAGAGAGCTCAGTCTTGGACGCCCACCCCTGTAGGCTGGTGTGGCTGTTGCATTTCTCTCTAGAGGAATAGGGAGTGGGAGATGGTTGTGGACCTGCCAGCAGGCCAGTGTCTCACTGGCATTCTTTCTGTAGATGACGGTGTTCTGTAGTGTGATGTGATGGTTGTGTACCACTCGGCAGCTTAGGTCATTCCTTACTGATTGGAAATCAAACCTGTTTCTTCTTCCTTCTATTGTGAAGCAGCAAGTGACAAGCACATCCAATGGCTCCTAGGGGCAGATGGCGAGGTCTGGGTCTGGATCATGGGAGAAGGCCCTGGTGACAAGCCCTACGAAGCGATCTCTGAGGAGCTGATTGCAGAGAGGGCGCGGCTGCAGGCACAGAGGGAAGCTGAGGAGCTCTGGTGAGGGGTGCTATGGGGTGTTGGGTGGGGCCCGGGCATGGAAGCTATGCTTAGCCCCATACACAGCTAATTCTTGTATTTTTAGTAGAGACAGAGTTTCATCATGTTGGCCAGGCTGGTCTCAAACTCCTGACCTCAGGTGATCCACCCGCCTTGGCCTCCCAAAGTGCTGGGATTACAGGCGTGAGCCACTGCGCCTGGTCTTAATGATGGTATTTTAATTGAGAAATTCTAAAATCATGTAAACAACACTGAAAACTATACAAAATAAAGAACAATTCACACCCACCCCCTAAGGTAACCACAGTGAATGTTTAGTTAATACATGCTTTGTAAATTGTTTTATTCACACCTTGACAAATTGACTTATAGATCCAAAACGCAACTTAAGATTACTATATGGTACAGGTATTTATTATATGATATGAGAAACCCAACTTATTGATCTTATTGATGGACATTTGGATTGTTTACCATTTTTTATATTATAAAAATCCTCTGGCAAGCATCTTTTACATGCATCTTTGTTTTATTATAAATTTATTATTTATTTATCATTTTGTTTTGTTTTTTTGAGACAGGGTCTCACTTTGTTTCCCAGGTTGGAGTGCAGTGTCATGATCAAGGCTCACTGCAACCTTGATCTCCTGGGCTCAAGTGATCCTCCCTCCTCAGCCTCCTGAGTATCTGGGACACAAGTGCATGCCACCAGACATGGCTAATTTTTTAAATTTTTAGTAGAGATGGTGTCTCACTATGTTGCCCAGGCTGGGCTTGAACTGGCTTCAAGCGATCCTCCTGCCACTGCCTCCCAAAATGTTGGGATTACAGGCACGCACCACCATGCCTGACCTACATGCATCCTTGTACACTTGCGTGAGTGTAGAAAATCTAGGAAACGGGGTTTCTAGCATAGTTTTCCTGGCTTCCAGAACAATTGTGCCGATTTACACTCCCATGCTTGAGACTGCCTGTTTCTCCCCGTCTTTGCCAACATTGGATTCTGATAGACCAAGGAAAAATTGCTCATTGTTTTTATTTCAAGTTCTATTGTCATGTGGTCCTTCAGTTTTTCACACAAGCTTATACCTGTGGTGCTCTCTTGGTAGGAGACAGAAGGAGGCAGAGATCACCAAGAAGTTCCGGGATGCTCTGGCCAACGAGAAAGCCCGGATCTTGGCAGAGAAGTGGAAAGTGGAGATGGAAGACCGCAAGGCAGCCAAAGTCTTGGAGGAACGCATCCAGGAGGAATTCAAGGTGGGCCAGCGCATAGGGCCCCTGTGTGCGGCCAACTGATTAGCCCCGAGACCACTGGGACTGGCCTCTGATTTGGATCAATCCTTGGCCATTGGTTGGTACTGGGTGCTTTATGAGAATAGAAATCTGTCATGTCTGAGCAGGAAGGACATTGACACACCATTTGGGCCAATCCACTTCTTATTTTACAGATGAGGAAACTGAGGGTCAGACAGAAGAGACTTGGCCAAGTTCACAGGTAGTAGTGGTTAGGGATAGAGTCAGGATCAGAACTGGGGACTTTTGCATCCCAAACCACTGGTCCAGAAATGAGGCCTTGTTTGTAATATTCAGGTAATAATAACACTCTTCTGGAAATATTTATGAGGATTCAAGGAGATGATATAGTCACATTTTGTGGTCTAGGATAAGGAGTTATTGGTCTATTGACAGGTGCTGGTTAGAACAAATAGTAGGTTTTCTGGTAACATTGAGCTTTTTTGTTTTTTTTTGAGACGGAGTCTCGTTCTGTCGCCCAGGCTGGAGTGCAGTGGCCCTATCTCCGCTTGCAGCACTGCAAGCTCCGCCTACCAGGTTCACGCCATTCTCCCACCTCAGCCTCCCCAGTAGCTGGGACTACAGGCGCCCGCAACCACACCCAGATAATTTTTTGTATTTTTAGTAGAGACGGGGTTTCACCGTGTTAGCCAGGATGGTCTCGATCTCCTGACCTCATGATCCACCCACCTCAGCCTCCCAAAGTGCTGGATTACAGGCGTGAGCCACCACGCCCCGGTCAACATTGAGTTTTTTAATGGAGGTCTAGAGTCATCCTAGGGACATGACCTTATACTGCTAGAAGCCATGGCCAGAGTTTGATGGAGTTGTTACCTGTGTGCAGAGAGTCATGCAGCTGTCAATATACTCATGGCATTTTCCCATTTAAAAAATTTTAAAACTTTGTTTTGCACCCATACTAATTAGATAGTGAGGACATTGGCCTTTTCTTTTCTTTCTTTCTTTCTTCTTTTTTTTTTTTTTTTGAGACTGAGTCTCGCTTTGTTGCCCGGGCTGGAGTGCAATGGCACAATCTTGGCTCACTGCAACCTCTGCCTCCCGGTTTCAAGCAATTCTTCTGCCTCAGCCTCCCGAGTAACTGGGAGCACAGGCGTGCGCCACCACTCCCGGCTAATTTTTGTATTTTTAGTAGAGACGGGATTTCACCAGGTTGGCCAGGCTGTTCTCGAACTCCTGACCTTGTGATCTGCCTGCCTCGGCCTCCCAAAGTGCTGGGATTACAGGCATGAGCCACCATGCCTGGCCAACGTTGGCCTTTTCAAATCATGTATGTTGCAAATATTTTTATCAGCGTTGTTTTTTTCTTAAATTTGGTTTCAGTATTTTCAGATGTACATAGGATTACACTTTTAATTGGCTAAATCTATCAGTCTAGTTTTTTTTCATTATTTGCTTCATGCTTAGAAGGATCTGTGACATCACAAGCTTTTAAAAATCTACATTGTTTATATGTCTTTCCTGATTTTATTTCTCTCCAACTAGTTTTCCTTCGCTTTGGAGGGTATTGTAATAGAGGGCTCTTACTTTATTTTCTTCCAAATGGTGAGCCAGTAGTTCCCATATTATTTATTATGTAATCTGTCTTTTCCCTTCTCATTTGACTTGCTGCCTTGATTGGATTCTTACTTTTTACTTACTTGTGGGCCTTTTTGTGGATTTTTCTTCTCTGATTTATTATTCCTGAGCCAGACTTAATTGTTTAATTCTTGTAGCTTTAAAATAAATTTTAACATCTGTTAAGGTAAGAACCCTACCATTACTCTTCATTTCCAAAATGTCCTTGGCTAATCGCACCCATTTTTTTTTTTTTCTGCCAGGGAAACTTGAATTATTTTGTCATTATCTCCCACCCTCTTAACAACAAAGACCTCGGTGACTTTCATTAGAATTGCATCAATTTATAGCTGTCTTTGTGAAAAATGGACATTTTTACACTACTGAATCATTGAATCTTCTTGTTCAGAAGTATGATACGTTATTCAAAGCTTCTTTTTGTCTTTGCTAATTTTTTAAAACACCTTTAAAGGTGCTGACCACCTAATCCCAAACTTTTTCAATAACTTTTATCTATATACCCATATGCTTCTACTTTTTGGACCTTGGTAAAATTTATTTTCTTTAAATGCTATTTTTCTTTGAGATAGGGTCTCACTCTGTTGCCCAGGCTAGAGTGCAGTGGCACAATCTCAGCTCACTGTAACCCCTGTCTGGGCTCAAGTGATCCTCTCACCTCAGCCTCCCAAGTAGCTGGAACTGCAGGCATGCACCACCATCACACTCAACTGTTTTTTGTGTTTTTTGTAGAGACAGGATTTCACCATGTTGCCCAGCTGGTCTTGAACTCCTGAGCTCAAGCCAACCACCTACCTTGGCCTCCCAAAGTGCTGGGATTATAGGTGTGAGCCACCACGCCTAGCTATACATTTCTTTTTTAGTTAAATTTTAGGTTTAATGTTCGTTGTTGCTATTGTGAATGAGATTGTACCCATTATTTTTAAACCTATTGCACTTGCTAGTTATATATTTGGATCCACAGTCTGTGGTTGAGACTCTCAGTGAACCTGAGAGTCTGGCCAGATGGCCCTAGTGATCCACCATGAGTGTTATTATTCTCCTTGTTTAATTTTCCCATGAGTTGTAAATTTTTTAGCAGATTTTCCTGAGTTTTTATTAATTAATTAATTAATTAATTTGTTTGAGATGGAGTTTCGCTCTTGTCGCCCAGGCTGGAGTGCAGTAGTGCAATCTCGGCTCGCTGCAACCTCCACCTCTCAGGTTCAAGTGATTCTCCTGCCTCAGCCTCTCAAGTAGCTGGGATTGCAGGCACCCACCACCACGCCCAGTTAATTTTTGTATCTTTAGTAGAGATGGGCTTTCACCATATTGGTCAGGCTGGTCTTGAACTCCAGACCCCAAGTGATCCACCTACCTTGGCCTCCCAAAGTACTGGGATTACAGGCATAAGCCACCGTGCCTGGCCTCTTGTGAGTTTTGTTTTTGTTTTTGTTTTTTTTTTGAGACGGAGTCTCGCTCTGTCACCCAGGCTGGAGTGCAGTGGCCGGATCTCAGTCCCGGGTTTATGCCATTCTCTTGCCTCAGCCTCCCGAGTAGCTGGGACTATAGGTGCCCACCACCTCGCCCGGCTAGTTTTTTGTATTTTTTAGTAGAGACGGGGTTTCACCGTGTTAGCCAGGATGGTCTCGATCTCCTGACCTCGCGATCCGCCCATCTCGGCCTCCCAAAGTGCTGGAATCACAGGCTTGAGCCACCGCGCCCGACCTCTTGTGAGTTTTTTAAATGGAGTATAATGTGGAAAACATTTGGAAACAGTATTTACCCTCCACACATTTTATTTTTTTAAAATTTCAAACATGAAGAAAAGTTGAAAGAAAAAATAAAATGAATACTCACATATTCTCCGTTTAAATTCACCAATATTAACATTTTAACACATTTGCCTTCTCTCTCGGGCAAATGTGGTAAAATGTTAATAATTAGTGAATTTAAATGGAGAATATTTATATACTCACACTCATATACACTTTGTTGTTGCTATTGTTTTACTAAACAATTTTAATGGAAGTCATGGATGATGATACTCTAACCCAGGGGTTGGCAAACTATTTTCTGTAAAGGCCCAGATAGTAAATATTTTAGGCTTTGGGAGCCAGCTGTCTCTGTCACACAACTACTCAACTCTGCTGTTGTAGCACAATAGCAGCTACCGACAATATAGAAACAAAAGGATGTGGGCTGGGCACGGTGGCTCACACCTGTAATCCCAGCACTTTGGGAGGCTGAAGCGGGTGGATCACTTGAGGTCAGGAGCTGACATGGTGAAACTACTAAAAATACAAAATTGTAAAAATACAAAAATTAGCCAGGCCTGTAATCCCAGCTACTCATGAGGCTGAGGCAGGAGAATCGCTTGAACCCGGGAGGCAGAGGTTGCAGTGAGTGGAGACTGAGCCACTGCACTCCAGCCCTGGGAGCCTTAGTTTGCAGATTCCTGATCAAAACCTAAGAAGTTCAGCATGCATCTCCTATGAAGAAGGACATTTCCCTCCACAGCCACAAAAGTCATTATCATACCTATTGAAATGAACAATAACTCCATGATAGTATTTCAAATCCAACCCACAGTGGAGAGATACTTAGTTTATGTTGCTGGGTTTTGCATATGATTATTTAAGTCTGCTGGGGAAGAAAAGCAATTATTTTTATCTCTTTCCTAACCATGAGAGCACCTGCTCTAATTTCTGGCCTTCCTCTTCCCCAGATGGGGGCTGAGCTCCAAATACTGGAAGAGTGGCTCTGTGGAGCTGGAGTCCTGGGGCTCAGCTCACGAGGAGATCATGAAGGGATTAAGGTATGCGTGGAGGTTTTCTGCTCAGTGGTCTCCTTGAGAACCTCAGTGACAGAGTGGGTGAGAAATTGTGGGATATTCTATGCTGGGGCTCACGAAGGATCACTAGGGCCATCTGGCCAGACTCTCAGGTTCACTGAGGGTCTCAACCACAGGCTGTGGATGTTATTGCCAAGGAAGGTTATGACTATTATGTGTTTGTTTTGGTTCAAATATTAATTTGCTAAATGTGAATGTTTAAACTTTATTAGAAATAGTGATCCTGATTTGGTATGTCTTCATTTTGAAGAGCCTCAGAAATGCCTTGGAGAAGCTCATTAGGGCAGTGTTAACAACATTAGAACAAGCACTGTGCAGTTGAATGGTCCAGGTTCATGAGCGGAGGTATTTTCTGTTCGCTTTGGCTGTAAGTGCACTGCCCTTTTGCTGTGTGGAACTCTTCATCACAGGAAATAGTTAAGCCTAAGCTGAAACATGATCTGAAAGGTTTCTGTGGTAGGTTAAATGGGATTTGTGGCAAATTGTTTGCCCCTCCTCCCTTTGAGAGGTGGGATCTAGTCCCCCTCCCCTTTTGGCTGCGCCAGCCTTATGACTAGCTGTGATGTGTAGAATGCAGTAGTAATGACTGATACAACTTTTTTATTTTTTAATCCGAGATGGAGTCTCACTCTGTTGCCCAGGCTGGAGTGCAGTGGCATGATCTTGGCTCACTGAAACCTCTGCCTCCTGGGTTCAAGTGATTCTCCTGCTTCAGCCTCCCAGGTAGCTGTGATTACAGGTGCACACCCACACAACAGCTATTTTTTGTATTTTTAGTAGAGACAGGTTTCACCATGTTAGCCAAGTTGGTCTCAAACTCCTGACCTCAAGTGATCTGCCTGCCTCAGCCTCCCAAAGAGTTGGGATTACAGGCATGAGCCACTGCGCCTGGACTGATACAACTTTTGAGGAAAGACTATAAGAGAGCTGCAGTTTTTACCTTTCCCTCTCTTGTGATGCTCACTTTTGGAAGCTGTCCTATAAGAATCCCTACTGCCCTAGACTACATAACGTAGGGAAACCCAAGCTAGCCATGCAGAGAAGAAGAGACTACATGGAGGGGCACTGATGCACCAGACACATGAGCGAAGCCTTGGTTCTGCCAGCCCATTCGAGTGAATGACCCCAACCAAGTAATTGACCTCAACTGATACCACATGGTGCAGAAGAGCCATCCAACCAAGCCCTTCCTGAATTATTAACCTGCAGAATCATACACAAATAAATGGTAGTTGTTTTAGACCACTGAATTTTCTTTTTTTTTGAGACGGAGTTTCACTCTGTCACCCAGGCTGGAGTGCAGTGGTGCAATCTTGGCTCACTGCAAGCTCCACCTCCCGGGTTCATGCCATTCTCCTGCCTCAGCCTCTCGAGTAGCTGGGACTACAGGTGCCTGCCACCATGCCCGGCTAATTTTGTTTTTTTTTTTTTTTGAGACTGAGTCTTGCTCTGTTGCCCAGGCTGGAGTGCAGTGGTGCCATCTCCGCTCACTGCAGACACTCCGCCTCCCGGGTTCACGCCATTCTCCTGCCTCAGCCTCCTGAGTAGCTGGGACTACAGGCACCTGCCACCATGCCCGGCTAATTTTTTGTATTAGTAGAGACGGGATTTCACCGTGTTAGCCAGGATAGTCTTGATCTCCTGACCTCATGATCTGTCCACCTCAGCCTCCCAAAGTGCTGAGATTACAGGTGTGAGCCACCATGCCCGGCCTTAGACCACTGAATGTTCTGGTAATTTGTTAATCAGCAGTAGACAACCAAAAACAGCTTCACCAAGGGATTTATGCATGGGTTAGAGATTGGCTTAGATAACCAACCTTCCTTCCCTCCTTCCTTCCTTCCTTCCTTTTTTTTTTTTTTTTCACATAGGGTCCGGCTCTGTCACCCTGGCCAGAGTGCAGTGACGCAATCTCAGCTCACTGCAACCTCCGTCTCTTGGATTCAAGCCATCCTCCCACTTCAGCCTCCCAAGTAGCTGGGACTACAGGCATGCACCACCATGCCTGGCTAATTTTTGTAATTTTTGTAGCGATGGGGTTTCACCATGTTGCCCAGGCTCATCTGGAATTTCTGAGCTCAAGCAATCCACCCATCTCAACTTCCCAAAGTGAGATTTTTATTGTGTCTTTCAACAGTAAGGTTCTAACATTCTGAGTTTTGCTTGTAGGAATGTACCAACAACCTTCATTTAATACTTTCTTTTTTCCTGAGAATGTAAGGGGAGGCTGTTTGTTGTGGGGGAAGAGGGGAGAAATAAACTACCGGCTCTCAAAAGCTTACAGGGTGCCAGGGGAGAGAGAGACAACTCCATGAGCAATGCTTAGTCCCAACCACACCCCGGGGAGTATAATGGAGGGCAAAGGAGTAACTTTAGAGGTCTGGGCATGAGCAAGCACAAGAGACAGAAAGGAGAGCTGTAGAATGATGAATGGTCTGCTGGAGGGAGAGATAAAAATTTCATGATGGATGGAGCCAGACATAAGCCTCGAAAGGAAGTAGGGTGTGGAGCTCTTAACTGCTACATTAAGGGGGTGGACTTTACTCTGTGGGCAAAGCAGGATCTTGATACAGAGAAGGGTGTGGTCAGATCGAGTTTTAGGAGCACAACTGATGGCAATGATGTGATTCAAGTGATGAGTTTTCAGGCAAGGAGACTAGTTAGGAGATTTTTGCAATGGTCAAGGCCAATGAGCGAGGGTCTGGACAAAGTCTATGACAATGAGGAAGGAGAGAAGGGGATGGATATAGCAAAATGGTGGTGGTGAAATCAATAGGGCTTGGCATCAATTAGATGTTGGGGTGAGGGAAAGCAAAATGCAAAGGCATCCAAGTCCCAGGCTGGGAGATGGGGAGATGGCAGTATCCTCCCACCATGGGGAGCTGGGGAGGGTGTGCAGGTTTGCAGGAAGGAGAAAGTGCTTAGACTGGCTCCACTGAGGGATTTTTACCCCACAGAGAAGGGAGATAGGTGGAGGCTTGAAGAGAGGTGACAGCTTGGGTGAGAAGCTGGGTGATGGAGAGAGATGGGCTGGGCTCACTTTCGGCAGCTCATGTTGAGGATGTAGGCAGGTTCTGCTAATTCTCCAGGTCATGGAAAAGGTAATAATGACAACTGCATTCGAAAATGGAAAAAAAAAATTCCGGAATTTTTGTATTGGGTTACAGAGGGAACTCTGAAGATGGAGACAGCTGGAAACCAGTTTTTAAAAACCATTCTGCTGTGGCTGGTGCCATTTGAATGTAATTTACGTGCATATAAAAGTGTTCCTTTAGAAAAAAGGAGATCCTGAGGCCAGATAAAATTTGCATTTCTTTCCCCCATGCTTTCTTAACTCCTAAAATTGCTTCTGGACATTTCTCCTTCTGTTCAAGACCACAGAACACGGCTCAATAAACATCCTGTGCTCTCCTTCCACCCGGGGTCCTGTGACCTTCCTTCTCTGCTTTTAATCTCCCTGCCTCCTCCCATGCCTACGTCTTCCCGGTTTTACTCTTAAGGAACAGACGTGGTTGATACTGTTCAGTTGTATATATTTTTTTTCCATTTTCTATTCAAGGCCACTCTCTCTTTTTTTTTTTCTCCTTTAAGTTTGGAGTTCATTTTGGCCACTTAATGAACTCCTATACAACTTTAAAATCGATTACTGCTTTATTTCCAATAAGATTAGAAGTGGTGGGAAAATTTTCTACTTCTCAATTTTCTCTTGAAAAGTTTAGACTTTACCAAAACTTCTCTAGGCAAGGCTGACGCCGACAAAACAACATGATGTGGTGTACCCAGTCCCTCCTGGGGATCATCACAAACCCTGTCTTGTCTTTACCTGATTGATAACTCATGCACTTGTCTGGTCAGCATTTATGGAGCACCTGATATCTGCTGTGTCCTGTGCTGTGAGCTGGCAATGGAGGAATGAACAGCATAGACTTGGTTCTGCTTATGATAACACTGTGGTGTTATTGGGGCCAGACTAACAACAAAATGAGGATGCCTTTATCACCTGAAAAATGATGAGGTTCATAAATTTGGAAAGGGGAGCTTTACTTCTCATAAAGGGTTGCAGCCTGCAGGTGGCTATTCGGAGAGGCTGGGAAGCGCAGCTTCTGGTCAGAAGCTGGTAGCAGGCACTTTGAGGCAGGGAAGAATGAGACAGGAGTTTATGCTGACCAGGTTAGCTGAGTCTACATATTACAATTAGGCCCTATACATCGAAAGGCAAAGCAGAGGGCATGAAGGCCCTTAGGATGCATCCTCTGTAGACTGGCCAGAACCACTCTGTGGTTGGTGGTCTCTTATCAGGAAGGAAGGCTGGTCAGTTGTTGTGTCAAAACCATGAAAAGGGAGGGGCAGCATCAGGCTGTTGGTTGATATCAGTCTTTCAAAAGGGCTGGTTTCTGTTTAATCCTTAGGGAAGAAAGCCTAATGGGTGGTTACAGAGGCAAGTCTGACCTCCTCTCCCATCATGGCTGTGAACTCAGTTTTTAAAGTTTCTCAGGGGTCCCCTTGGCCAAGAAAAGGTCTGTTCAGTTGCTTAGGGAGCTTAGGATTTTTAAATTTTTTTTCATCTTCCAGAAAAGGCATTTGTCTTGATGACATTTTCCACAGGACTGTGGCAGACCTTGGCCTCTGTGGGTTCCTGTGGTGTGCTGTTACTGATGGGTTATGAGGAGAAGGGAGATTGAATAAGCTGGACAGCTCAGAGGGCTTTGGGCAGCCAGAGCAAGGCGATTAATTCCCAGGCAGAAGGGGAGTGTTTGCATAGCTGACCTTTTGGCTGCTAAACTTCAGAAAAATGGACTTTTCTTTCAGTGGTATCCGATGGGTCAGAGAATTCTGATAGTTGCAACAACAATGAGAATTTTTAGGCAATTTCAGCTTTGAGCATTATTTTAGCAAGACCACATGTAATGCTGTTTATTTGTAGTTGCAAAATGTTTTCCTTTGTCATCCCCATCCTTGTGAAGAGCTTGCCTTTATCCCAGTAAATGACCAGTCATTTTCCTCTGAGACGGGCAGTTGCTGTAGGCCTCTGGTTCCCTGGGTGGTGTCCTACTCTCCAGGTGAAGAAGAACTGATTGAATGTGGCCCTACCATTTAACTTGCTGCTTCCTGTTAGTCACAGCCAGTTGAAGTAGGACCACTGCATTGTAATCTGAGGTGGCTAAGGGCCACTTATCCGCCATATACCAGTCATACACTTTCCCACTGTATGCCAGTCATTTCCTGGGCTCCTATCTCCTTGTTATGGGCTGAGTTATGTCCCCGCTAAAATCCATATGTTGAAGTCCTAACGCCTGGGACCTCAGAATGTAACTATATTTGGAGATAAGGTATGTACACAGGTAATTAAGTTAAAATGAGATCGAGTGGGTTAGACCCTACTCCAATGTGACTGCTGTCCTTACAAAAGGGGAGATTTGGACACAGACGGGCACACACTCAGAGGGAAGGCTGTGAGTGACACAGCAAGAAGGCAGCCAGCCAGGGAAAAGGTCCTCAGCATGAAGCCAACCCTGCCACACCTTGACTTTGGATTGTAGCTGCCATGATTGAGGAAACAGAGTTCTGTCGTTTTTTTTTTTTTTTTTTGAGACAGAGTCTCGCTGTGTCGCCCAGGCTGGAGTGCAGTGGCCGGATCTCAGCTCACTGCAAGCTCCGCCTCCCGGGTTTATGCCATTCTCCTGCCTCAGCCTCCCGAGTAGCTGGGACTACAGGCGCCCGCCACCTCACCCGGCTAGTTTTTTGTATTTTTTAGTAGAGACGGGGTTTCACCAGGTTAGCCAGGATGGTCTCGATCTCCTGACCTCGTGATCCGCCCGTCTCGGCCTCCCAAAGTGCTGGGATTACAGGCTTGAGCCACCGCGCCCGGCCAGTTCTGTCGTTTTTAAGCCCCCTCAATCTGTGGTACTTTGTTATGGTGGCCTGAGCAAATGGATACGTTCCTTATCTGCACAAGGCAGTGGCAGCACGCAGTTGACGTCTCTCTGGCTCTGACAGGCCTTGACTGTATTTTCCCTGAGATCTGCTTCTGCCTGGAAGACCCCAGCGGGTCAAGGGTGGGTCCTTTGGTATATTTAATTGGATCAACAAGCAGATAAAAAGAGATAACTATGCATTTTTACTCCGTTGTTTTAAAAATGACAAGATTTTTGTTCCTTCTGACATGACATAGACTGGGGACTTTTCTCCAATTCAATGATTAATTTTTTAATGCTAAAAATAGACAAAATTCTGACTTCCTTATGATCCACTCTCTAAGAGCTGGGAATTAAGGGCTAAAGAAGGTAAGCGACTTCTTCTAATTGTTCACCAAATACTTTTTCGTCTGTTTTTTCCAGGCTACCACCTCCCTCCCTCTGGCCAGAAGAAGAGGGAAAGTTGAAAGGGCAACGTTGGGGTGTTGGGGTATCAGGCAGAGTAAAGGCAGCAGGAGGGAAATGGGGAGATTAAGGAGAGGTCTGAACTCTGAATGGTGGGACCTGCAGCCAGGGTTGCCCCTAGGGTATACAGAGCTGGCAAATATTTCCCTTTGCAGTCTTTGTTTATATTAAAAATCTGAGTCACATAAAATCAGCCTTTTAGCACTATTCTGGTGACCCAATCTCATGTGATCCTGTGCTAAAAATACTGTGCTGGCCTGCAGGATTCATCTGTTTGCTACGCTACCCTTCTGGAACCAGGACCCCCACACTGGGGCCCAGGATGATTTCATAAATAGGAATCCTGGAGTTCTTTGGGACATCTGCTCAATCCCTTGATAAGGGAGATGATCAGAGAGCACCCTGAAGGAAAGAAACAGGGAGTCAGGCTCATGTAGAACCTATTCTGGGCCTAGGGCACCTTAGTTGGACACCCTGGGGGTCTGACTATTTCTGGCCAGTCCTGAGGGGAGACTTGAGGAGGACATTTACAAGAAGGTGCTTTAAAGCATGGGTTTCTGTGAAGCATGGGGCTTAGGCCAGGAGCCTTGCTTGCTGTGGGCAGTCCTGCCTGCAGTCTGCTCCCCTCCAATTCCTGGAATGCTGCGGATGATACCACCCAGGAAGGACAGAGGAGAAGACACTGAATAATCTCAGAGAAAGGGCCTCTAGGTACTTGCATCTGAGAGTCCTGCAACATGGCTGGTTCCTCCTACGATTGCCCTAGAGCAAAGTCCTTCTCTCAATGAAGCCTGGAGCATGCTCTCTGAGTTTCCTATTCAGATATTTACTTCTCTTTTGAATATGAATAGTCAGGGAACATCAGACAGCTGAGGAAAACCTTTCACATGTATGACAGGCACCAGATCAAACTTAAAAAAACCACACGCGCACACAGAGGAAACAGACCTAAATCAGAGTACGTGGGAAGAAAAAGCTCTAAAATCCTCAGAGAAATGAGTTATCGCATTCATAAAACAAGTGCAAGATGCAATGAAGAGAAAAGAACAACCAAAGAATAAGAATGAGAGCTTGGAAATTACACATGTGATAGCTGAAATAAAAAACTCAGTAGAAGGTTTGGAAGATAAGGTCAATGAAATCAACCAGGAAGTAGAACAAAAAAGACAGCAGATGGAGCTGGACACAGTGGCTCACGCCTATAATCCCAGCACTTTAGGAGGCTGAGGCGGGCGGATCATCTGAGTTCGGGAGTTCGAGACCAGCCTGGCCAATGTGGTGAAACCCCGTCTCCCTAAAAATACAAAAATTAGACAGGTGTGGTGGCATGTGCCTATAATTCCAGCTACTCGGGAGGAATTGCTTGAACCTGGGAGGTGGAGGTTACAGTGAGCCAAAATTGTGCCACTGCACTCCAGCCTGGGCGACAGTGAGACGCCATCTCAAAAAAAGAAGAAGAAAAAAAAAAAAAGACAACAGATGGAAAGCAAGAGAGGAAAACGATAAGGCAGTTAGAAGATCAACTCAAGAAAACCGTTATCTGACAAATAGGAGCTCTATAAGGAAAAACAAGAATTGAGAAGAGAAGAAATTATCAAAGAAATCCTAAGCAAAGATGAATTAGGCTGGAAAGATAAAAAGCTACAGACTGAAAGTACCCCCAAGTGTCCAACACAATCAGTGCAAGAAAATCCACACCAAGGCACATCATATTAAAAAGTTCGGAACGTTGGTGTTAAAGAGACCTCAGGGGCTTCCAGAGAGAAAAATAAATGCCTTGTGCAGAAGAATGAGAATCAGAATGGTAGTTCTGGATGATAGAAGACAAAGAAGTCTTTAAAATTCTGCAGGAAAATTATTTTTAATCAAATTCTGTGCTCAGCTAAATTGGCAGTTACATGTAAGTGTGGCATATAGACATTTTCAGACAAGACTCAGAAAGTGTCTCTATGCATTCTTAGCTGAGAAGTGCTAAATGTTGCTGCAAAATGGCGGAGTGTTCAAGAAAGAAGCAGGGGCTCCAACTCAAGGAAGGTTGAGAGGTGTGTCGTTGGTGGGTGGATGGAGAGGAGGCTTAGGTGGTAACCAGTGCAGATGGGAGAAAAAAAGATGGCACCCGGGGTGGCGTGTCCCTTGGAAAAATAACTTTTGTATTGTCTGTTATAAGAAAAAGCACTTGGTTAAACACAGAGAATGACTTACTACATCTGGGAAAAATTTGGGAAAATTCAATATTCAGCTTCGAGATGTATTAACCCAGGAAAAACCAGAAAAAAGGACTGGAAAGAAAAGGCTTCCATACCTAGCATATTTTACTGAATTTAAGTTACCATTAATAGCAAAAGATATCATTATTTAAGAGGAAAAAATTGTTGCTTATTAAAAAGCAAGCAGTAAGTTGTAAAACACATCCAAATTTCAGAGATGTTACAAAGTTAAAAAAAATGTACTTTTTGGAATTGATGAAAATAGCATGTTATTTGGCTTTGCAGCAAACTATTTTGATGCTGATTATTGATTTAACCACAAATTATGAGGCAAATTTATTGTGAGGCTGAGGAGAGAAAAAGTATGGAGTATGGGTGTTCACCTGTGGGAAATGTAAGTGCTAAATATGCATGTGCCAAAAAAGAAAGGCAAGATTTAACATCTAGATTGATAAATTGATAAACCAAGGATTAGCAGCATTAATCAGACTTGTGGACATAGCCCAACAAAGGAACAGCTAACATAGTTGAAAATGGTGGCCTCCAGCATTGGTTTAAGTTTGGTTGGATTGGGTTCTGGTGAAGTTATTTAGAGACTGCTGATTTTCATTAGCAGCCTGTGGTCCATAATGCATATTTAGCACATACATATTACTTTGATGTAAACAAAGGTAGAAGAAAATACACACAGACACAACCTTTTTAGAGCTCAGGAGTGGGACAGAAATGGGAGATTTAGGGCCCTCAAATATACTTTCTCTTTAAGATACTTTATCCAGACTTAAGGTTAAGACATAATCATACCCTGCTTCACGGGCTTTCAGGAAGAGACCAGGCGCCCCTCACTGTGTCCTTCCTCCCTCTTCCTCCAAAATGAAAGTACACCTAAGGATGGCACGGAGTCCTCTTTTTCTTTCTTTCTTTTTTCTTTCTTTTTTTTTTACAAGATGGAGTCTCGCACTGTCACCCAGACTGGAGTGCAATGGTGCGATCTCAGCTCACTGCAACCTCCACCTCTTGGGTTCAAGCAATTCTCCTCCCTCAGCCTCCTGAGTGGCTCAGATTGCAGGTGTACGCCACCATGCCCGGCTAATTTTTGTATTTTTGTATTTTTTGTATTTTTGTATTTCTTAGTAGAGATGGGGTTTCACCATGTTGGCCAACTGGTCTCAAACTCCCGACCTCAGGTGATCTGCCCGCTTTGGCCTCCTGAAGTGCTGGGGTTACAGGCGTGAGCCACCGCGCCCAGCCAGGATGGCACAGAGTCCTCTTACCTCTGCAGTAAGATGTGGAGTTAACACATTGTTCCACATTTCTTTCTTTCCTTTCGTTCCTTCTTTCCTTCTTTCTTTCTTCCTTCCTTTCTTTCCTTTCTTCCTTCCTTCCTTTCCGTCCTTTCCGTCCTTTTCTTCCTTCCTTCCTTCCCAGGTTGGAGTGCAGTGGCACGATTTCGGCTCACTGCAACGTCTGCCTCCTGGGTTCAAGCCATTCTTGTGCCTCCTGAGTTAACTGGATCTTATTTTTTCTGTTTTTTTGTTTGTTTGTTTTTTTGAGACCGAGTTTTGCTCTTGTTGCCCAGGCTGGAGTTCAATGACACGATCTCAGCTCACCGCAACCTCCTCCTCCCGGGTTCAAGCAATTCTCCTACCTCAGCCTCCCTAGTAGCTGGGATTACGAGCAAGCGCTACTACGCCTGGCTAATTTTGTATTTTTAGTAGAGATGGGGTTTCTCCATGTTGGTCAGGCTGGTCTTGAACTCCTGACCTCAGGTGATCCGCCCGCCTCGGCCTCCCAAAGTCCTGGGATTACAGGCGTGAGCCACGGTGCTCAGCCTTTTTTTTTTCTTTTTTTTTTAACTTTTATTTTAGATTCCAGAGGTGCATGTGCAGGTTTGTTACAATGGTATGTTGTGTGATGATGAAGTATGGGTTATGATTGTACCCATGACCCAGGTAGTGAGCATAGTACCCAATAGGCACTTTTTCAGTCATTCCCCTTCTCCCTCTCTCCCACTTAGAGTAATCCCCAGTGTCTGTCATTCCCATCTTTATGTCCATGAGTACCCAGTGTTTAGCTTCCACTTATAAGTGAGAACATGCAGTGTTTGGTTTTCTGTTTCTGTGTTCTTTCACTTACTGTAACAGCCTCCAGATGCATCTATGTTACTGCAGAGGACATGACTTCATTCTATTTTATGGCTGTGTAGTAGTCTGTGGCATTCCACCTGTTTCCACCCATTTTCTCCTCACCACCACCTTGTCAGTTGGGTGGCATGATCACCACCACTTTATTACTAAAACACCAGGGTTCCATCCAGGTCTTGCTGCTTGCGGCACAGAAAGGCAATCACCTAGATGATGAGTATTGCCCAGCAGGAAGGCTTTAATCAGGTGCTGCAGCACAGGAGATGGGAGCTCAGCCTCAAATCCATCTCTATCTCCCTAACTGACTAAAACTAGGGGTTTATGTAGCAGGTAAGAAATGTAACAATGTGTATAAAAACAGGAACTAGGGAGGAGCTAGGAAGCAATCATCTCATTGAGGGGTCAGGCGTCTCATAGTCTGGTTGTGGTGATCTGGTGAGTTTCAGTAATTTGATACTTTTTGGGAGGCCTGAGGGATCCTTTCCTGAGGAAGCAATTCAAATAAAACAAATAGAAGTTTCAAGCTTTAAGACCAGAAGGGACAATTTATGTGCTTATCCAAAACAACTGTCTATGGGACTCCTGGGTAATTTCAATTTCATACATGTAGGGACTGAGGCTGGAGAGGCCACTGCTGCACTCTCAGCCCCACCCACTGCAGAATCCCAGAGGTATTTCTTTCTTGTTTTTCTGAAATGTTGTGGTCATCTCGTGTTGTTCTGTCCCCATGACATTTCAGAGGAAAGAGGAAGAGGAGAGGAAGCGAGGAGAAGAGCAGATTCGCCTCCAGGAAGAGCAGAGGGCAAAGGAGCTCTACTGGACCCTGAAGCAGGCTCAGCTGCATTGCCAAGCCAGTGAGAGAGAGGAGCGAGAGTGGGAAGAACAGTGTGAGTAGAGCTTGTGCCTCAGGCAGGGAGACCAGTTGTGCCTCCCCACCCACCTCTTCCCACTGCTGGTTTGCTCAGTCGTCATTTCTGTTCACTCAGCCACCCCATCAGCCTTTACTGGGGCCCGTCTGTGTGCTCAGTCCTGCTAAGAATTTAGAGGGTAAGTTAGGCTTCATCCTTGAAGAGCTTACCTGCCTGTTCGGGATATTTCTTTTGTTGTTGTTGCTGTTCTTTTTTGAGACAGAGTCTTGCCCTGTCACCCAGGCTGGAGTGCAATGGTGAGATCTTGGCTCACTGCAAGTTCCACCTCCCAGGTTCAAGTGATTCCCCTGCCTCAGCCTCCTGAGTAGCTGGGATTCCAGGTGCCCACCACCATGCCCAGCTAATTTTCGTATTTTTAGCAGAGACGGGGTTTCACCAGTCTCTACTGGTGACCAGGCTGATCTCAAACTCCTGACCTCAGGTGATCCACCCACCTTGGCCTCCCAAAGTGTTGGGATTACAGGCGTGAGCCACCGCGCCTGGCCAGGGATATTTCTTGTATTAAAAAAATAAAAGCCCAGCCTGGGCAATATGAGACCCTGTCACTACAAAAAAATAAAAAGTATTAGCTAGGCATGGTGGTGGCATGCACCTGTAGTTCTGGCTACTCGGGAGGCTGAGGTGGGAGGATTGCTTGAGCCCAGGAGGTTGAGGCTGCGGTGAGCCATGATTGTGCCACAGCACTGCAGCCTGGGTAACAGGGTGTGACCTTGTCTCATATTCTACCTTTACTGAGTTGCCAATAATTTCCTGGCTCTGTGCTAAGCCCTGGGGATCCAGGGATGAGGAATCACAGTCCTCATCCTGTAGAAACTCATCAAGAAGAGCAGCAGACAGATACATAGACTAAGGGCTTGGAGGGAGGACGTGGCACATACAACGTGGTTGTCCTAGTGGGTCTCCAGAAGGGGTATCATGAGGTGAGGCTTGCTGGTGACACAGGAATAAGCAAAAAGACTGGGAAGGGGACTTAGGTGGAGGCTCCAGCATGGGCAAAGGCTTGGTGACAAAGGAACATGTCATGCCTAGGAAGTGTGGGGTGGTGAGAGTTTGGGGAGTGTCAGGTTGGTGAGAAGCTAGGTGGGAAAGGGGAGGTGGAGCTAAGTTTAGAGGGCGGTGCTTATGTGCCTGGGATTTGTTTTATTTGGGTATGCAGGCCTAGAAATGAGGCTTGTAAAGGAAGATGTTTTTACTCACAGGTCCCTAGAGACAGGAGACACGGCAGGCCATGCAGGGCCACATGGGGAAGCGCCAGGGTGGGTCAGGAGGCAGAGGGAGTGGGGGAAAACATGGGCAAAAACATGGGCAAGAGTGTTTATTGTGATTTCCTGGGGAAGGGTAAGGAGAGGCAGGCTAGGCAGGCTTAGGATTGGCCAGTGTAAATAACTAAAGTGAGCTCTTGGGTGTAGGGGCTATCTCTAGTTTTGCATCATCTGGCTGTGGGGTGATTAAGGCAGGGAGACAGTGGCTCAGAGTGTGAAAGCCCAACAAGGGAGGTAGTTGTGGGATGGGCTTCCGATTGAATGGTTTGCATATGAAGGTGCACTTGCAGGCAAGCCCTTTACTGTCCCTAGGAATTGGCTATTCCTGGGAGGGGCAATCTCTCCAGAATCAGAAAGGCCTCAGATGTCAAAAAATCAGAAAATACAGAAAATGAAAAGGCATGATTAATACACGTGGACAGTGGGAAACTCCCAAAGGCGAGTGACATGATCTGGCAAGGTTTTGGGAAGAGAGCAAGGAGGCTGTTGTGATGGTACGCTTGAGTGATGATTGCAACTGGGGCCATACGGGGAGAGCAGAGATGTGAGGTGTCTTCTACTGGCCAGCCTTCTGGTCCTATCTTATGCCAGATTCATTAAATAGACTTGAAAATGGAGATACAACTTACATACCATAAAATTTAGCCTTTTAAAGTGTACAATTTAGTGGCTTTTAGTATACTCAAAAAGTTGTGCAATCATTGCCAGTATCTAATTCCAGAATATTTCTATCACTTCAAAAAGAAAGTCTGTATCGATTAGCAGTTACTCCTCCCCCTACCATATCCCTGGAAGTTACTCATCAATTTCTGTCTCTAGATTTGTCTATGATGGACATTTTATATAAACAGCATCATGCATTATCTGGCTTTTGATGTCTAACTTAACTTAGCGCAATGTTTTCAAGGTCCATTCATGTTGTAGCAGATATCATTCCTTCCTTCCGTTTTATGGTTAATAATATTCTAATGTACGCATATACCACATTGTTGTTCATCCACTTAACAGTTGATGAACATTTGGGTTGTTTTCACTTTTTGGCTATTTTGAATAATGTTGCTATGAACATTTGTGTACAAGTTTTTGTGTGAACATATGTTTTCAATTCTCTTGAGTATTACCTATATGCCTAGGAGTGGAATTTCTCGGTCATATGGTATCTTAATCTTCTATTTCTATAACTGAGTATCTGAGACTGAGTGACTTACAAAGAAAATAAATTTATTTCTTATGGTTCTGGAGGCTGGGAAGTCCGAGGTTGAGGGGCTGCATCTGGTAAGGGCCTTCTTGCTAGTGGCTACTCTTTAGAGTCCTGAGGCAGTGGAGGGCATCACATGGAGATAGAAGGTACACTAACAGCCAAACTGGCTTTTTTTTCCGAGTCGGAGTCTTGCTCTGTTGCCCAGACTGGAGTGCAGTGGCGTGATCTCAACTCATTGCAACCTCTCTCTCCCAGGCTCAAGCGATTCTCCTGCCTCAGCCTCCCTAGTAGCTGGGATTACAGGTGGGTGCCACCACACCTGGCTAATTTATGTAATTTTAGTAGAGACAGGGTTTCATCATGTTGGTCAGGCTGGTCTGGAACTCCTGACCTCAGGTGATCCACCTGCCTCGGCCTCCCTAAAGTGCTGGGATTACAGGTGTAAGCCACCATGTCCGGCCCAAACTGGCTTTTATACAGGCCTGCTCTCTTGATAGCTAACCAACTCCCGTGATAACCCATTAACCCATTAATACATTAATCCATGAAAGGATTAATCCATTCTTGAAGGCAGAGTCCTCATGATCCAATCATCTCCAAAAGGTCTCACCTCTTAACTGCCACACTGTTTTCCAAAGTGACTGCACCATTTTATATTCTTACCAGCAATGTATGAGGGATCTAATTCCTCGGCATCCTTGACAACCGTTGTAATCTTTTGTGTTTTTTATTATGAAAGCCTTTCTAGTGTATGTGAAGTGACATCTCATTGTGGTTTTGATTTGCATTTCCCTAATGACTAATGATGTTGAACATTTAAAAAATGTGCTTTATGGCTGTTTATATATCATCTTTGGAGAAATGTCTATTCCAATTCTTTACCCATTTTTGAATTTTTGTTGTTGAGTTGCAAGAGTTCATTGTATATTTTGGATATTAATTTCTTATCAGAGATATGGTTTACAAATATTTTCTCCTATTCTTTGGGTTGTCTTTTCACTTACTAGATAGCCCTTTGAAGCACAAAAATTTTAATTTTGATGAAGTTCAATTTATCCATTTTTTTGGTTGTTTATGATTTGTGTCTTATCTAAGAAACCATTGCCTAATCCAAGGAAGGTCACACTGGCTTACACCTCTCTTTGTTCTAAGAGA
>NW_012098211.1:561538-563771 GCF_000951045.1 Mandrillus leucophaeus
CTCGGCCTCCCAAAGTGCTGGGATTACAGGCGTGAGCCACCACGCCCGGTGTAAAAATTGTTTTCAATAATATTTTATGGTTTTTGGTGTAGAAGCCTTGCCTTTGTTTTGCTAAGTTTATTCCTAATTGCATATTCTTTCTGATGCTATTGTAAATAGAATAGTTTTCTTAGTTTCATTTTTGGGTTATTTATTGCTAGTGCACAGAAATACAATTGACTTTTGTATATTGATCTTGTATCCTGTAACCTTACTAACCTTGTTTATTAGCTGGAATGTATATTTTTGTGTTCCTTATGATTTTCTACATACAGGATAATTTCATGTGCAGATAGAGATAGTTCTTCCTTTCCAGTCTGGATTCCTTTTATTTTGTTTTCTTACCTAATTGCTCTGGCTAGAACTTCCAATACTATGTTGAATGGAAGTGGCAAAAGGCATCCCTCTCTTGTTTCTGATCTTAGAAGTAAATTTTTAGTCTTTCACTGTTTTGTTTTGTTTTGTTTTTTTGAGACAAGATCTCACTTTGTCACTCAGGCTGGAGTGCAGTGGCATTATCTTAGCTCAGTGCAGCCTCAACTGCCTGGGCTCAAGTGATCCTCCTACCTCAGTCTCCTGAGTAGCTGGAACTATAGATGCACACCACCACATCTGGCTAATTTTTATATTTTTTTTAGTGATGAGGTTTTGCCATGTTGCCCAGGCTGGTCTTAACCACCTGAGCTCAAGAAGTCTGTCCACCTTGACCTCCCAAAGTTCTGGGATTACAGATGTTAGCCACCATTTCATATGATGTTAGCTGTGGGTTTTCATACAGAACCTTGGGTTGAAGAAGTTCCATGCTTTCTTAGATTGTTGGGTGTTTTCATGATGAAAGGTGTTGGATTTTGTCAAATGCTTGCTCTGCATCTGTTGAGATGATCATGTTTTTTGTTCTTTATTTTATTAACATGGTGCATGCCATGGCTGAGTTTCATATACTGAGCTAGTCTCACATTCCTGGGATAAATCCCACTTCTTTATAGCGTATAATCCTGTTTATATGTTGCTAGATTCCATTTGCTACTATTTTGTTGAGGATTTTTGCATCTGTATTCATAAGGGATATTGGTCTGCAGTTTTATTTTCTTTGATGTTTTTGTCTGGTTGTGGTATCAGGGTAATACTAGCACAAGCTGGAAAGCACAAGTTGGAAAGCACAAGTTGGAAAGTGTTCATTCCTCTTCTATTTCTCATGATGAACTTGTAAAGAGGAATTAATTTTCCTTGAAACATTTAGTATAACTCACTAGTGAAGACATCTTAGGCCTCGGGTTTCTTTGTGGGAAATTTTTTTGATTACGGATTTAGTCTCTTCACTTGTTTTAAACCTTTTTCTCTTGAATAAATGCTTCTTGAATTCCTGTAAGCCTTTGGTTAATTTCTAACAATCTGAGAAAGCTGGTTCTGAGGATTTTCCAGTGTTTTCATTGTTTTATGGCGGAGAGGATTTTCAGAGGTCCTTAATTCACCTTTTCCACTGATACCTTTTTAAGTTGACATGTAATTAATTTGGTGCCAGTCCTAAAACACCCAGAACTTCTGGGACAAATTTGGGGCCATAACTGGGCAGTTGGGAAGGTGCATGGGTGGAAAGTATTTAATTTTGTGTTGAATCTTTTTTTTTATTCCAAGTGACCTAGCATGTAATCAAATGCTGGAAAAGGAATAAACCAAACAGAATCTAAAAAAAAATTAAAATTTAAAATTTAATTTTTATTTTGTACAATTTTTGCACCATGAGGCAGTTGCAAATTTTAAGACACCAGTGTTCCTTTTGCTTCTTAGCATTGATGTCCTCAATCAGATTTTCCTAGATCTCTTGGGCCCTGGCAGACAGAAGGCTGTGTGCCCAGGCCCAGAGCAGAGATTATCCTGTATGCAGATGTCTCAGAGTAGCAATGCCAGCACAGTGCAGTGCAAACTTCATCTCTCAACCAGGCCTTCTGTTTCTCTCTCCTAAGGACTTACTGTTGTATTTACAAACGAGCTTGAAAACTGGGCTGTCTTTGCTCTCCAAACTGCCTTATGGCTGCTGTTTTCACACATGTTTATGCTGAAGCCCATCAGGTAAAGAAGGTGTGAGCAGCTGGCTCAGGTGAGGAAAGTGAGCGGCCCATGGTCCCTGGCCCCCTGAATCCTCCCCGCATCCTGTGGCTTCAGGGACCCCTCTGTGAAACCCTTTGGGCTGTGT
>NW_012098211.1:564356-572431 GCF_000951045.1 Mandrillus leucophaeus
TGGGGAGCAGAAATGTGGGTGGGGTCTGTTTGTATTCAGGACCATGCCTCCTTTTCTCTGTTGACCACTTCCAGCCTTGGGACCTGTTTCACTGTTACTTCTTCCTTTCAGATTTAAAATTATACAAGTGCAACATTGTGGTCAAAGCTCATTTTTTATCTGGGGCAGGCTCCTAGGCGATGCCTCAGGGGCATATGCTCAGGAGAGAATGTTCCCTTGCTCATTGATAACGGCTGGGCAGCTGCTGTTGAACTGTTTCATGCCCATTCACACGTAGGTTGGAGTTGTTTTAAGAATTGCCAAATATTGCTAAAAACTGTGCCCTCACTAAATTCATCTGAATGCCCCAAACCCTGAGAGTTCACAAAGCCTTAGGACATTCATTCTCATGAGCCGGGAACAGCCTCACAGCAGAACATTGGCATTCCTAGTGTATTGATAAGGAAACTCAGGCTCAGACTCAGTAGGGAGGTCGGGGCATCAGGCACAAATGAAGGCTTTTCTTTTTCCTTACTTTTGGCCTAGTGTTCTGGCCTGCAGGTTAGGTATCTCAAAAAGCAGCCTGTAGGAGGGATGTCTTTGGTCATCGACCTCACAGGCCTCCAGTGGTCCATGCACAGGAAGTTCCTCATGGGTTCCGTCCTGTGGAATCTCTTAAACATACTGCTGGGCATTCCCAGGACTGCCGAGGGGTGACTGAGGTTGCGGGAACACTAAGCAGACATTACATTCTATAACAAGTTTGTTTGAAATGACAGAATAAAGGCAGATGGAGGCTCTATCTTTACTGATGCTCAGTGCTGATGGTAGCTCAACATTGATCTTACTCACCGAATGTTTCCCTGCAATGCTTCCTTCTGCCGCTTGGGGGATATGCTTGTCATTTGCACCCAGTAAGACTGAGGAGCAAAAGTATATGCTTGGCCTTGGGTATCCTTGCGTTCTGCATCTGCAGATTCACTCAACCTCTGACAGCAAATATTTGGAAAAAAACAATAACAACATGACAATAAAAACAAAAACAAAAATACAGCATAGAAACTATTTACATAGCATTCATATTGTATTAAGTATGATAAGTAATCCAGAGCTGATTTAAAGTATATGGGAGGGTGTGCATAGGCTATACGCAAACACTACACCATTTTATAAAAGGGGCTCAAGCATTTGCAGATTTTGGTATTCATGAGAGATGGGGAATGGAGGAGGGGTTTCCTTGAACCAATCCCCTGAGGATGCTGAGGGACAACTGTACATCAGTTGAGCTCCTGCTGTATGCCAACCATTGTGTTAGACGTATTTCCTCCCTTTAAAAATCTCAGCCTGGAAGAAGAGGCTTACATGCCTGAGTTACAGTTCAATAGGTAGATGTGCCAACATAGGTTTGTATAAAATACATGGGGAGGCTGGGCACAATGACTCATGCCTGTAATGCCATGACTTTGGGAGGTTGAGGCGGGCAGATCACCTGAGGTCAGGAGTTCAAGACCAGCCTGGCCAACATGGTGAAACTCCATCTGTACTAAAAATACAAAAATTAGCCAGGCGTGACTGTGTGCACTTGCAATCCCAGCTACTCGGGAGGCTGAGGCAGGAGAACTGCTTGAGCCCGGGAGGTGGAGGTTGCGGTGAGCTGAGATTGTGCCATCGTACCCCAATCTCGGCAACAGAGCGAGACTCCATCTCAAAAATAAATAAAATAAAATAAAGTATATGGGGAGAGAGTGAATCCCTTTCAGAAGGGAGAGCATTTGGAAAGGCTCTGCAGAGGAAATGGCATTTGGTTCAGGGAAAATGGATGGGCAAAGAAGGTGGGACAGGGTGTCATAGCAGAGCAAAGCAAGGTCATTGTGTGCATAGGTCATGGTACATGTTGCAGTGTGGTGGCAGCCTGGGGTTCCAGTGATGAAAAATGAGGCTAGAAAGATAAGATGAGAAAGAGTTAAAAAAGAATTCATTCATTTAAATTCAGGACAAAAGAAGAGGCAGATGGAAAGAGGAGGCAGAGCAAAGGTTTATACTGACAAAAAATCATGAACCATTACAAAGCGGTCACCAGAGGCTACTGCAGTGTGTGGGAAGGAGCACTGGACTGGGAGTCCTGTCCTAGCTCTGCCCACTTACTAGTGTGACCTTGAGCAAACTCTTGCTCCGTTGCTCAGTTCCTCATTTGTAAAATGGGGTTAATCATGTTGATCTGAGGCCTTTGGGAGGGTGAAATGAGAGAGAGGAAGTAACGGTGCTTTCTAAGTTGTAAACGTCTGTGTTCATGAAGTGCTCTTCTGTTTTAGCCACATAATGGGATGGAAAGTTAAGAGCGGGGCTGGTTTCCCATTAGGGATAGAGAATGGAAATCGTCTGGCCCAGGAGCTGCTTGATTGCTCATTAATGTTCTGTGTGGCAACTGAAAATGGGAAAGCCTCTGAAAAACAAAGAAGATGTGATAATTCAGGCCCCGTGGTTTTAGTTCCTCATCTTAGCCTTTCTTAAAGAATGATGAGTTAAACTCCAGAGCCTGTCATTCAAATCCAACAAAACCATTCTGCACTCAATTAATTTAATATGAAAGATATAGTGGGCCATTAATCTATGGGGGAACAGCAGTTTTTGATAAAACACCCAAATTAAATTCTCCAAGTTAGAAAAAAAGGAAATTATCCCATTTAGTATCACTTGAATACCGTTAGTTATTCAGTTCAACAGAGAATTCAGTCAGTTATTCAGCAGAGCTCTGGCTTCTGAGACTCTGAATACATCAGGCAGAGAAATTCATTTCATAGTTTTTCAACTGTGAACTTGTAGGAGTGTGGAGTTAGATAACATCTAGTTGCCCAGAGATTTAGAGATGAGCCAGCCTGACTTGAGAAATGATATTATTTGTAAAAACTGGACATTTATCATTGCTGCAGTTACTAGGTTAGATTTTGGAGGATTTTGGATAGGATACTAGGTTAGATTAAGCAGGATTTTGGAGTCATCAGAGGGACTTGTGTTCACCTCTGCCTCCTTGACCTGTGTCATTCTGGTTGTGGCCTTTAACCAACAATCTGCACACTGGTTGTCTCACTTCTTGCCAGGTTGTTGACAGAGCGGAGTGGGAAATGTGGGCTCAGGCCCAGCTTGGGGTCCAGTGATGTGGGTTCCATTTGCTTTCCTCTTAGAGTGTGCACCAGAGTCGGGGTCAGTGATACTAAACTGCTGTAGGCTTGAGACAGGTAGAGCCGGAAGGGGCTTGTAGGGGTAGAGTCTGGACTGGGAGTGGAGTGGGCACAGCAGAATTTTGGGCTGGGAGGACAGCTGAAGGAGAAGACAGACGAAAGGCTTTCTCTATCCCTTCATGGGAATGGGACATCGTGCAGTTTCTCCTTGGACATAGCTGGCTTGAAGTGCTCCTTAAACTCTAGGTGGCACATATTTTTGGTATTATAACTTGGAATAATGCTAGCCTGAGCTCCCATGTGGCCGATTCATGTCCTGCTTAGGGTCCTCTTTCCTCTTGAATTGCTCAGGAATCTCTGGGGGCTTTATGGTTCCCCAAGCTCGGTCATTACAACATGCATAGGGGTGTGAAGTGCTCTTGTCTTAAGGAACTCCTGCAGTGGCTCCTGGAGGCCACAGGGGGTCACTGTTGGCAGCCATCAGGCATTGCTCGCAGGGTTCAGGACCACAGGAGTGGTTGGCTGCCGACCTCAGAAGCCTCAGATAAGGGTTGAGAGCCCTTTCTCTAGGCCCAAGTTTAGCTGTGGTCGAACTTTGCTTACCTCATCTTGAGTGCCAAGCCCATTCTTCCACCAAGGGACCATGGCTCCAGCAGGCCGAGTCACAAAAGGCCTGTGTGATTCCTTTCAGCACCTCGGCTGCCTGTTTTCCCTCCCCAGGGGTCTGAGGCTTTTCCTACTCACACTTGTTTTTTCTGTTCTCTGACAGGAGCCTGTGACTCCACACATCCCCTCCGCTCTCACATCACTTCCCCACCTCCACCCAGGGACGGACTCTTTCTAAAGGCGCCATTTCAGCCTCTTTATCTCACAGCAAACACGACAATAACAGACAATATTTAATAAACCTAGCCCATGCCAGGGCTTTTCAAGCCTGCTATGTACTGTCCCATGTACGTCTCAAAGCAACTCAGTCAGGCCCCCACTTTATAGGCAAGGAAGGAAGGTGTAGATAAGGTAATTCAGGTAGCCCAAGATCACACGGAGCAGAATTTAAATACATCCACATTCACATACAATTCAAATCTTTACTGATGCCTTTCCCCATATTATAGGATTATTCATTAATTTTCAGGGACATTGTTCTCTTCACACAAGGGATTACTACAAATTAATGTTGCTTTGAAGCATGGAGTTTCTCTGCAGGATGTAACTGGATCATCTGAATTCTGTAGGACACTGAGCTTTTTCGGTCTGGGCAGGGGAGTAGGGTGGGCCTGAGATCTCTGTGCTGACCCGGTTGGTCTGAGTTGGTGAACACGGCTGCACAGAGGCAGGCTTGTAGCTTGGTGGGAGTGTGGTGGAGCTACAGTGCAGAATGATGTGAGGGTGTGTGTGTGTGTGTGTGTTTGTGTGTGCTGGGGAAGGAGCCCACTGAGCTGAGAAAGTAAGGAAAGTAGGCAGGGCACTTCTCAGGGTCTTACCTGGCAGGCCAAGGTGTTTGTATTTTATTCTGTGTGCAGTGGGAGCCCCTGAAGGCTTTTGAGGAAGAAAGTGGTAAGATTAGAGCTGGGCTTTAGGAGAATGGGTTTAGTCTTTGTGTGACAAATGGCTCAGGGCCCCACCTGTCTGAACTCCAAAAACCCGGCTCCCTAGTCTGCATATAATTTCCTTCTGCAACCTGCCTGCCTGTCTGTCACTGAATGTCACTGTCTCTCAGGGGCTGTAATCTTCCAAAAGTCATGGTCCTTGTAGGGCACGAGCTTCTAGTTTTTAGTTTGCAGTCAAATGTCTGCAAAGGCCATCCCGGGGCCCCCTGACCTTATTGGAGCCTTTCGTCACAATACAAGGCAGGTATCATGGTGTTCTTAGGGTCTGGAACTTACAGACCTCCCTTTTGAGTTTCAGAAGCCACAACATATGGATGTCTTCTCAGGGCCACTTGGCAGACACAAGACCCTTCCTTGAAGAACACAAAAAAATGGAAGGCCAGAGGGAGGGGTGTCTTGGAGCCTTGTAACATAAGGAGTGACAAACCACTGAAACCTCAGTTTTCTCTCTGGAATGGCCTCCTCCCTTTTCTTTCTCTGGAAAACTCTTATTGATCTTCCCACACCCAGTCAAATTATTTCCTGTGATGACTGCTGGCTCCCTAGTAGCATGCGAGGCTGCTGCTGCCCCTAAACTCTGACAGTACTTCATTGGTCTCTTTTTTAAATGCTGCTCACTACTTTCCTCATTATGCTAGAGATATTTGTTGGTCTTATTTTCCCAGCTTGCCTCTGAGTGCCTTGAAAGAAGGATTTCCTTCACTATTATCTCTGTATCCAACTCAGGGCCTAGTGCAGCGCTAAATACTTAATTGAGTTCCATCAGTCATACAAAAATATGTATCACCTGCCGACCGTGTTACTCGAATACAGCAATGAATAGACCAAAGCAGACTCTCCACCTGCCCTCGTGGAGTTCACAGCCTAGTGGATATTCTGCATGGGACACCCATGGGGCCACTTCCATAAATACCTTCTGAGGGACAGACTTCATGCTGCCTTCCTCAGATCTGGGAGATGTTCTGTTCCCAGAAAGCGTTCTTTGACAACTTGTGAAGTAGAAATGCTTTCTTTCAGGAACAGGGCAACTGACCTTTGAATACTAACAGTGCAGTTCTTGGTAGGTGCCTGCTATGCATGTGTTGAGTGGCATTAGAGTAGAAACAGACTAAGATTTTACTCTGAGAAGAGAAGGTGACCCACTGGGGCTGGGGCATTAGCCTGGTACAATTAGAAGAACAAAGCCAGCAAGAGGTTTTTGCAAAATAGTTGGATTTTAGAGGCAGATAGGGGCCTGCCAAGATGCAGAGACTACAAAATAATTGGTTTTAATTCCAGAATTTGCCTGTAATGGGTTTTGTTCCCTTTCCCGCATTTTCCTGGTCCCCGACCTCCCTTTTGAGATTTAGAAGCACAGATATCTTTTCAAGGCCACTTGGCTGAGACAGGACCCTTCCTTGAGGAGCACAAAAAGATGGAAGAGGTCGTGCATGGTGGTTCACTCTTATAACCCCAGTACTTTGGGGAGGCCGAGGTGGGAACAAGAGTTCAAGACTAGGCTGGGTAATATAGTGAAGCCCTGTCTCTGCAAAAAATTTAAAAAATTAGATGGGCATGGTGGCACACACCTGTAGTCTCAGCTACTCAGGAGGCTGAGGTGGGAGGATTGCTTGAGCCTAGGAGGTCGAGGTTGCAGTGAGCTGTGATCGCACCACTGCACTCCAGCCTGGGTGACAGAATGAGACTTTATCTCAAGAAAATGAATATATATACTTATATTAATACATGTATATGTGAATACAGGGGGCTAGAGAGCTGGGTGTCTTGGAGTCTTGTAAGCTGTTGGAGTTATCAAAAGATCCTCTTCCCCCTCCCCGCCCATACACTCACCTACCAGCTGTCAAGGTCATGGGAAACCAAGAAGGGGCTCCAGAACTGGGACACTAGTGTTTCCAACAACTCATCTTGCAGTAGGAGGAAGGATGGTTCCTGGCCTGGTCCACTTACCCAGTTGGGCAAATTGCTGTCCTTCCTTGGGCCTCAGTTTCCACATGAATAACATGAGGAGGTTGGGCCAGATGGTCTTTCAATGCTTCTTTGTTTTTTAGTAGGAAAGAGCTCTGGTGTCAGATACACAGGGTTTTAAACCGAAGGTAGATGCTTGAGTGATGGGGCCATGGAGGGGGGAAAGAACTGTGTGGGTTTTAGAGAGCCGGGCACACCTGGGTTTCTGTCCAGGTTCTGCTCCTTATTAGCTGATTTACTTTGGGCAAGTTACTTAACCTCTCAGAGGCTGGTTTCCTCACCCATAAAGCAGAAATAGTAATGTGCCCTCCCTGGGTGGTTGGGGGAAGTCCCTTAGATAATGCAGGGAAGGCACCAAACCCAGGGCTTGGCACTGTCAATGAGGGTGACGGTGGTGCTGTCTGGAGATGCTGGCCACCTTAACAGGTGAGCTGAGTGGGCAGAGGATTTGAGGAGCTGCTCTGAGCAGGACACTCCCAGGAAGAAATACATAGGGAGATGGAAATTTCCACTCCAAGGTGGCTTGGCCATTCTAGAATGGCGTCACAGGAACAACTGGACAACCCTAAACTGTCAGGGTATCTTTACCTCTGTAGGGACAGGCTTGCTCTAGGGCTGCTGCTAGGGGTGGGCGGGGCCTGCCTGTGATTCTGGGTTCTGAGCTTCCTTGCAGCCAGGTGAATCCTGAGGTTCTTGGACTATTAGGTTGGTGCAAAAATCACCGCGATTTTTTGCCACTACATTGCAATTACTTTTGCACCAACCGAATACATCCTGTCCCAGCTGGCCTAGTGCACTGCCTGGGCTGCGGATCTGGGCTAACGCGCTGTCTTCCTGTTTCCAGTGCGCCGGTCAAAGGCGGCTGATGAGGAGAGGAGCCGCCGAGCCCAGCGCGCCCGAGACGAGTACCGACGCCACTCGCTCCGTGCTATCCAGAAGGGCACGGTCGCCGGCCTCAGCTCCATGTTCCAGGAGCTCGGCCAGAGCCATGAGCAGGAGGCAAGACTCTACCACCACCTCCCCGGGCCGGGTCCGCCGCAGCCCCTCGCCCTGCCGGTCAGGTGGGTCGAGGCTCCGCGTTGGCGTGGTTGGGGCAAGGGCCTTGGATTAGGGCATGGGACACCGGGGTCCCAGTCCCGGTTCTGCCCCAGATTTGCTGTGTAGTTTGGGGCTAGCATTTCCCCTCTGGACCTCAGCCCTAGTCTGGGGTAGGAGAGGGAGGAGAGGTGTGGGAGTTGGAGATTTGGAATAACTTTGGAGTTCTGAGAGCTTTGACCTTTTTTTTTTTTTTTTTTTTTGGCGGAGTCTCGCTCTGTCGCCCAGGCTGGAGTGCAATGTTGCA
>NW_012098212.1:0-1002 GCF_000951045.1 Mandrillus leucophaeus
TAAAAAAGAATGTCAAATGTATATAGTCTTTGTGACTTGCTTTTTTTCACTCAATAGTGTTTCTAATATTTATCCTTGTTTTATGTATAATTCACTCATTTAAAATCTGTTTAGCGGCTGGGCACAGTGGTTCACGCCTGTAATACTAGCACCTTGAGAGGCCAAGGTGGGAAGACCTGTCGAGGCCAGGAGTTCAAGACTCTCCAAGCAGTAAGCAAGACCCCGTCTCTATAAAAAATACAAAATAAAAATTATCCAGGTGTGGTGGCACATACCTATAGCCCTAGCTACTGGGGAGGCTGAGGTGGGAGGATCACTTGGGCCCAGGAATTCAAGGCTGCAGGAGTTCGAGGCTGCAGGAGTTTGAGGCTGCAGGAGTTTGAGGCTGCAGTGAGCTATGCTTGTGCCACTCACTGCTCTCTAGCCTGGGTGACAGAGTAAAATCCTGTCTCTAAAAAAATAAAATAGTATAGCATTCCACTGTATGGATTTACCACAGTTTGTCTATTCTTTGGTTGATGGGCATTTAGTTTTCTTTTCCCCAATTTTGTTTCCTTTTTCTCTTCTTATTAATACTGTATGAACACGTTTGTATCATAACTCTTAGTGCCCATGTGCAAATGCTTCTCTGGATATGTACTTAGGAATGGAATTGCTAGGTTGTAAGGTACACAAATGTTTACTTACATAGTGCTGGAATGTCATAATGCCAAATGATATTTTCAATAATTCATATCAATTTACATTCCCACCAACAGTATATTCTGTTGATGGGCATCCTCTCCAACTCTTGCCAGACTTATTTTTTTTTTTCTTTCTTTTTTTTTTGAGACGGACGGAGTCTCGCTCTGTCGCCCAGGCTGGAGTGCAGTGGCTCCATCTCGGTTCACTGCAAGCTCCGCCTCCTGGGTTCACGCCATTCTCTTGCCTCAGCCTCCCGAGTAGCTGGGACTACAGGCGCCCGCCACCACGCCTGGCTAATTTTTTGTATTTTTAGTAGAG
>NW_012098213.1:0-1301 GCF_000951045.1 Mandrillus leucophaeus
AAGGACACCTGCATGTCCGAGCCATGCTGGCTGATGTTCAGGTTCCGAGGCTTCCAGACTGGGAGGAGGTAGGACCCAGAGTGAGCAACCAGAGGCTACCCCAACACCATCATAGTGGCAACACTTTGAGACTTGATAGATAAGAACACTGTTACTTACAGGGTTTACAAGCCAAGTTGTCCGGCTGTAACAACAGGTCACAGGCTATTAAGAGAATAAAGATACATGTTTTTAGTTTTAGGACAGTTTGACATTTTCCTCTCCCAACAACCCAATGAAATATAAAGATACTGTGCCAGGTAATGCTAGAAAAGGTATAAAATATATCAATTCAATGAGGATTTTCACTACTGTGCAGTTGTATCTTACAAACATTTAAATGGTACAATATAAACATATTAATGCAGTTCACTTTATGCCACATAAATGTTAACAGTGTAAAGTCACCCAGATTTTAAAAGCTTGTTGGGCATTACATAATTTCAAGGATGGTGGCCAAGGGCAGCAGAGCTATGTTCATGCCACAGTCACATGGAGGCTCTGTTTCAGCTGTAAACAGAAATGATGCCGGCCCCTACCCCACTGTGGAGATGTTTAGACACAAGAGAACTTTGGAGTGGTCTTGGTAACTGCTGCAGGATTATTTTAACCTTCACTAGTATTCTAATTTAAGATGCTCTTGATGGTTTCCTGAAATGACATGCAGGCATATAAGTAGTAGTGTCAGCACTGAAAACCAGACACCAAAGCCAATAGCTTTGAAACAGAATCTAAACGCAATAAAAACACAAGGAGAGAGGCCAAACAGCTAGTCCACTATGCCATGCTGCTTGCTAACGCAGGGAGAGTCTCCGTATAATGCCTGTCTCTTATACACATCTATATATAAATATATATATATGTATATATACACACACACACACACACATATATATATGGACAAATGAGAAATACTTCTTGTTTATTCCTTGGCAATACTGTTACCAGGCTGCTGTATCACAACCAGGACAGCTGGGTTACAGATAACTAGGGAGTGAAGGACAGTGGCAAGATGGCCCTGAGACATGCCCAGTGATTACATTCCCAAGTATCTACCAACCACTGAGAGCCAACAAAGCCTAATGCTCACATTGAGCAACCCAAATTCCAGTGGCCCAGAAGTCGCTTTGAAACTCGCAGTGTTACTTTATGTACACCCAGCAGCTCACCTGCTTACAGGTCTTTCGCTTGAAAGGTCCTTCATGCTTGAGCTTGTAGTGAAGATAGAAGAAACGGAAGCCGAAGTTGTGCGGTGCGTGGTC
>NW_012098214.1:0-1137 GCF_000951045.1 Mandrillus leucophaeus
TGGGAGTCTGAGGTGGGAGGATCACTTCAGCCCAGGAATTCAAGGTTGCAATGAGTTATGATCATGCCACTGCACTCCAGACTGAGAGAGACTCCATCTCTTTAAAAATACATTTAAGTTTAAGACAGACTAGTTATTTTATATTAAGGAATTCTTCATTGATTTAGGCATGATAATGACATTGTGACTATGATTCCCAAAATATCCCAATCTAAATGTTAGAGAATGTACTCAACTATTTAAAAGATAAAATTTTAAAAATACCTGTAACCTTTCTGACTCAGTTGTGGGAACATCAAAGCAAACACCCTAAAAGCAAAACAAAGCAAAACATTTTAAATTACATGCATATGTGTGTTGATTTTTTTATTTTACTAATAATGCATGACTCAGTGGCTGCTTAATATATTTTCTAAATTTAAAAAGTTAACTAAACACATTATCCAATAAGAATTTACCACTACTGCTAAGAATCTAGAGTATTCTCTAGAAGAGTTTGTGTAGACACTGTATGTTGTTCCATGTGCCCTGTAAAATGATCCTTCTAATAAATTTCTTTTAAAATTTAATGACGGAAAGTTTCATTTATAAAGAGCTGCAATAGGCCAGGCGTGGTAGTTCATGAATCCCAGCACTTTTCGGAGGCCAAGGTGGACAGATTGTTTGAGTCCAGGAATTCGATCGAGACCAGCCTGGGCAATATAGGGAAAACCCCATCTCTACCAAAAAAAAAAAAGCAAAAATTATCCAGGTGTGGTGATGCATGACTGTAGTCCCAGCAACTCGGGAGGCTGAGGTGGGAGTGGGAGGATCACTTGGGTCTGGGAGGTGGAAGTGGCAATGAGCCGAGATCACGCCACTGCACTCCAGCCTAGGTGACAGGGTGAGACCCTGTCTCAAAAAAAAGAAAAAAGCTGCAATATTTATTAGATAAGAATTATATAACCCAAGATGTTTCTTCCATGGTCTTAGTTGTCAATAAGCTGAAAATTAATTTAACACTCAAGTATAGCAACTAGTTTGGCCTATATGTCTTGTTATTTTTTCCCTCCCCTCTACATTTTTTTCCTGAAAGTATGTATTTGTCTCATACTTGCCCCACATCCTTTTTTTTTTTTTTTTTTTTTTTTTTTTTTT
>NW_012098215.1:0-1458 GCF_000951045.1 Mandrillus leucophaeus
GGGTTAATTTTGTATTTTTAATGGAGATGGGGTTTCTTCATGTTGGTCAGGCTGGTCTCGAGCTCCTGACCTCAGGTGATCCACCCACCTCAGCCTCCCAAAGTGCTGGGATTACAGGTGTGAGCCACAGCACCTGGCCCATTATGAGACTGTTATCATGCCTGTTTTACAGAAGAGAAGGTTGAGGCTCAGGGAATTTTTGTAATTTATAAAAAGGCATACAGGTAGTAAATTGGGAAGCCAGGATTCATTTAGTTCTGTTTGACTCTAAAGCCCCAACTCTTTCCCCCAAACAATCCCAAACAACCCCTTTATGCTTAAGATGATCACATAAAAATGTACACTAAAGGGCTTTTAGGCTGGGTGCTGTGGCTCACACCTATAATCCTGGCACTTTGGGAGGCCAAAGCAGGAGGATCACCTGAGGTCAGGAGTTCGAGACCAACCTGGCCAACATGGTGAAACTCCGTCTCTACTAAAAATACAAAAATTAGCCGGGCGTGATGGCGGGTGCCTGTAGTCCAAGCTACTTTGGAGGCTGAAGCAGGAGAATTGCTTGAACTTGGGAGGTAGAGGTTGCAGTAAGCCGAGATCATGCCACTGCACTCCAGCCTGGGTGACAGAGTGAGACTCTATCTCAAAATAAATAAATAAATAGCTTTTAAAAGGATAAAACATTATTAATTTAAGGTATTAACTTAAAGCATTACTATAACAGATAAAAAAGAATTTCCTTCTGTTACAGAAGAGTCTAAAAATACTATGAAGCCAGCATTATAAAATTAAATACAAGTTCCATATTCGAAGACAATGGATAATAGACCTGAAATGTCAGGAGTTTACCTGGGTGGGTTTTCTCTGAAGTATTCAGATGGAGTCTTGTTCTGTCACCCAGGCTAGAGTGCAGTGGCGCAATCTCGGCTCACTACAACCTCCACCTCCTTGGTTCAAGGAATTCCCCTGCCTCAGCCTCCCGAGTAGCTGAGATTACAGGCACACCCCACCATGCTCAGCTAATTTTTTTGTATTTTTAATAGAGATGGGTTTCCACCATGTTGGCCAGACTGGTCTCAAACTCCTGACCTCAGGCAATCCACCCGCCTCGGCCTCCTAAAGATCCCAGCTCATGCTGGGATTACAGGCGTGAGCCACTGTGCCCGGCCGTATTCTGCTTTTACTGACATCAGAAATAGGTTTGTGGGTCAGATGAACGGTGTATACATTGCTCAGACTTTATTATTTTTTTCAGAGCTGCTAAAATTCCCTTAAGAGTATCACTAATTGGGCAGGTGTGGTGGTTCATGCCTGTAATCCCAGCACTTTGGGAGGCCAAGGCGGGCGGATCACCTGAGGTCAGGAGTTCGAGACCAGCCTGGCTAACATGGTGATACCCTGTCTCTACTAAAAATACAAAAAAAGAAAAAATTAGCTGGGCATGGTGGCACGCACCTGTAGTCC
>NW_012098216.1:0-1528 GCF_000951045.1 Mandrillus leucophaeus
ATTATGATACTTTCTAAGAGACTTTCTTAATTCCCTTCATGCTGAAAAGTGTGTTACAGAATGAAAGGGTCATAGACCTAAGTATTTTAGTAAAGAAATATTTTTTAATATAAGTATATATCGTTTGAAGGGATTTGACCTGACCTTTATAACAGAAATATTTTTCCAAGTATTTTAGTTATGGGTGTTCATATTTGCTAACTATTCCAGTGAGGCAACACGTGACAAAAATGCCATTAAGATGACAGATGTACCAGATATAGATAAAGCCCCCAAACTGGCTCTTAGAAATTTCACATGAAATGAAGGCAGAAGCTGAAAACTGTGATTCCCAAAACCACTAGTTTCAAATATAACTCTACTTCTCACAAAATGTACGGGCTACCTTTGCTAAAGAATCAGGAATCAAAGTATCTAGATAAAATTAATAAAGATGATATAATTAGAAAACAAATTAGAGTTTTATACTAAGCACTAAGCCACATTAAGCTATTCAAGATAATTATTAACTTCAAGAACTAATCAACAAATGGAGGTCTAAGATATAGAAGATAATTATTTAAAATGCAAACAATTCTTCTAGAAAGGAATGCAGTGAAACAGCACTAATCCTTGTTCTTCATTGGACTCTGAATCATATTTGTGCCAAAGACAATATTTGGCACTTCATATTTGTGCCACTTCAGCACAGGTACAGCCTATAAACCACAGGGAAAAGGGGGCTGAAAGAAGTTAGCAATCCTGTACAGGAATCCTGTGCAGGAAGCAAGGGTCAGTTTCTCTCTTTTGCTTCCGAGAAGGATGGGACTCACAGGAACTCAGAGACAGGACGGTTTGTACTAGCACATTTGTGGCACCTTGTGGACATTTTCCAAACCAGACCAGAACTTGCCATTACTTCTTCCTGCTCCTATTTGAGATGAGAGAGCTACTACAAAAAGCCACTTTAGCTACTTTCTTTAGACACATGTCCTTCAGGCTCTATCCTCCACATCTAGCTTTGTATTTCAACTTTCAGGAGGTCTCTACCCTCTCTGTCCAGTGGCTTCACATCTGGAATCACTTCATCTGCACGGTCTCATTACAATAAGTGTCCAGTGCAAACTCTAGATAGCTTTAGCTACTTCTTCCAAGGGAAGGCTCCCCCTACATCACCAATAGCTGTCTGCACACTGCTAACTCTAAAAAAATGATGCACTGCTTACACATCCAGTCAAGTCTTCCGGGATGCCTGGTGTTCACACCCTGTCTGAGAGATGGGATCTGATGAGTTACTGTGTTTAAAGATCTCCAAAGCAGGTCGGGCGCGGTGGCTGACGCCTGTAATACCAGCACTTTGGGAGGCCGAGGTGGGTGGATCACGAGGTCAGCAGATCGAGACCATCCTGGCTAACATGGTGAAACCCCGTCTCTGCTAAAACACAAAAAATTACCTGGGCGTGGTGGCGGGCGCCTGTAGTCCCAGCTACTCGGGAGGCTGAGGCAGGAGAATGGCGTGAACCCGGGAGGCAGAGCTTGCAGTGAGCCG
>NW_012098217.1:0-1353 GCF_000951045.1 Mandrillus leucophaeus
AATAAAATTATTTCTTAGTATTTTCTGCTCTCTGTTTTCAAGCTTCTATTTTTCTCACATGCCACATTGGTCATTGTGATGTGAATTCTGTATTAGAACCTATAATGACTGTACAGAGGAAAATGTTATTTTATAGAAGACAAGAAAGTCAGGTGGGCAAAACTAATTACTACTTTTATATTTTGGGGTAAATTGTTTTAGCCTCAGTTGCCTCAACTGAAGAGTGGGCATAATTATATTTACCATATACACTTTACATAGATGTTGGGTGGATCAACTGTTATAGGATATGTTAAAGATCTTTATAACTGTAAAGTGATATACAAAAGTTATTATCATCATTATAATTAGAGTGACATGTACTTCATCCTTATGCCTCACCCTTTGTTCTCCCAAATGTGTTTGGAATAAGGTAGGGCAACCATAAGTAAAGGACCATGCCCTACATTTTCAGGGTCCCTACAACTTTCTAACACCACCCTCATAGGACTGCTTACACTATGCAAATGTATCAGACACAGGCAGAAATAACTCCAACAATTAAGATAGCTTATCAGACATACGCAAATTCTATTTATATTTTTATATATATATTTAGCTGAAGCCACCCTGTGGCAGGTATTTTGTCACTAAAATGTGAGGGTGAGTAAAAGAAAAGTGGAGATGAGAACTATCTAGATAGAAGTTCCTTCATTACAGTGTTGTCAGGAACCTCCACAGTAAGCTTGACTTCTATGTGGTGGCTAAACTGCTTTGGTCAGAGCAGCGATCAACTGCTTACACTTTCCAAACCTTGTAGTTTTGTTCAGCCAGATCAATCACTCACAGCCACTTCCTTAATCAAGTTTGATAAGAGCTAACATTGAATGAGTACTTCCAATCTTTTCTTTCTCATAGTACCACTGTAGGTATCATTCCTATTTTACAGATTAATAAACTCAGGCTCCAGTAGGTGATGCCAGGCCATATAACTTGTGAGTGCCAAGGAATTCTGTCTGAAACAGTCCAGGCTTTTTCTACCTCACATGCAACCTGTATTCAGAGAGTTGGTGAGGGTGCTGTGACCAAACTCTTAAAAGGTAAATATGGGAGAAATATTGTTTATTTTCTGTTCAATAATGTAAGATGTGCAGAATTGGCTGGAAGAGGTGAAGTAACATGTAAAACTGCATTTCTTGTTCCCAAATCCTATTGATGCATAAAAGAGTATATCACTGCATTGTTTTCAAGCGTCTTATATGCCTGACTCATGACAGTGTTCAATGTACACATGAAGATGCAACCCAGAAAATATTTTATTTTTATTATCTTTATTTATTATTATTATTTTTGAGATAGAGTTTTGCTCTTGTC
>NW_012098218.1:0-3786 GCF_000951045.1 Mandrillus leucophaeus
CACAAGCAATCATTTGGCAATAAAGTGTCCATATTGATGGTGAAGCGGGTTGGTCAGTCACTAGATAAGGCAAGGTAGTTAGTTTTATGGGACTCTGTTTTGAGCCCTGTTGCTTTTTTGCTTTAATAGAACTTCCATTATTCTATGCTTATTTATCACTGCTGCAAGGAAAGTGACAATTACTTTTTAAATATATATGTATATCTTAAATATATCATATATATCTTAAATATATCATATATATCTTAAATATATCATATATATCTCTTGTATATTTACAAAGTAATATATGTTTATACATATACTTGTATTTATATTTAAGCATATATATATGTGTGTGTGTATATATATACATTTACAGGAGTTGACAAAGTTTGTGTGTGTGTGTGTGTGTGTGTGTGTGTGTGTGTATATACATATATGCCCTAAAATACATTCTTGGAACCATAAATTTTAAGTTGTGAATGGCCCTAAGACTTCCTTGTATTCATGATAGTCAACACTGAGTTTTGTAATTATATGCTCTTCTCCATGCATTGTAAATGCTTTCCAATATTCTTTCCCCTACAGCATCATTGGTTTGCAGACAGGAAAATAGTTTAGAAAATGAAGACTTAGTGCTTTTATTTTCTACACTCAAATTGACTTCTAAGATAATGAAACAATATTTCTGAAACATGATAATCATACCAGAATAACTGTAACTTAATTACATAGTCTACCATTATATTCTACTATTGAACAGTAATTGCATTTATTTTTCTATGTATGCATATTTAGGTCACTTTCTAAAGACTTCAAAAGTTGTTTAGGTAATTTGAAATTTTATCTATTCAGAAGTTATAATGAGTTATTAATTCAAAAATTGATTTTTATGGCTAAATCTCTGACCTGAATAGGGAGACCAAAGCATCAAAAAGATGTTCCAAAAATAAATTAAGGCATTTTAATTTAAAATAAGAGAATGTTTTATACTTTGCAGAAATGGCACATAAATCCTATAAGCCTTCAATTTACAGTAGGTACTGTTCTCCTTAAAAAATAGACTTAAGAATTAATTAAATCAGGATCATACAATATTTTTAGGATAATTATTTATCCAGAATCTTTTCCTTCAACTTCTTCATTTTGGCTTGCTAATTTTTAGACATTTCTCAAACATTTCCCCCCAAATTAAGAAGAAAAATAGATTAAAAAATCATATTATCAAGATTTCCTATTTATCATTATTTCTCTAAGACTTTATGTTCCTGTAGTTCAGAAACCACTTAATAAATAGCCAGGATTCCTTTGGTGACTCTAACTTTATAATTTAAAAAAAAGAAAAAAAAAGAAAGCACGATTGATAGTCTTAAAAGCCTTTGTGAGCATACTGAGGCAGCATAGGTGACATTGAGACTGTTTTGGAAAATTCAGTAACTGTGCTTGCCTTTAGGAATCACCTATTGAACCTATGACTATGCATTTTTTAAGAGAATCAACCAGAACTTGCTATATTTTTAGATCAATAGAACGATTGAAATGAATATCAAAAGTAGGTTTGGATAAGTTATGAATTTAATTTTTTTCATGCTCTCTTTAATGTAACCTGGAAATTGATTGTATTGTTAACAAAAAATGCTATTACAAATTTCTTCTAATCTAAGCTCCCTCAGAAATTTTAAATCTCAGCATCAAGTGTTAAAAAACAAGCTCTTCAGGTTGTGTAGTCATTTCAACTAGAAGAGCTGAGATGACTCATTCTGATCTTATCCACACAATTGTCAATGTTCTCAAAATAGAAAGGATATAGTCTAAAAACTAAAAGGTAGAGGAGTTTTCTCTTTAAATTCCAGGTTGAGCTGGTGGTAAAAGTATTTACTGACAATAGAAACCATTGATGCAGAATAAATCATGGCTCCCAGGAAGTCATTGTATAACTACTTGCCAGCTACTCCACATTTTAATGAGTTTAATGATCAGTATATGACCTCCACCTTGCAGATACAGGCTCTGTCTGCTTCTATTTACAGATGACAAGTAATTCCTAAGAGATCAAAATCTTAAGTCAAAATGTTAGTGAAGATGTGTTGAGCCTGTATTGCTCTTGCGATGTCTCTAGTTTGAATGCATGGCTCAAACTCTCTCTATTCCTATGAGCCACTACCTGGCCATCAGAAATAGGTTTCAGGCCCAGAACCTAAAATATGGGTTCTATTTTCTTTATGTAATTTCAAAAAAATTATATTGTTAAAATACACGTAACTTAAAATATACCATGTTAACCCTCTGAAGTGTAAAAGTTTAGTAGTGTTTAGTATATTCACATGGTTGTGCAATCTCCAGAACATTTCCATCTTGTAAAACTTGAAACTCAGTACCTATTAAACATCAATCCTTCATTTCCTCTTCCCCCCACTTCCTGACACCCACTATTCTCCTTTCTCCTTATATGAAGGTGACTGCTCTAGATAGCTCACATAAGTGGAATCATGCAGTATTTGTCTTTTTGTGGTTGGTTTATTTCACTTAAATAAAGTCTTTAAGGTTTATCCATGTTGTAGTAGATGACAGAATTTCCTTCCTTTTAAGGCTGAATAATATTACATTTATGTATATACCACATTTTATTTACACATTCATCTGTTGATGGACACTTGGATTTGCTTCTCCCTCTTGGCTATTATGACTAATGATGCTATAAACACGGATATACAAATCTTTTTGAGATCCTGCTTTCAATTCTTTTGGGTATACACACCTAGAAGTAAAATTGCTAGTCAATCAGTAATTAATTTTTTTCAGCATTATTGAGGTAAAATTGACAAATACAATTACACATATATTTAAGGAACACCCATACAGTTTTACATATGTATTTTTTTCTTAGATTTAAAAAAATATTTTACACTGGAACAACAACTAGAAAATCAAATAAGAAAACTAAGAAAATGATTATTTTGCTTGGAGAACAACATGATATAAAAAGGAACTTTGGTTCCTTTATTTGAATAATTGAATATTTTTCAATTGAATAATTGAAAATTATTATTTCCAATATGTGAGAAGTCATGAAAATTGAAACCCAGTAGAAATTTCTTGGGTCAACACTGCACTGTAATTCAAATAGGTAGCTTGTTACAAATATACCTGCTTTTCCAGGATCAGCCCTGGAAATTCTGGTTCCGTTGGTCTAGTTTAGGATTCAGAAATATATGTTTTTTACAAAGTGCTAGGTAATTTGGGTGCTGCCTCACCACTGACTAGCATTTACATAACTAACATTTAAAACAAGATTTCTGTATTAATAGATTAAATATTTAATAAAAAGCTATTATGTGCTACCAGTAAAATGTATAAAGGTACTGGGTACTTGAAAGTGATTTAAACAAAAATATTTGTCCTCATGAATTTATCAGTCTTAGTGGAGAAGACTTAATGTAACATACAGAGATACATATGCATATAGAGTTACAAATTCCTGAAGGCTAAGAGCTCCTTAGCCCTGGTTTGGGTCTGAGGGTGGTGAAGGGTGCAAGTAGAGTGCAAAGGCACAGTTCTGATGAACTGAGTCTAACTGCAATGGATGCTGTGCTGTGCCATCCTGAGTTCCCCTTCAGAACTGAGGCCCTAAATTTTAACTGCTGGGGGTATTGGTATTTGAGGGCTCTCCTTGCTGAGTGTCTCTCTGGAATTGCCCTGAGCCCAACTCTGTCCCAGTAAACAGCCAATAGGAGGTGCTGGTTTTAAAGGCCTCTCCGCTTTCCCTGAAAAGGGGGGTTAACTCAGGACAGCTGCAGAACTCCC
>NW_012098219.1:0-2177 GCF_000951045.1 Mandrillus leucophaeus
CACCTCACTTATTAAGGAAATAAGGAATGTGCTGGTAATCTGAACACTAAAGAGATCAGTGGAAAATGCGTTCTCTAGTTCACAGATAAAAGTAAGATGTGTCATTATAGCACATCTGATGGCAATGGGATTGGCAAGATCCTGAAGTAATTAAATCCAAATGGTCTTAACTATCAAAAGTAGAAAGCAAGCAAAATTATTATGATAAGCTAGAAAAGTTCAGAGTTTCAAGCAGGGCATCACTACCTGTAAAGAACAAAAGCTATTGTTAATAGAATAGGATCCCTAAGAGCAAACTAGATGAGGAGCTGACAAGAATATGGTTCAAAGGAAATAAAGAATGAATAATCAGGAGGCAGTCTCTTCAAATCAACACTTATTCTTTTGCCAGTTTCTGCCTGTGAGCTAGTTTTGAGACCCGGAACCTACTGAATGTAAGAAACTTGGTCCCAAAGTATAGGGATCACATAACATCTCATAAGGATATTTGATAACAAGTTCTCAATCTTTTCCGAAGATGTGTATGAATTTTCACTTTGGTAGTCATAGCCTTAAAGAGAGGAATGTCTAATCTTTGAAGGACTATTGACACAGGTTCCAAATTAACTTTGACACCAAATGATTCATGACATTTTATGGATTTTTGTGAATGCTTGTGTATGGGAAGTAAGTAATAACTAGAGTCTGTGACTTGTTTTGGTTCATAGTGTGCAGTGGGCCTACAGAACCCCTGATGGTAATTTCTCTGATTGTCAAATGTATAATTGAAGTGAATATACTCAATAAATTATCAACACATCCCACTGGTTTTTCATCTCTAAAATATGAGCTGCCATAGGTGAAGATAAATGGAAGCCTCTGAAACTACCTCCCTTCCAATCACAAAGAGGCTAAATCAAAACCATACCATTCCATATCCTGATGAAATAGTGATGATTAATGCCCAACTTAAAGACCAATAAATGTCATGAAATCCACAAACATAACCCATCAAAAGGCCACATAAATCCTAACAGAAGATCATGAGTTACTGCAAACTCCATCTGCAGTCCCTATTGCAGTTGGTATGGTAGAAGTGACACCTTTCCTAGAGCAGATTAATACAGCATAAGACACTTTGTATATAGCTAGTGATCTGACAGATATAGTTATTTTCCTTACTATTAGAAAGAAAAACCAGAAATAATTTTCTGTTACTTGACACAGACTACAGTCTGTCCTTACATAGTTTCATGGTCTTGCCCCAAGAATATGTTAACTTTCCTGTCCTCTGTCACAATATAACTCGAAGAGGTCTAAAACAGCTGAACACCTGCAAGAGCAGCACACTGGTATACTCTGAAGTTAACATCATATTATTAATCAAATTAATATGCAAGAAGTGGGAAGTTTATTGGAGACTTTGGTAAGGCACAAAAACTCCAGAAACTGCAAGATAGACCAAGATTAGGGTGTTGTCACAACAGTGTAGATCTGAGGTATTCCAGAACATCCCCTGAACATAAGGGCTATATTATCGTGTCTTGAATTTCCCACCACTAAAAGGTAAGCAAGCTATCCAGTAGGACTTGCAGATTTTAAAGGAAGCATAACACACACACTTAAAATATTATTCTGACTCTATGCCCAGTGACACAAAATGCATCTAGCTTCAAGTAGAGTTTAGAGAATGATAGGGCTCTACAAAAATTCTAGGCTGAGATATAAGTGGTTCTGTCCCATGGGAAACATAACCTAGCAGATTAAATTGTAGCATAGACATCTGTAGAAGGAAAAGACGCTATGTGGTGACTGTTAAAGGTAAGGCTCAATAGAAGAATCATAAGCTAGACTTGTATAGGGATAAGTCAAAATATATCCCCTGCAGTATACTTGTATGCACTTCTCGAGAAATAGATCTTGTAATATTATTGAATCCTGGAATATTAAGTACCTTGTAACCATAACTGCCCTTAATAAGCTAGATTTAGTCCTATTCACCAAATCATAAGGTCAGATGGCACTAGCAGCAATTCATTATAAGATGTAAGTGATGTAACATGCAACAGGCATAAATAAGACCAAAGAACAGAAGTTAGTTGCACAGGCCGGGCGCGGTGGCTCAAGCCTGTAATCCCAGCACTTTGGGAGGCCGAGGCAGGTGGATCACGAGGTCAGGAGATCGAGACTATCCTGGC
>NW_012098220.1:0-1019 GCF_000951045.1 Mandrillus leucophaeus
CAGATGACATGATTGTATATTTAGAAAACCCCATTGTCTCAGCCCAAAATCTCTTTAAGCTGATAAGCAACTTCAGCAAAGTCTCAGGATACAAAGTCAATGTGCAAAAATCACAAGCATTCCTATACAACAATAACAGACAAACAGAGCCAAATCATGAGTGAACTCCCATTCACTATTGCTACAAAGAGAATAAAACACCTAGGGATCCAACTTCCAGGGATGTGAAGGACCTCTTCAACGAGAACTACAAATCACTGCTCAATGAAATAAAAGAGGACACAAACAAACAAATGGAAGAACATTCCATGCTCATGGATAGGAAGAATCAATATCGTGAAAATGGCCATACTGCCCAAGGTAGTTTATAGATTCAATGCCATCCCCATCAAGCTACCATTGACTTTCTTTACAGAACTAGAAAAAACTACTTTAAAGTTCATATGGAACCAAAAAAGAGCCCACATAGCCAAGGCAGGCCTAAGCAAAAAGAACAAAGCTGGAGGCATCACACTACCTGACTTCAAATTATACTACAAGGCTACAGTAACCAAAATAGCATGGTACTGGTACCAAAACAGAGATATAGGCCAATGGAACAGAACAGAGCCCTCAGAAATAATACCACACATCTATAACCATCTGATCTTTGACAAACTTACAAAAACAAGAAATGGGGAAAGGATTCCCTATTTAATAAATGGTGCTGGGAAAACTGGCTAGCCTTAGGTAGAAAACTGAAACTGGATCCTTTCCTTACAGCTTATACAAAATTAATTCAAGATGGATTAAAGACTTAAATGTTAGACCCAGAACCATAAAAAATCCTAGAAGAAAACCTAGGCAATACCATTCAGGCCATAGGCATGGGCAAGGACTTCATGACTAAAACACCAAAAGCAATGGCAACAGAAGCCAAAATAGACAAATGGGATACAATAAAACTAAAAAGCTTCTGCACAACAAAAGAAACTACAATCAGGGTGAACGGGCAACCTACAGAATGGGAGAAAATTTTT
>NW_012098221.1:0-1221 GCF_000951045.1 Mandrillus leucophaeus
TTTTCTTTATTTCTTTGGTCCACTCTGTCTTTTTTCTTTTTTTTGAGACTCAGTCTCGCTCTGTCGCCAGGCTGGAATGAAGTGGCATGATCTCATCTCACTGCAACCTCCGCCTCCTGGGTTCAAGCAATTCTTGTGCCTCAGCCTCCTGAGTAGCTGGAATTACAGACATGTGCCACCACGCCCAGCTAATGTTTTTAGTTTTAGTAGAGATGGGGTTTTACCATGTTTGGTGAAACACCAGGATGTTTCACTAGGAGATCATCAGGATGGTCTCGATCTTCTGACCTCGTAATCCACCCAGCTTGGCCTCCCAAAGTGCTGGGATTACAGGTGTGAGCCACTGTGCCTGGCCTTTTTTTTTTTCTGAGCCAGAGAACTTCCTAGGAGACTTATTAGAGTAATTGCATTGAGATAATAAAGTGAACAACTGTGACTAGTGAATCAGACTGCAGCCTGCATTGTGCAGTGTCTGTATTTCCTTAGCTCCTCAAGTGTGCCAGGATCTCCAGATCTAATCCCAAGATCTGTGATTCTGTCTGCACTGAACCATCCAAGGTGCTGGAGTGTGCCACAGAGAAAGATCGTGTCATGCAGAATGCTTTTTAACTTTACACATTGGTGGGAACCAGGAGTGGACTTTCTTTTGGCCGGCAATGTGAAAAGTGTCATGTGGAGAGCTGAAGCCACTGACAACATATTGCAGATTTACTTCCCTGTTGGTTTAGTTCCCCTTTCTGATAAATTGGCAGCTGTAGTAGCTGGCCCACTCCTTCATCTGATTTTGGATGGGGTTTGGGCTCAATATGGAATTGGTTTGCTGTCAGTATTGCTGAGGATACAAAAGGAGGTCTCTTCAAGGTAAATAAAAGGACCACAAAGCCTCAGACAGGAGGCTGCAGGTCTGTGGCAAAGGCAGAGAATAGAATGATTGTCTCAAGAGGCTAGTAGGGTGAGTGTGACTGAAATGACAGGCCTTGCAGGCTCTTCCTGGGGCCAGACTTGCATGTGGACTGAGGGTGGCTGGAGGTGGGGGGTGGCTGGGAAGGGAAAGAGAGAAAACTAGAAGTATAGAAGTATAGGAAGCTGTAATCAGATTTTGGAATTCTAGTCTCTATTATTGTTATTGTGAAATCTTTTCAAAGTCTCTTTTTTTAAAGTACAGTTTGGAGGCTGGGTGACTCACACTTGTAATCTCAGCACCTTTGGAGGGTAAGGCAA
>NW_012098222.1:0-2339 GCF_000951045.1 Mandrillus leucophaeus
TGTTAGCCAGGATGGTCTCGATCTTTGACCTCGTGATCTGCCTGGCCTAAACTTCCCAAAGTGCTGAGATTACAGGTGTGAGCCACCACGCCTGGCCATGTTGTTTTTTTTTTTAAACCTCCATTTTCTTCTGGGTTAGATCATTCCCTGGCTGTCTTTACCCTAGCATCAATGAGTCCTGTAGTCACTACAGCCCCCTGTGAGGTCAGATATTTTCATCACCATCAAGTGGATCTTTATTTTTTATCTAACATTTGCAATTCTGCCAGTTCTGATTCTTAAATTCTCTTTGTCTTGAATTCCAGGATGCATCTCTGATGTTCAGTGAAGATGACCAGAACAGTCTGCTACAGCCGTACCATCTGGGTCTGGATCAAAAATGCAGAAAATACATGGTTGGAGAGCTCATCTGGAATTTTGCCAATTTCATGACTAACCAGTGTAAGTGGCAGTTTGGCTCATGGGATAATGTACCCGTCCTCATTTTTTCAGGTTGCCTTGCCCTTTCTGGATATTTTGGTTGTAAAAATATTGGAAACAAAGTGAGAAAGCTGGTTTAATCCATGTAGGTCGCGCTGAGGATTTCCTAGGTAAAGGAAGTTGTGCTTAGGAAGTAGGAAAGCAGTCAGGCCCTCGTTTCCCAAATACAGTCAAAAAGCAAACAGGAGAGTCTACTACAGTGAGATGGAAATGGCTAGCTTGCCTTTTTCTTTGTCTATTTCATAGCCAAGGATGAAGGAAAAACTGGACCTCATTATGGATTTACTTTTGGGATACACTGATTATTCCAGAGGAAGGTACAAAGCCTGAGAAGCTGAAGGTATTTCAGTGTGTTTTATATTACTCACTTGCAAAAAGCAGGCTCATCAAACACAGGTGAGTTTCAACACATCTTGAATATGGCAGCATTTAAAGTCTTCAGACCGGGCATGGTGACTCATGCCCGTAATCCCAGCGCTTTGGGATGCCAAGGTGGGAGGATCCCTGAGGCCAGGAGTTTGAGACCAGCCTGTTAAGCAGAGCAAGACCCCATCTCTACAAAAAATAAGCACATTAGCTGTGTGTGGTGGTGTGTTCCTATAGTTCCAGCTGCTTGGGAGGCTGAGGCAGGCAGATCGCCTGAGCACAGGAGTTGGGGGTTGCAGTGAGCTGTGATTGCACCACTGCACCTGAACCTGGGTGAGAGAGTGACACCTGTCTTAAAAAAAAAAAAAAAAAAATGAGTCTTCAAAGACCAGAAGATCTGTGATGTCACGTTGGGTGACTGAGGGGCTGCAATGTTTGCAATGAATGTTTCCCATTTCTTCTTAGTTTATTAACTTACCATCCTTGGCAGTTTGGTGGGTTGGAGAAGGATATGGTGATGGCGGGAGTTACAATACATTACTTATAGGGGAAGACAGGCTTTTGAAAGGTTAATGCTTAAAAGTGAGAATGGAAAAGGGATGAGTGAATGAACAAGATGAGTGAGAGGGAAGAGGTAAAGGGAAAAGGAGAACAAGAAGCTCTTCTCTGCATGGCACCTGGGATGAATGGTTTCTGGGGACATCCCTGATGGCAATTTTGTGGAGAGGTGCAAAGATTTCTGTGGTAAGAAATGAGCTGTAGGCCCAGCGCAGTGGCTGACAGCTGTAATCCCAGCACTGTGGGAGGCCAAGAAGGGCAGATTACCTGAGGTCAGGAGTTCAAGACCAGCCTGGCCAACATGGAGAAACCTTGTCTCGAGTAAAAATATAGAAATTAGCCGGGCGTGGTGGCAAGTGCCTGTAATCCCAGCTACTCAGGAGGCTAAGGCATGAGAATCGCTTGAACCCGGGAGGTGGAGGTTGCAGTGAGGGAAGATCACGCCATTGTACTCCAGCCTGGGCAACAAGAGTGAAACTCCATTTCATGGAAAACAAACAAACAAACAAACAAACAAAAACAGAAAAAAACCCAGGGGGTCTGCGCGCAGTGGCTCATGCCTGTAATCCCAGCACTATGGGAGGTGGAGGTGGACAGATCACGAGGTCAGGAGTTTGATACCAGCCTAGCCAACATGGTGAAACCCTGTCTCTACTAAAAGTACAAAAATTGACTGGGCATGGTGGCAGACGCTGGTAATCCCAGATACTTGGGAGGCTTGAACCCAGGAGATGGAGGTTGCAGTGAGCCGAGATGGCACCACTGCACTCCATCCTGGACAACAGCACAAGACTCCACATCAAAATAAATAAATAAATAAAATTAAATGAAGAAGGAGGGGGAGGAAGAGGAAAAAAAAGAAGAAATAGCTAGGTGTGGTGGCTCAGGCCTGTAATCCCAGCAATTTGGGAGGCAGAGGAGGAGCAGGAGGAGGA
>NW_012098222.1:6719-7928 GCF_000951045.1 Mandrillus leucophaeus
ACAGGTGTGAGCCACTAAGCCCATCCTGAATTACTGATTTTTACATACTGTATAAACTTTTGCATCCTACTTGTTCTTACTTTTGTTAAATGTGGCCTAAAGCTGCCTCATAAACAGCGAACTATATCCTAATTTGAGCATGTAAGCATTTCACTAAAGGAATATACAAGTAAAATTTTAAAGAAAGAAAATAAGAAAAAGTGCATAAACATTTGGGAAAAAGCCTTTAGGCCTTGTCAGTTTGTAGAATGTATTTATTTTCACTATGCTGGGGACTCCATTTCCAGTATTAAGGTCCATTCTCAGAAGGTGGATTTGGCGAGCATGAGAAAAGGGGAGGGGGAGTAATCGTACAAACAATTGTGTCCAGTCCAGGTTCCTAGGACCAGAGGGACCCCTCTGTATGGCAGAGGCACCCGACAGCCGTACCTGATGTGTACCCTCAGAATGACTTTATGGTCGAAGAAGAAAGTGTGTTCGGAGCCCCAAGCTAAGGAATCAGGAGTGGCAAGATCCCGGAAGGATGCCAACCTGTGAAACTCTGAGTCAAGAGGTCAAGCTGGGCACTTGGTTTCTCAGGTCGACCGCTTGGCCCTCTTCCAAGTTGTACTTTCCTTCTTTCCTTTACTTCCTGTTGTAAAGTTTTTAATAATCATTTTTTTTTGTACTATCTCACTCTATAGCCCAGGCTGGAGTGCAGTGGCTCAATCTCAGCTCACTGCAACCTCTACCTCCCAGGTTCAAGAGATTCTCCTGCCTCAGCCTCCCAAGTAGCTGGGATTACAGGCACTCATCATTACGCCCAGCTAATTCTTGTATTTTTGGTAGAGACATGGTTTCACCATGTTGGCCAGGCTGGTCTCGAACTCCTGATCTCAGGTGATCCACCCAACTCAGCCTCCCAAAGTACTGGAATTACAGGCATGAGCCACTACGCCCTTTCCTGGCCTGCTTTTTAAAAAAATTTTACTCCTTCTCTGCAACTTGCCTCTATCTGGTATCTACCTTATGACCCTCAGTCAAATTATTTCTTCTGAGGAGGCAAGAATTGAGGTTGTTTCAGTTGTGTATGGATTCACCACCGGGAACTCGGGTACCTTCCACTGGTAACAGGTCGAGGATGCTAGGTGAAAATGTGATGGAAGCTGCATGCTTTTTACAAATGTAGTGGTTCTCATGTCCAGCCACAGCCACTGCACCTGTGTGAAA
>NW_012098222.1:10138-10755 GCF_000951045.1 Mandrillus leucophaeus
TGCTCTCATCCGGTCAGACTGGCTGACAACACAGGGAGCGGGAAGTATGACTTGGATGGTGGCGGTGTCCGGGGCCACTCTCGGCCGCTGTTGTGTGGCTGCGCGCAGGCGCTACTGGGCGGGATGCTGTACACCGGGGAGAGCCCGTTGCGGGAGCGGCCTCTGAAGCTTCCAAGCCCACTTCTCCGACAAGGGACGCCTGGGCTTCCTGGAGCAGAGGTACGGGCGGCCGTTGGGAGAGGCGCCGGGAGCCCGGCGTTGGGAATGGCCTAAGTCCCGGCGCCCTACACCCTCCTTCACCTGAGTGCCCTGGAGCTGGGGTCCCGGAGGAGTTTAAAGGTCAACGGGCTTGGGGGCGCGGGGTTGGAGGACGGGGGAACCGGGGGGGACTAGGGAGACTCAGGAGGGCCAGGGCGGAGGAGGCGGGAGGAGGAGGAAGAGCTCCTGTCCAGCCGCGTCCGGAGGCGAAGGCTAAGCCCGGGCAGTGTCCTTTCTAATATTTAGTTTTAATTTTTGAAATGTTTTTGAGACTGGGTTTGGTCCTGCTGCCCAGGTTGGAGCGGAATGGGGCAATCCTAACTTCTGAGCTCAAGCGATTCTCCCGCCCCAGCCTTGCA
>NW_012098222.1:15860-17260 GCF_000951045.1 Mandrillus leucophaeus
CCTCAAGCCATCCTCCCACGTTGACTTCCCAAAGCGCTCATTACAGGCATGAGCCACCAGACACTCGTCAGGCCTGAGGGGCAGGCCCTGCACAGAGCTGGGCCCGGGGATCGGAGGAGGGGACAGTTTAGACATTCTGAGGTTGGCTCTGCCGACGGGGGAAGGTAGCTTGGTTTTCAGGGTTCAGATAGAGGACAGACAGTGACATCAGGCCAAGGATGCCACCCCTGTTGCCCTCCTGACTTGGATGTGGTCAGCAGAGAAGTGGGATCCGGTGAGGTCTGGGCCGCGTTTGCCTGTTCTACCTCCTCTTTTTGTCTTTTTTTTTTGAGAGAGAGTCTCGCTGTGTCACCCAGGTGGTATGCACTTACAGTCCCATCTGCTAGGGAGGCTGAGGAGGGAGAATTGCTTGAGCCCAGGAGTTTGACGCTGCAGTAAGGTGTGACTGTGCCACTGTGCTCCAGCCTGGTCCAATTTTTCATTAAAAATTTTTTTTTCTTTGAGATGGGGTTTCACTCTTGTTGCCCAGGCTGGAGTGCAATGGCGAGATCTCGGCTCACTGCAACCTCCGCCTCCTGGTTTCAAGTGATTCTTCTGCATCAGCCTCCTGAGTAGCTGGGATTACAAGCGTGCCCCACCACTTCCAGCTAATTTTGTATTTTTAGTAGAGACCGGGTTTCTCCATGTCAGTCAGGCTGGTCTTGAACTCCCGACCTCAGGTGATCCGCCTGCCTCGGCCTCCCAAGGTGTTGTGATTACAGGCATGAGCCACCGCGCCCGGCCTTAAATTTTTTTTTTTTTTTTTTTTTTTAACTAAAACAAGGTCTCACTGTGTATCCCAGGCTAGTCTTGAACTCCAAGACTCAAGTAATCCTCCCACTTTGGCTTCCCAAAGTGCTGGGATCATAGGTGTGAGGTAGCATGCCCAGCTAGGTTTTTTAACTGTAGCAATTTAGCATACTAATTTAAGATGTTCAAAAGAAGGAAGCCAGGTACAAGGGTATGTGTGAACTTTGTGCTGTCTTGGCAATATGTCTGTAATTCTAAAACTGTTTTAAAATTAAAAGTTTACTCAACTTCCCCATGTGCTGCTAAAGAAAAAAATAACAATAACATTAAAAGTGTTTTATTTTGAAAATATTTCTTATTTTTTTTTTGAGACAGGGTCTCACTCTGTCACCCAGGCTGGAGTGCAGCATTGCAATGTTGGCTCACTGCAAGCCCTGCCACCCAGGTTCAAGCAATTCTTCCACCTCAGCCTCCCAAGTAGCTGGGATTACAGGCATGCGCCACCACACCCGGCTGATTTTTGTATTTTTAGTAGAGACGGGGTTTCACCATGTTGGCCAGGCTGGTCTTGAACTCCTGGCTTCAAGCAGTTCACCCGCCTTGGCCTCCCA
>NW_012098222.1:20690-21720 GCF_000951045.1 Mandrillus leucophaeus
TTTGGGACAGAGTTTTGCTCTTGTTGCCCAGGCTGGAGTACAATGGTGCAATCTCAGCTCACTGTAACCTCTGCCTCCCAGATTCACGTGTTTCTCCTGTCTCAGCCTCCTGAGTAGCTGGGATTACAGGCAGGTGCCACTACACTTGGCTAACTTTTTTGTGTTTTTATAGTAGAGACGGGGTTTGCCGTGTTGGCCAGGCTGATCTGGAACTCTTGACCTCAGGTGATTCACCTGCCTCTGCTTCCCAAAGTTTTGTGATTACCGGCATGAGCCACCACACCCAGCCTGCATTTTCATATAAATTTAGAATTAGCCGGGCGTGGTGGCAGACATCTTTAATCCTAGCACTTGGAGAGACTGAGGTGGGAGGATTGCTTGAGCCCAGGAGTTTGAGGCTTCACTGAGCTGTAATTGCACCACTATACTCCAGCTTAGACAACAGAGCAAGATGGTTTCTAAAAACAAAATTAGAATCAGCTTGTCAATATTTATTAAGAAATATGTTGAGATTCATCCTAATGATGACTGTTTGTTTAAAAAAAAAAAAAGCGCTGGACGCAGTGGCTCACATCTGTAATCCCAGCACTTTGGGAGGCCGAGGCAGGCAGATCACAAAGTCAGGAACTCGAGACCATTCTGGCTAAAACCGTGAAGCCCCATCTCTACCAAAAATACAAAAGAAAAAAAAGCCGGGTGTCGTGGGGGGCACCTGTGGTCCCAGCTACTTGGGAGGCTGAGGCAGGAGAGTGGCGTGAATGCGGGAGGCAGAGCTTGCAGTGAGCCAAGATTGCGCCACTGCACTCCAGCCTGGGTGACAGAGCGAGACTCTGTCTCTAAATAAATAAGTAAATAAATAAATAAATAAGAAAAGAAAGAAATCTGTTTAGATTTTGATAAGAATTACATGTAATCTACAAATCACTTTGAGGAGAACTGATCTTTATGATATTGAGTATTCCAATCCATGAACATGGTATATTTCTCCAGACTCACACAAATATTAATGAATGCAAAAGAAAACATCAGG
>NW_012098222.1:26613-28441 GCF_000951045.1 Mandrillus leucophaeus
TGGAGTCTTGCTCTGTCACCCTAGCTGGAGTGCAGTAGTGTTATCTCTGTTCATTGCAACCTCCGCCTCCTGGGCACAACTAGTATTTTATAATCTGTTAGGAATTCAAATGTTTTTCAAAAGATCAAACTACATATTTAAATACATTTCCAATACAAACTTTTAAAATGATATTATTAAGCATTAAGTAAAATTCTACATTATTAGGCCAGGGACGGTGGTTTATGCCTACAATCCCAGCACTTTGGGAAGCCAAGGCGGGCAGATTGCTTGAGCTCAGGTATTTGACACCCCCCTGGGCAACATAGCAAGACCCTGTCTCCACAAAAATAGAAAAATCAGCTAGGCATGGTGGTCGTGCCTGTAGTCCCAGCTGTTTGGGAGGCTGAGGTGGGAGAATCACTTGACCCTAGGAATTTGAGGCAGCAGGGAAGCATGATTGAGCCATTGCACTCCAGCCTGGGTGACAGAGTGAGACCCCATCCCACCGCCCAAAAAAAGTTAACATCATTATATAATTGTACTCTAAATTATTAGCAAAATGAAAGAAAATTAAGTATTATTTAAAAATAGGCGAGGTACAGTGGCTCATACCTATAATGCCAGCACTCTGGGAGGGCAAAGCAGGTGGATCACTTGAGGACAGGAGTTCGATACCAGCCTGGCCAACATGGTGGAACCCCATTTCTACTAAAATTGCAAAAGTTTGCCCGGTGTGGTGGTGCGTGCCTGTAATCCCAGCTACTCAGAAGGCTGAGGCAGGAGAATCGCTTGAACCCGGGAGGCGAACGTTGCAGTGAGCTGAGATGGAGCCACTGCCCTCCAGCCAGGGTGAAAGGTCTCAAAAATAAATAAATAAATAAATGAATAGCTAAACAGTTGGTTCAAATGGACATAAAGATGGAAATAACAGGCACTGGGAGCTCCACAGGTGGGGAGGGAAGGAGGGCAAAGGGTTGAAAAACTGCTCGTTGGTTACTATGGTCAGTGTTTGGGTGATGGGTTCACTAGAAGCCCAAACCTTAGCATTTTGCAGTGTACTCATGGAACACACCTGCACATGTGCCCCATGAATCTAAAGTTTAATACAATAAAAATAATAAACTTAGTGCAAAAGACAATTGTAGACGTTTAATCATAAAACACTTAAGATAAAATAACACTGATTTTTTGTTTTGTTTTGTTTTGTTTTTTTCAGGCAGTCTCATTCTGTCACCCAGGCTGGAGTGCAGTGGTGAGATATCAGTTCACTGCAACCTCCGTCTCCTGAACTCAAGCAATTCTCGTGCCTCAGCCTCCTCAGTAACTGGGATTACAGGCGCACACCTTCCGCCTCCTGGGTTCAAGTGATTCTCTTGCCTCAGCCTCCTGAGTAGCTGGGACTACACGGACCCGCCATCACGCCCGGCTAATTTTTTTGTATTTTCAGTAGAGACGGGGTTTTCCATGTTGGCCAGGATGGTCTTGCTCTCCTGACCTCATGATCCGCCCACCTCAGCCACTATAGCCTTGAACTCCTGGGCTCAAATAATCATCCTGACTCAGCCTCCTGGATAGCTAGGGCTACAGGTGTGTATCATCCTGCCCAGCAATTTTTTTTTTTTTGACTTTTTCTGCAGAAACAAGCTCCTGCCATGTTGCCTGGACTGGTCTCCAATTCCTGACCTTAAGTGATCCTCCCACCTCAGCCTCCCAGTGTTGGCATTACAGGCATAAGCCACTGTGCCAAGCCTTTTTTCACATCTTGAAGTCAGTAAGAAGTGGATCATCTCGTCTGGCCGGGCACGGTGGCTCATGCCTGTAATCCCAGCACTTTGGGAGGCAGAGG
>NW_012098222.1:30573-31686 GCF_000951045.1 Mandrillus leucophaeus
TCTGCTCCTTACTTCCTTTTTCTAGGTTGCCCGATTATTATGTGAACTTGTCCTATGCCCAGTGCTGATTGATTCAGGGGAACGCACCTGCCCACGCCAATCCAATAAATGTCTTTACACAGATTTTTCAAACGGAGACAGAAAGAGAGTTGAACCAGGCTCTCTATTTGCAAAATATAAAATTTAGGAGCTCCCTGTAACCATGCTTCAGATTATGTGAACTAGAGGATTGGGGGAATTGCTGAGATAAAAGGACAAATCTCAAAGAAACGGAGACATGACAAGAGAAGAGAGTGGTGTTTGAGTTTCTGGCTCCACAGAGTTCTTAAGGCCAATGAGTTCTGAGAGATAGAACTATCTTGTTTATGAATTCCATGAGACAGCCCATAAATCTATCTTTAGGCTTAGGCTAGTTTGAGTGGGGTTTCTGTCACTTGGAACAAGAGTCCTGACTACTGCGGTGGAGTGGAGTTAAAAGGTATAGCCTCAATAGGTGAGCTAACTCACTTTAAAAGGCTTCCAGTTTGAATTACACTCCATTCCCTCTGGTGCCCCTAGAAAGAGCCTTCTCTAACACAGGCCTGGAACTAGCAGACATGCTTTTGTTTTTTTTCTTTGCAGGAATTGTACTGCCTTGATTTGGGACAGATTATCAGAGGTGGGCACCATTATCCTCTCTTTCATGCAGGATTTATCACATGTAAGTATTTGTCTTATGTTTGGATGCTACGTTTTGGTTAGAATTTAATGATCATGTCTCTCATCAAGATTACCCACATGATCACTCTAAGGCTGTTGTAAGCCTAACTGACAAGTATTCCATATGTCAAGATGTCAAGTGCAACCCAAAATAAGATGTAAGCACCACATGGGACTGAGAGAGAAATGCTAGAAATCTTCACCCTTCCTGCCTTTCTTGATAATGACCATGCATCCTGTGAGGGAAATAGTGTTATAGTGATAGAAAGGTAAGGTTCTGAAGTTTGAGGAGATTGGAGGCCAGGTGTGGTGGTTCACGCCTGTAATCTCAGCATTTTGGGAGGCCAAGGTGGGTGGATTGCTTGTACCCAGGAGTTCCAGATGAGCTGGGCAACATTGTGGGACCCCATCTCT
>NW_012098222.1:35556-37522 GCF_000951045.1 Mandrillus leucophaeus
TTTTTTTTTTTTTTTTAAGATGGAGTCTCGCTCTGTCGCCCAGGCTGGAATAAATAGAAAAGAGAGTGGTCGACACTCTAAGACTTATCCATCTCAAGAAGTCAGGAAAAGAACAAATTAACCTAAAAAGTACAGAAGAAAATACTAAATGTAATAGTAATTGATGAAATAAAAAATGAATAAATAATAGAGACCACCAAAAAGGCCAAAAATTTGGTACTTTTAAAAGACTAGTAAAATTGATAAATCCCTGATGAGACTAATCAAAAGAAAAAAGGGGAGAAGGCACCAAGAAAGCAATGTAAGGAATAAGAAAAGGAACACCTCTGTAGACATTAAAATGGTAAAATGATATTGTGAACAATTTGATGTTAAGACATTTCAAAGTTAGATCACATGGACAAATACTGGGAAAACTATAATCTACCAAAATGGGCAAAATAAATAAAATTATTTAAAAATTCTATATGTGGAATTGAATTTAAAGACGTCTCTCCAGAGAAAACTCTAGGCCAATGTGCCTTTACTGGTGAATTTCACTTTACACTTAAGAAAGAAAAAAATCAGCATGTGTAAATTTACCTAGAGAATAAAAGCAGAGAAAATGAAATCTAACTCATTTTGTGAAGCCAAGATTTGAAGAAACTATGAGAAAGGAAAATTATAACCAATTGCCCAGATTACATGAATTTAAAAATCCTAAACAAAATATTAGCAAACAGGATCTGGCAATTTAATAATAAAATAATTTAATAATTATTTGACAAAATAATACAGCACAAGTAAATTACGTTTATTCCAGAAATATGTTGGTTTACCACTTAATGTAATTAGCCACATTTATTAATAGGATAAAGTAGAAAAATTATCATCTCAAAGATTCAGAAAAATCTTTAAAAATTCAACATCCATTCATGATTGGAAAAAAAAAAAAACTCTTAGCAAACTAAAGGAATTTCTTTTTTCTTTTTGTTTTGTTTTGTTTTGCTTTGTTTTGTTTTTTGAGACAGTCTCACTCTGTCATCCAGGCTGGAGAGCAGTGGTGCGATCTTGGCTCACTGCAACCTCTGCCTCCTGGGTTCAACTGATTCCCTTGCCTCAGCCAGAGTAGTTGGCATTGCAGGCATGCGCCACCACACCTGGCACATTTTTGTATTTTTGAATAGAGATGGGGTTTCACCATGTTGCCTAGGCTGGTCTTAAATTCCTGGTCTCAAGTGATCTGCCCCCCTGGGCCTCCCAAAGTGCTGGGATTACAGGTGTAAGCACAGCACCCAGCCAAGGAATTTCTTAATCTAATAAATGGTAGCTAACACACACACACACACTCATAAAGCAATTGGAGAGATGTTGAAAGCTTGTCCTTTGAGAATGGAACTGTATGTTGATGGTCACTATTGCCACTTCTAATTCTACACTGTACTAAAGGTTCTAGCCAGTGCTAGGGGAGAGAAATGACTGAAATAGAAAAAATACAATGTATTATTTTCGTATGATGTAATCATGTACCATGAAATCCAAAAGAATCTATAGATATATTAATAGAACTAATAAGTGAGTTTAGGCTGGACACAGTGGCTTAGGCCTGCAGTCCTAGTACTTTGGGAGGCGGAGGCTGAGGCTGGCAGATCACTTGAGCTCAGGAGTTTGAGACCAACCTGGGCTACATAGCGAAACCCCATCTCTACAAAAAAATCAAAAAATTAGCTGGGCATGGTGGCACCTGCCTGCGGTCCTAGCTACTCAAGAGGCTGATATGGGAGGATCACCCGAGCCCAGGGAGGTTGAGGCTGTAGTGAGCCATGATCGTGACACTGCACTCCAGCCTGGGTGACAGAATGAGACCCTATCTCAAAAAAAAAAAAAAAAAAAAAGTTAGTTTAGGAAAGTTGCTAATTGCAAGATGAATAAATAAAATGAACTGCATTTAAAACAACAAAAAAAATTAGAAAATAAACATTTTAAA
>NW_012098222.1:40762-42001 GCF_000951045.1 Mandrillus leucophaeus
AGGTGACTTGGGAAGGCCCCTAGGAAGGTGCAGGGTTGTCTGCTCTCCAGAGGGCTCTAGTGGAAAGGAGGGAATTAAGAGGGAGGGAGAGACCCTGGGTGGACCAGATGGCCACACCATGAACCCTCCCAGAGACTTTAGACAGAGAGAGGTGCTCCACAGCACCCCACGCTACCTCTGCCATCTCTCACACCCTCCTCTGTCCACACAGGTCAGCCCAAGGCCACCCCCTCAGTCACTCTGTTTCCGCCATCTTCTGAGGAGCTGCAAGCCAACAAGGCCACACTGGTGTGTCTCATGAGTGACTTCTATCCGGGAATCTTGACGGTGACCTGGAAGGCAGATGGTACCCCCATCACCCAGGGCGTGGAGATGACTGTGCCCTCCCAACAGAGCAACAGATACGTGGCCAGCGGCTACCTGAGCCTGACGCCCGAGCAGTGGAGATCCCGCAACATCTTCAGCTGCCAGGTCACGCATGACGGGAGCACCGTGGAGAAAGACAGTGGCCCCTGCAGAATGTTCATAGGTTCCCAACCCTCGCCCCACCCACAGGGGCCTGGAGCTGCAGGATCCCAGAGGAGGGCTCTCTCTGCATCCCAAGCCATCCAGCCCTTCTCCCTGTACCCAGAAAACCCTCAAACGTCTTTTGTCAACCAGAAATCCTGCTCCCTCTCTTCATTTCTTATCTCTCATACAATATGATGCTTCTCCTGGGTTCTCAGCGTGGCGTTGGGGGAATCCTGGCACCAGTGGGAAAGCGGCCTGGAGGAGAGGATCACAGCCTCCCAGGCGTGTCCCCTGGGGACATAGGCCAGGATAGGAGGAGTCGGCTCACTGAACACCGGTCCATCCATTCTCTCCCCCCTTCCCTTCCTCCTTGCAGCTCACCCTCCAACTCGCTGCCTGTGTTTTGGAGGGAGCTATTTCTGGCTGTGCCTCCAGATACACCCTCTGTCCCTGTCTTGGTCTGGACCTTCCCCTGACCCACGGCCTCTCTTTCCTCAGTCTGGAAATCCTACTCTAGGCCTGGAGTCCCTCTGCTTCTGGCTCTGGCCCCTGGAATGCCCTCCTTCCTCTCTGCCCAACTCCGCACCCCCAAGGGCTGGACTGTCTAGGACACTCCCACACCATCAAATTGATGAGCTCTTAAATTTGGGGCCCACCTTGATTTTTCACCTGACAGCAGGTTCAGAGGTGTGAGAAAAATAGGAGGAAGTCAGGAAGGAAACACACATG